>NC_081406.1:337699261-338299261 GCF_030272615.1 Cryptomeria japonica
CAAGAATTCATTGATGTTCAAGATCAACCTATTAATGTTTAAGAAATGACAACGCGGGTAGAAGATCAAATTGGTACATCATCAAGTTTGAAATTGTTCTCAAGTATGAAAAATTTAATATGGTAGATGAAAACATTGAAAACAATTGGATAAATGTCTGTAGGGTTCTTCGAAAAGATAGAATTTCTGAAGGTGTAAAAAATAGGTCATTGATTATTGGACCAACCAACCACTCTTGTGTTTCTTCCAATAGAAGGGACACTATACAAATGATAGATGAAGATGGTACAAAAATTTCATATCCAAAACATTTTCTAGATACAACACAAAGTGAACTATTTCAAGCATTCAAGCAAGAATTTTCAGATATGAATATTTGTCAAAGGATGTTTGAGAGATTGCGTCCTTGCTTTGTACACATAAATAAGGTACATGAACTTCTTGTTGTCGAAATCATGTTGAATTTCATCTACACGTGCAATCATATAAAAGAGTCATGGCAACAATTAATCAAAATCTAGTCATTCCTACAAGTACAACACAATTTGTGAAATCTATTTTATGTGATAAATTAGAAATTTCAGATGAGTTCAAAATATAGTGTATAAAAGGTACATGCATTGATTGTGAAGATTTGAGTAAGTTTTTGTTGCAAAGTGAGAATATTGATATTATAATACAAATTATGTGGAAGAGATTTGAATATGAGACATACCAAACTAAGTCAGGAGATGAATCCAAAAAAAATGTGTTGAAAGAGAGTGAATTACCCTACATTTAGTTTAAGACTAGATTTTGTAGTATCATATATCCACATATCCAACATTGTCATGGTGCAAGATGGAAAGATACATACTTTCTTGAGTCAAAGAATTGTTTTCCAATAGGTTGTATTCTGGGTCAGTGCAAGAAGCTGAGTCCACTTTTTGGCCAAAAAGTGGAAGTGTTTTCCCTGATTTTCAGATTTTGTCTCATTTGAGCTTAAATTTTGAAACACTTAGAGATTGAATCTTGGAAAAAATTGGTAATATAAAAGATATCCCTCTAAGTGTACTTTCCAAATATGTAATTTATTTTAATACCCACATAATAAAAAATAACTTTTTGAATGGAGATCTAAAACTATGTTTTAAAATGTATGTTTCAGGACCATACCATTCATGTGTACGACCCACACTTTTTGACACAATTAAAATTATTTTCTCAAACCTCTTTGGAAATGGTTTGTAACACACTGAAGATTGATGAGCATATTTTTCTGTATTTTTTTCCTAATATTTTTTTTAATTAATTTTTTAATGGTCATAATTATCTTTTTGAAAATTTGATGTGTACGACCCACATAATTTGACGTAAACTTAAATTTAATTTTTTTTTAATTTTGAAATAGAAAAGAATTTTGTGTAGATTGATGACATATAATTTCTTTTTTCAAAATTCACTAAAATAAAAAAGTTATTAAATTAACAAAATTAGTTAATATTTCAAGTTTATGGACATGACTTAGTATAAATTAAATGAAAAATAGTTAAAATAATCAATATTTAAATAAATTTACTTATTTAGAATCTAGACAGTATAATCTGAAATGGGTTTTAATTTTGTATAAAAATTCTCTAATTAGAGGCATGCAAACTATTTTAGAAGTTCATATTTGTGCTTTCATTCATGGAGATTTGAATTTGGAGGTCCATGTCTCAGGTGTGGCCATCCCAGGTCTATCCCAGGCCTAATCCCAGGCCAAAAGGCGGGTTATGGATTCAAATTCCACATAACGGGGCCCCATTTTATAAATGGGGGCCCGTTCCATTTTTTTGCCCGTTGGATTTACTAACAGACCCCCGTTCCTAAATAATTGTAACTATAAAAAAAAAAGATAGATTGCATCAATTTACCACACTATCATTGAAATCCGTACTGACAAACATTTTTTACACAAATTTTTGAGGAACTCAGTAAAAAGGTATTATTTTTTGAAGAGGAGTTTGTAAAGATGGGTTCTCAGAAACGTCAAAAGAAAAAAAAGAGGACAATGACAACGGGCAAAATTCAAGAACAAAGAGAGAAAGAGGCAAAACACCAAAGAGATTGAAGATCACAACAACGATAATTGAATAATACTTCTGAAGCATCTAGTTCAGTGCCCATTGTAGATGAGACCATTGAAGACATCATGATGGACGCAAGAAATGTAGAACCAAACACGGGTATGAATGTTGATGCAAATGTTCATGTGGATGTGAATCCTGGTATGTTTTTAAATCCCCAAGACTATGATGCCAATCAAATTGCTGATTTAAATGAAGCTGGATATAAATCTCATACACCAATACGAAAAGAAATAAAAATTGAAAATATTACACCACCCTCTCTAAAAGAAAATGAATGTAAATTGTTTACTATTTATAGCAATGTGCTAGATAATCTTAATGTGTTAGTTTCTTGGAGACAAATCAGAACACATGTGAACAGATTATATAAACAATTTTTCTATAATAAAAAGTTAGGATTCCAATGTCAATTAATGCTACGATTAATAAAAATGTTAAATATGCGTAAAGTCATGAAAAAAATAGGTACTTATGCAGAACCAAAAAGAAAAGATGAATCATATAAGCAAGTTGTATCTACTGTTGCCTGGTGCCATCGATTCTATCAAAAAAACAAGTCGATCTAAAGATAAGAATGCAACACGTAGAGTTATAATGACTGCTATAGTTGACAAAATGATTGTTAGTAAAAGAATGTTAAGTGATATAAGTGGCTATTTGAACTTACATCATAGAACCTTGTCAAGAGAAGCCAAAAGAAGAGACACAATTGAAATTGATCCACTAAACCATTGTTGGAGTTTTAGTGGTAGACTTAAAAGGTCGGACATGAAATTAAATGATGAAACTAAACAATTAATTGCAAAATTTTGGCATGATAACACTAGAGTTTCATCAAATGTTAGAGATGTTTTAAAGTTAAGGGTGGGATCAAAAATCCGTGATCCTCATCCAAAACATCTTCTTGACATGACTCAAACTGAGTTCTTTAAAAAATATAGTGATGAATCTGTGTTAATGAATTTATAAATTAGTCAAAGATCATTTGCAAAATGCAAACCCTGGTATGTTAAAATCAATAAACAAAGAATATCTTGTTGTTGTAAAACTCATGTTCAGTTTCGTTACTATTATGATGTTTTTTGATATATATGCTGTATGTTGCATGGTAATGATCTTGTGCAGGATTGTGGTGTTTATGTTCCACCTGAAACTATAAAAGATTTTATTGGAAGTTTATTTTGTAAACCACCTAATGAACAATTATTTCTTTCCACTTCATGCATTTATAATTGATTATATAATAGAATAGTGTGAATGCATTTATCAGTGAGTTTAAAAGTCATATTGTTCCAAAATATGTGAAACATTCCCAACATGCCCGATGGCTTGATGGACAGTTTCACATATGCAAGAACACATTTGCAGTTGGAACAATAGTATCAGTTGTGTATTTTGCAGAAAATTATACTCTAAAACCACAAGAGGAAACTCAATCACAATAATACAACTCAGTGCAAGTGGCCATATTTATGCACATTATATATAGACACGACCATGACAATACAAAAGATAACATAAATTTTTTGAGGAAGTATCATTTCTATGTTAGTGATAATCGATTACACTCTTCAGAGTTTGTTCAGCATTGCTTCAAGGTATTTCATGATAATCTTAAGGAAAGAGAAATTGACATGAAACAACATATGATATGGTCAGATAACGGCATTAGACAATTCAAAAATGCAAGAATGTTTTATTGGCTATGCAAAGTTCACAAGATAGCCAATGTCCAACATTTATGGAGTTTTTTTGAAGCGGGACATGGTAAGGGGGAACACGATGGAGCTCTTGCTAGAGAATAATTTAAATTCAAGGATGCATCAAAATTCAGAGATGCTCATGCAGTTGTAGATTGGTGCAATTCAAAGTTGTCAAAAGGATCAACTGAAAACTCTGCAATTCGGCGTTTCTTCTGGTTGATAGAGGAAGATAGTATTCCTATTCGGCATGATTGTAATACCATCATTATATCAGCTAAGTGGCATTCATTTAAGAGTTCTAATTCAAACACATGGACTATATTTACAAGGCAGCTTGCTTGCTTTTGTCAGTTTTGTGTTTCCAGAGATTGGGAATTTTGCGAGAATAAAGAATGGGTTGAAGAATGGAAACAAAGATCATTGACACCCATAGATGCAAATGATCCGCATGAAATAACTGATAAAGATATGGATCAGATGTTTGCATGAAATGACTATGATCGCATTTTAGATCTTATACAATAAGGTAAAATTGTTTTTGAAATTTGTTTTGATTTATTAAATAGTACATATTTATGAAATCTTACAGTGTATATTTTTGTTTTTATTTCTCATTAAATATTAAACTAAAATTGTTTTGTGTACAGGACATGTCTATGTTGTTGTTGCACCAGACGACAATGAATGGGGACAGCGTATTAGTTGGCTCGATGTGTAGAGCCAAAATATAAGCTAACCACTCCTCGAGTAGATGATGATGGTTATGACTATCCAGCAAGATCTATGGTTGTTGTTGTCACTTGGCTATGCAAATATCTAACAAGAAAGAATGGATTGCCTGCATTTGAAGATTATGAATTTTAGAAGAAGATTATACATTACTCGCATTTGGTAGTGGCAACTAATATAAAATTGGATAGATATCATGGTAGGCCTGCTAATAAACAATTATGGACTCTCTCTATGGAAGAGCACGAGACAATTATAGATGCTTTGCAAAAGAGAGAGGATGCAGATGGTATAAAAGAATGAATATCAAGTAAGTCATAATTTGAACCCTTAATCCATCTCCCTTTTACAAGTCGTGATGCATATTTTATATAGTATTCTAAATCATGCATCATAATTATAAAATCTAATCTAGTAATTTTGTTTTAGGTCTACCACAAGTAGAAGGCATCAATAAAAACAAAGTTATTTGTGCATACTTTATGTTTCATTTTGAATAATTACAAGTAACTTAAATTTTTGTATGCTTTATGCTTTATGTTGTATTTTAAATTCAATTCATCCTCATTATAAAAACTAATCATATGTATTTTTTTTTTAGGTCTCTCAGAGTAGACTTGGCTTCAATGACAACTATTGTTTGTGCATACTTTATGTTGTATTTTAAATTCAATGCATCCTCATTATAAAAACTAATCATATGTATATTTTTTTTTCCAGGTCTTTCAGAGTAGACTTGGCCTCAATGACTACTATTGTTTGTGCATACTTTATGTTGTATTTTGAGAGATATAAATCCTTATTATTATATTTTAAATAGACTGTTTATTTTATTTTAGATAGGTCTTCTTGATTACATTTTTTGTAATATATATAAATGAGAGACTATTGGTCAAGTTTATGAATGAGATAATTATGTTTTAATCAAGTTGTATTCAATATATTTGTTTTGATACTTTTCTCTTATCATCATTATTATTGTAATGGTAATTATATATTTGATTATATTTTTTGCTTATCTATTATGATTAATACTTTTTAATTTAGAATATGTTATAATTATAAGATATGTTTCGATACTTAGTTCATGATGTACACCTTTAGTTTATCTAATCACAAGATCTATTTAAATAAAATTGCAAGTCCACATAATCCATATAAAGTTATTTAAGCATAACTTCCATAAATAAAATTTCAAGTCCACATAATCCATATAATATCTAATCCATATATATAACTGGATGGTAACATGATGAACTCCACATAATATCTAATGTGTACAAAATATATAAAGTATGCACAAAATATATATGATCTAATCCTATTATGCAACTATCCATATATATAAAGTATGTGCACATGTAAACAAATGTGTAAAGTCCATAAAAAGTACATATCATATAAAAAAGTACATGTACATCATATCAGAGCCAAATAAATAGTAAAATCTAAGTGCTATCATCAATAACATCTCATGGTCTCTTCTCCCCGAGACGTGGTCCAGATCCACCCGTCTCATGTTGTACAAGGAAAAAATAATATTAAAATACTTGAAATTAACTATTAAAAAAATTATTTATCAAATATAGTTGGAATTCATAAATTAAGTTACAAACTTACCATATGCTCATCAGATCCTCTATTAGTATCTCCTCTAGCAGTATATTGTGCAGTATCAACACCAAATGTAGTGTTAGCTAACTCCTGTACAAGTTCAAATTCAAAGTGTCCAATTAAATCTTAAATTAAGAGTCAAAATAAGATCAAATTAAGTATCACATATTAATACCTCAAAGGATGTCGATTTTTGTTGAAATTGGCTCAGATAAAAATTATGAGGATAACCTATCCTAATAGTAGTTTCCACTTGCAAACATGCATCTAATGAAATCATATTTAATGAACATATATATGTGTACTAAATAATTTCAAGTTAAGTTACAATGTTGTAAGAGTTCATATTTAATTTATGAATTCTAAGATACATACCATAGATGGTGTCACAGTAGTCACACCCTCTTCTCGATGTGATGTAGAGGGTCCCTCATGACCTGAATCCTGGAGAAAGAAGCATTCAATGTATCAACATGAAAATTTATATAGTATACGATGATAACATATTAACTTACAAAGATAGTACAATGTCTAGATAGAAATTTATACTATACCCCATAAGGTGTGTTGAGTTGTGTTCTAGTAGATGCAATATTGACTCTAATATTAGGTGTAGTCCTTATCTACATAAACCAAATTTATTTAATGAAGTATTAGATTATATAAAAAAAAGACATGCACTTAATTTATACCTATATTTAATGAAATATTTAAAGATTGACATGTACATGTCTATATATCTATACCTGGTCAAGATGATCATTAGAGCAAAGAAAATCTATATATGATGTCATCATACTATCATCTGTTGCATCATGCTCAGCTGGAATTGAAGCAGATCCTGGATCAGCAGTAGGACCTACACACGTCTCATGACAACTCGAACACATATGTGGTATCCATCGAGGAGCGAATGCCATGTGAGCAGCTTGCTCACTCAGGTTACCTGTGAGGGAAGTCAAAGCATCTAATGTAGAAATGAATGATGTATTCTACACATCTGCAGGAATCGATGGAGCAACAAGTGGAACTATGGGTGGATTTGGTAGGGGATTATTACTCTGTGCCCCTAATCTATGCTATGGCATTCTACGACCAACACCCTGGAATGACTTAATATCAAAATAATTTTGTTTTTGGTGCATTACAAACTCGTAGTATAATTTCTTCAAAAAATAAAAAGGGACCTCATAAGTATGATTTGGTGGATAATAAAAATCCATCCACCATCTATCCCAAAAGTGTCTAGCCATTTTTGGATGCACACACCACCTATTTGAAATGCTTTTTTGGTTAGGTTGCATTGGTTCTCTTGTTTTTGGGTTAGTAAAATATGGACATAAATGAGCTTTGGTTATTTTGAGATCAGTGATCTGGCTATAAGTTAAACCATCGGCATAAAAAACATGCAACTCTTTTCGTCATCCATGAAATTGATCTAATTGAGAATCAACAGATCTAATTGACTTGACAACAATTTGCATTGATTTTGCAAACTCTAGAAGATGGGGTGGCGTGATTGGCTCATTTTGGATAGCAGTAATATTTTGTTCAATCACTTGTAGGTTTTCATTAATTTCTTCTCTTAAATGAATTTCATCCAATCTAGGGGGGTGGAGGTGGAGGTGGTGGTGGTGGTGGTGGCGGTGGAGGAGGAGGAGGAGAGGGTTGCGGTGAGTGATTTTCACCTAATAGTTCATCTATGTCAAAGACATCCATGATAACAAAGAGCTTCTGCATATATATAGATATACATGAATTATATACAACTTTATGTCAAAGAAGAATCTATTTTAGTTTAAAAAAGCATTTATAAATAGTAACATTTCTATGTTATTGAATGAGATACACATGAAATATAATATAATATTGAACTTACAAAAATATACATGTACATACTATTGAATCTTTAAATATAAAATTTGCACACAAAACTTAATAAAAACTTTCAATGAAACTTCATAAATCTATTATATATTAAATAGCAATACAAGATCATTACACTCTATAAACCAAGATATGATCATAAGATCATGAGAGATTTAATAGCAATACAAGACATAAATCATTATGGGAAATTAGTAGTTATTAATAAAGATTAGATAATGTAAAAATAGGAGATAAAACATATGAAGTAAAAGTAGGATTAATAAAGGAAATCAAGTGAGAAAATATTAAACATGCCCTACAAGTGGGGTAATAGAATATAAAGGTAATAGAATATAAAGTAAACATAAAACATTAAATAATGTGATATCTAGTGGTTTATCTTTTATGTTATGTGTCACCTCAATGTGTATATTCACTTTGTTGGTGCATCATTATTTTCATGCATTTAGCTAACTATTGTATTGCATATTTGCACCTAGGATAGGATAATATTACTTGGGTAGATATCTACCTAGGTAGGCATCACATGTTCAACTCGTACTCCCAACTTTGGTAGAGATGTGGATATATGTTATTCATCTTCTAAATTTTTTTGTAAGAGTTCTCTGTAAATAGGATTTTATATATTAGAATTTTCCTAAAACATGTCTCAAAATGATTAAAACACTTGAATAAGGTAAAAAACTAGGAATGTGAGATACATGATATGGATGATGACAAGGATGGTTGAGAATAAAGAGAATTTGAATGGATTATGGTATACTCCTAAGTGTAGGGTACTTTTAAAAATTAGATTATACATGATGCAAGAATTTGGTCTTCATCATGGTACTTGTCCAAGGTATCATAAGAATGGTTTTCACCCATGAATAAAAAAAAAATGTTTACTTTTCTCTCTTTTTTAATTTTTATGCAAGACCAAATCCTTTAGGTGTGGATATGTTAAATGATACACAAGATATTTATAAGTTTTTAAAAATCGTAGCCAAAAAATATAGGACACTGGAACTATGGACCTATTATGCAATGTCATGGCATAATAGAACTTATTATGCCGTCATGGCATAATAGGTCCTATTATGCAATCACATGATATAATAGGTGTACTATTATGCAATGATATTATTATGGACCTGTTATGCCATGATGGCATAATAGGTGGACTATTATGCAATGTCATGGCATAATATGACCTATTATGCCATGATGACATAATAGGTCCTATTATGCCATGACATGATATAATAGGACCAACTATGGACCTCTTATGCAATGTCATGGCATAATAGGTCCATAATTGGTCCCATCATACTAAGTAAACATGTCAAATTAGCATAGTTTTAGTGTTGGAGATGAATTAGATGATGAAGTTGGAAATTCAAGAAAATCATGTCATGTTGTGGCTTAATAGGTCCTATTATGGACCTGTTATGCCACGATGGCATAATAGGTGGACTATTATGCAATGTCATGGCATAATAGGACCTATTATGCCATCATGGCATAATAGGTCCTATTATGCCATGACATGATATAATAGGACCAACTATGGACCTATTATGCAATGTCATGGCATAATAGGACATATTATACCATCATGGAATAATAGGTCCATAATTGGTGCTATCATACTAAGTAAACATGTCTAATTAGCATAGTTTCATTGTTGGAGATGAATTAGATGATGAAGTTGGCAATTCGAGAAAATCATGTCATGTTGTGGCTTAATAGGTCCTATTATGGACCTATTATGCCATGATGGCATAATAGGTGGACTATTATGCAATGTCATGGCATAATAGGACCTATTATGCAATGTCATGGCATAATAGGACCTATTATGCAATGTCATGGCATAATAGGACCTATTATGTAATGTCATGGCATAATAGGACCTATTATGCAATGATGGCATAATAGGTCCTATTATGCCATGACATGATATAATAGGACCAACTATGGACCCATTGTGCAATGTCATGGCATAATAGGACATATTATGCCATCATGGCATAATGTGTCCTATTATGCCATTACATGGCATAATGTGTCCATAATTGGTCCTTTTATACCATTACATGACATAATAGGACCATAATAGGACCTTTATGCCATGACATGGAATAAACCTAAGCCTAAACTTTGATCTCTAAAATTTGAAGAGTAATGTTAATTACTTTTATGGTTATACTAATAGTGGTAACTTTTGTATTGCCTAATGAGGATTAAGAACAATTTTGGTACATATGTTCAATTTAAGGAATTGGAATGGTGGCTTGCTAGAAGTGGTTAAATTTTTTTGTTTTGATTTTGTTTCGGTTTTCGTTTTGATTTCCATTTAGTTTTGGTTTTGTTTCGATTTCATTTTTGTTTTTGTTTCGATTTCGTTTTCGTTTTCGTTTTCTTTTTTGTTTCGATTTCATTTTCGTTTTGATGTTTCCGAGATATCTAATTTGATATTTTGTTTTGTTAACTATCTAGGTTTGGTTTTGATTTGTAAATTTGTTGATTAGGGTTTAGGGTTAACTGTTGAAGAATATTTCAAATCAAAATCAAGAATAACAAATTTATTTATAGGCTATTTTTAAAAAAAACTAAAATAATACCAAAAAAATCTAAATAATACACAAAAAATAGGAAAAAAATACAAGAAAATTACGAAATGTGAAAATAGATGATTGAATGTGTACCTGGGATAGTGGTGGAGGCTTGAAATGGAATCCACAACACGTGGGCCCATTTTTGATCTCTTGTTCTCACTTCACTGTCAGGGTGAAAATGAAAAAAAATCGCCCAAAAAAAAGGGTAAAATACAATTTAAAATCAAAAAACGGTCCCTCATTTTGTTTAAAAGCGGGGCCCCATTTTATGACAAAACAGGGGCCCATTTATTTTAGCTTCAGGCCCTCGTCACCTTTCGGCTTGGGATCCCGAGGCATAAATGGGCCCCCATTTTTAGGAGCACATTTTCCAATGCACAGACTTCCACGAATTTGTGACTCATTACCTTGCACTTGCCCTTCTTTCAATTGTATATTTCTCTGAGAACTATACATTCAGTCCTCACAAAAAAATTCAAGGTCAATATTATCATTCTGAGTAAGTTGTAATATTTGTACAAGCTTGCTATAGACATGCACAATTTCAAGTGGATGGTATAGAGAGTACTTGAACGCATTATCATCAAGGAGGTTCATTTCTATATCAGTGATGATACATGTCATAATAGGAGCTATGTAGAACATTGTTTTGGAATGGTTTTTTTAAAGATATTAGAGAAAGTGTGATAAATTGTTCACAACATTGGATTTGGTTAGATGGATGTGCATAAAGTTTTTGTGGAACTTCTTTGAGAGTGGACATGGAAAAAGAGAGCATGATGGAGCAGGTGCATGTGCGAAGCGTCTACTTCGCCAACATGAACTTGTAGGTACATTCTCTTCATTTAATTTAATTTTTAATTTATCTTTATATCAAGCAATTTAAATATATATGGGGAAGTCCAATTTTCTAAAGAGATCTATGTTGTGTACAGGTAATACCATACAGAATTCAAATGAGATTGTTGAATGGTGCAAGTCATTTTGCTAGTCGTGATACAACATACAAGCGCTATTTTGGGGAAGTTAAAGGTATTTATTCTTGTGTTTGAAAATTACTTTAAAATTCAACATGACATAAATGAAAAGTAAATTAAATTAATTTTGTTGGATTGTGAGTTTGAGTATGTACATTTATTTTAAAATTATGTATTGAACTAGAAATGTAAATGTGTGTTTCTAAATTCATAAATTTGTTTAACATATATTGATCAATCAAATCCTTATAATTGTCAAACAATCAAAGGTATTAGAAGTTTACATCGAGTCATGACTATGGGACATAGCAAGCCTCTTATTATTCTTGTAAGAGAAAAATCATGCTTTTGTGTTGATTGCATTGAGAACAACACAAATACTCAAAGTGAGAACATTGGAGATGGATATGTTTTACAAGGGGAAATGAAACAGTTAGTCACAATGCCTCCTTATGAAGATAGTGACATTTCTGATATTCATGATCCTCTATATTCAATTGATTATGAACGTGTTTCTAATTTAGTTGTTACAGGTTCATGTCCGTATTTATTTAAAATATGTACAATTTTAAAAAAATTTCTTATTTATTTTATTATCCAAATAATTTATGTTAGTTTTGTTTGAAATATATGTGGCCTATGTAGGTGATATTTTTGTGGTGGTTGTTGATCCTGATAATACTAAAGGTGTTGATTATTATCTACTGAGATGCACAACACCAAAATGCAAGTTATTAGAATCAGTCACTGATGATGATGGACAACAATATCTCATCGATTTAATTGTTGTTGAAGGAACTTATTATCAACAAATAAAGATAGATAAAAATGGTGTAACATTTATTGATTATATGATATGCCAAAATATTCTATACTACAGTCACTTATTAATAGCAACAATATTGCATTTGGAGACATTGCCAAAAAAGAGGACGTGTTAACCAATAGTGGAGGTTGCCTATTCAAGATCATGAAAAAATCTTAGAGATTATAAAAGATAGGGAGGATCCAGATTATATATACTGAGATCTTTAAGTTAACTTGTCATGTTTGAACTTTTTATATTAGATAGGTCGTACTTCAACGAACACATATTTTCTATGACATGATCATATCTATCTATCTAGATATAGACATGCACGTTTGTTTGGATAGTGTGTATGGTTATATATTATATATATTGTACATGGACATTTAATTTTGAGGATGCATGTTGAATTTATATGTATGTATGGATTTGAATTTTTATGTGTATGTATGTGTATAGACTTATTTATATAAATAAATGTATGGATTTATTTATTTGTGGTCTTAAGGGACCTCTTAAGGGGTCTTAAGGGGATTTATGCAATGGGGTCATAGTGCATGTACATAGTTACACCTAGATCATAGTACATGTGTTTTATGGATGCATAAATTGTTAAAGAAAAAAATGTGCATTGAATTCTTGTTTTATTATTAATATATTTCGTGGGGGCATTGAATTTGTATGTATGTATGGATTTGAATCTTTATGTCTATTCATGTGTATAGATTCATTTATATTTACATGTACTAATTAATTTATATGTGGTCTTAAGGGGTCTTAAGGTCATTTAAGGGGTCTTAAGGGATTTATGCAATGGGGTCATAGTGTATGTACACAGTTACACCTAGATCATAGTGCATGTGTGAATCACCTATAAATCATCTTCATGTATGTATACATGTATGGATTCATTTTTATTTACATGTATGCAAGGATTTGAGTTTTTATGTGTATGTATATGTATTGATTCAAATTTATATTTACATGTATGGATTCATTTATATTTGGTCTTAAGGGGTCTTAAGGGGATTTATGCATGTGTAAATCACCTATAAATAATCTTTATGTATGTATGGATTTTAATTTTTATGTGTATGCATGTATTTTGATTCAAACTTGTGTATGGATTTTAATTTTTAAGTGTATTTATGTGTATGGAATAATTTATATTTACACATGTATGGATTCATTTAATTGTGTTGTCTTAAGGGGTCCTAAGGTATTTTAAGGGGTCTTAAGGGGATTTTTGCAACATGTTCATAGTGCATATGTGAATCGCTTATTTAAATCATCTTTACATATATGTATATATGTATCGCTTATTTAAATCATCTTTACATATATGTATATATGTATATTCGTGTTGGGGATATTTACATCTATGGATTTATTTTTATTTAAACATATATGGATTAATGTATTTTTTTATGATCTTGTATCTATTTCAATGTAATTTTAATATTTAATTATGTACCTTAATTATATTCATCATGCTTAATATAAAATTAATGTATTTAATTACACCAAGTAAGTATATTCATCATGCTTTTAATTTATGTAAAATTAATGTATTTAATTACACCTTAAGTATTTAATTAATTTGCAAAATTAATACATATTTAATTACACCGTAAGTATATTAATTACACCTTACTTTTGTAATTTGATAATTATGACTTCATGATTGCTAAAAATGTTAAAAATGCTAACAACTTTAATAAGTACCAAAGCACAAAAAATAAAAATCAATTAGTTTAACAACGAATGACTAACATCATATTACTAAGCATGTCATTTATGCAATCAATCAATCAATCAATCTATATATATAAACGTAAGATATATAAACACAAAGTAGTATGAAATGTCTATATCTCTAACACATACATACATGTACATACCATGTTCTAAAATATACATCCAGGAAATGTCGAGCTAAGAAAATAAATATATATAGATATATATAAAATATATCTAGTACAATGTCTAGAAAATGTGTGCACATGGAAATCTATAAACAATGGGTCAGTCAGGGCCCTGTCCAGAACCTTGTCCTGATCACTGCGCCTGCAATAGATTACACATGAAATCATACATTAAACATTCATAGTAGTAAATTTTTAAGAGTTATATTTATCTATATAATCGAATTTGAAACATTCATACATACAATTTATCTAAATTATTTGAAACATAGGTTCAAAATATAAATGTACACATGTTCTAGATAAACATACCTCGGGGTCTCTAACATCTCCACCACGTGCTTGTAGGACTCTAGAATGTCTATGTGATGAAGAGCTCAACCTGAGTGATAGTCGCTCATTCTGCAATGTTAAATTTTTGTTAGATATAAATAACTTGAAATTATGATCAATGCATATCCCTTAAAATAGAACTTAAAAACAAACAATTAATTTAAAGTTATATATACCAATGTCTCCTAATGAACAAGGTCAGTGGGAGCGTGCAAATCTCCATACATGGATCCTAAAAAAAAATCCCTATAGTTCACAAATTATAATTAAATAATTAAAAAATTAAACATCTACAATCAAGTAGAGATAGTCTTTTAAATTTAAATTATTTTTTAAAAATTTGTACCTCATTTGCAACATCTAATGCTCATATGATCCTGTTGATGTCATAATCATGCAAGGAGCCCACTGTAGCATCATCCTCAATGTCTGACTCCATAAGTAGACTAGTGTAAAACCCTCGAACTCCAGTACTAGGTGTTGTACGATCAATTGATGTATGAATAGGAGGAGGAGGTGTATCCTGGCCAACTGATGTATGTTGGGGAGGGGAAGTAGGATGTGCAAAAACATGTTGAGAATCTGTAGGCTCACCACCATGGCTACAAGCAACCAGTCTACCAAGTACACATCTAACATATGTTGAGGCCTCCTCTATAGATATCCCATGTTCCATAGCAATAACTTGATATGCATCCAGGAGATCACTAGACAGACAAGTGCTCATCTGTCATAAAGGATATATCTTGCGTATGCGTGCCGCATCCATCGACGATGGTATGTCTGCCTGAACATAGGGATCATAACTATTTGATGCATCATTAGCTGCAAGAATCTTAGTATGAGAGTGTAGAAAATATATACCCACACGATCTGATGTCATCTTGTTGACCTGTGTGGCTATGGTAGCAATCTGGAAAAAAAAGGTTTTGACCAATAAATGCTCGCTTATTAGCGGGCTATGGTGCATCAGGTCTTCCAAACTTATCTGAAATTTTGTGTCTCCATTGCCCAACATGTGTAGGAAAATGTGTGTAGTCAACATCATACCCCAAATGGAACTATGCAAATAATTATTTGCACAAATTTAAAAGGGGAAACTCATCCTTTTGGGGCCACATATGATGAGTGGCCAACCATCTAGGATATATAAATGGTGCCAAAAGTACATTTGTGCACCTAGTAGGCATATAACCCTTCACCCTACACATGGACTGATAATGAGGGAACATGGTCTTCACATCAGTGGTAGAAACCTTATCATTGACTGTTTCCCATTTTATGGTAGCATGAACACTATGTGAAAAGGAACTATAGAATAAAGTAGCGTTAATCTTATCATATGGATTATAAGTGTCAACTATGTCAGTCATATGATGTAGCTCATCTCCAATGATCTCTCCCCTTTTCTTATCTATACGGTTAGGGGTGTTTTCCAATGTGTTGTTCAAGAGATCTAGAGTACATTATAATGCATGTATTGTCTGATCATATAGATGTTGCCTATTCTTAGGAGTTCTTGCAGACCTACGTGATGTCTGCTCACTCCCTCCTAGATTAACACTAGGCTCAGATCTAGTGTTATGTGAACTAGGCTGATCAAACATGATGATAATAGGAAATATATAGATATATTTGCATGTGCATGTATGTACATATGTATTACAATTTATATTAAAAAAAATTGTACTTAAAAATATAAACAACAATCAAATATAATTTAAATTTTTAATCTAAAAATTGTAGAACAAAATAAATTGCAATTTTTCAAAAAAATATACATGTCTAATTTACATATATTTCCATCATTTTAAACATATTTAAACATATTTAAACATATATAAATAGATATAAAAAGACATTTACACATAAACATATATTTTTATCATTTTAAGTTAATATGAACATATAAAGATATAAAAAGAAATTTAAATACATATACATGTATTTTCAATATTTTGAACATATTTAATTTCATAAGAAAAGATATAAAAATATATTTAAAATTATAAAAAAGAAATATTTAAGCATGTGTGGCCCCTTAGGACCACATATGACCCCTTAGGACACTATTGGGTCCTATGGGGTCAAATTGGGTCTTAAGGGGTACACTATACACACTAGGATACTATAAGGGGTCACACATGTGTTAGAACACATGCGTGACCCCTTACGACCAAATATGACCCCTTAAGACACTCTTGGGTCCTATGGGATCAAATTGGGTCCTAAGGGGTACATTATACACACTAGGATGTTATAAGGGATCATATGTGGTCCTAAGGGGTCATGCATGTGTTAGAACACATGTGTGACCCCATTGGACACTATTGGGTCCTATGGGATCAAATTGGGTCCTGTGGGGGTACATTATAAACACTAGGATGCTACAAGGGTTCATATGTGGTCTTAAGGGGTCACACATGTGTTATAAAACGTGTAACCCCTTAGGACTACATATGACCCCTTATAGCATCCTAATGTGTATATTATGTATACTATTGGGTCCTATGGGGTCAAATTGGGTCCTAAGGGGTACATTATACACACTAGGATTCTATAAGGGGTCATATGTGGTCCTAAGGAGTTGAGCATGTGTTAGAAAACACACGTGACACCTTAGGACCACATACGACCCCTTAGGACACTATTGGATCCTATAGGGTCAAATTGGATCCTAAGGGGTCAAATTGGTGATGATATGATGAAAGAATAAGTATTCGGTAGAATACTAAGAGGGGTGGGTGAATCAGTATATTGAAAAACTGATACAAACTCCCAAACTCAAAATAAAATTATCAACAAAATAACTCTGTCAAGATAATATCTCCAAGATTACCAACATCATCCAGTTTGACTTTTATACCAACTTAAGAGTAAACAACTTCAAACTTGTAAAAATCAATAATGCTTAATCAAATATCAACATTTTTATTTCTCATTGCTTGCAGTTATCATGCCTTATAAGAATAGTTAAGTAGTTAATCAAATCAGCAAATAAGATCATAACCACAAAAACATTCACCACTTGACACAAATATTTATATATGGAAAACCCAAATAGGTAAAAACCATGGTGAGATGAGACTCACAAGGATAGCTATCTAAACTCTTCTGAAGCTCACCCTGTTAGGAGCCAAGCCTGTTAAAGCTTTTACAATAAGTTCCATTAAGAACTGATTCTGTTAGGAATCACCCGATTAAGGGATTTACAAATATGCCTTGATGAAAACCACAATACCCTGTTAGGAGTAACCTCGGCAGAGGATTTGAGAATCCAAACTAATGGATCACCTTGTGAGAGGATTTAGAAAGTAACCAAGCTTGTTAGAGCTTATCCGATTAGGGGATTTTAATTCTGTTGTGATTGTTAGAAAACAAAAGGTTTTTCTTGATCTGTCTGAATAGCACTACATCTTCTTAATGAGATCCTTCTTAAGCTTTAATCTACCTTTACTCAATACTACAGATTCATTCTCTGGTTAGGCAACCTCACACTCAACTGATTTTTGCCAACTTTGCCAACACCAAAATAAAACAACATCATCAACTTTAAATACAAATCAAATAGGTCGGTTACAGAACAAAAACCTAATTCTCATCATCGAGATTACAAACAAGTCGGTACAATCCTCATTTAACTTGTTTATGAACACCCATTTAATACCTATGACATTCTTTTTTATCGGTCGGGGTACCAGGGTCCAAGTATTGTTTTTCTCAATCTTATCCAATTCCTCTTCCATTGCTTTAACCCAATGATCATCACCAAATCCCTCCTTAGCACTTCTTGGTTCAATGGTGGAGATCATGCAAGAGTTCTCTCTTATTCTTCTTCTAGTAAGTACTCCAACATCCTTATCCCCAATAATCTTCTCAAGAATGTGATTCAGTCTCACATATCTAGGAATAACATGATCATTCTCCTCAGGGTCAACTTCTCCATCATCTTTTTCTGAAATTATTTGTTCCGGTTGAACAAGTACATCAGAATTTACCTTATTTTAGATTTAACTATTTCAGGTTCCAAAAGCAAAATGTATGGATCTTCATCCTTTTTCTCTAAATGGGTTTCTTCTGAAACTTCAGGACATTCATCTACATGAACATCAACACTCTCAACAATTCTCTGAGTCCGGTTATTGAAACATTGGTAGGCCTTACTCTTGGTAGAATAGCCAAGAAATATGCCTTCATCACTCTTCACTTCAAACTTGCTAATGTAATCACCTCTTTGAATGAAACCTTTACTACCAAAGATCTTAAAATAAATAACATTAGGTGATCTTCCATACCAATATTCATAAGGTGTCTTGTCCTTACCTCTTTTCACCAGAACCCAGTTCCTTGTATAGACTGTTGTACTTACATCTTCTCTCCAAAATGTTTTCACTACACCTCCTTGTATCAATATTGTCCTAGCAACTTCAACCATTGACCGGTTGTTTCTCTCTACTATACCATTCTGTTGTGGTGTCCTTGGTGCAGAAAGTTGCCGCTTGATACCATTATCATCACAATACTTAGTAAACTCGTTAGAAGTGAATTCATCGCCTTGATCTGTTCTCAGACATTTAATCTTTTTGCCACTCTCTTTCTCAGCTAAGGCCCTGAATGCCTTGAATTTACCAAAAGCTTCATTCTTATCCTTCAAAAATGTGACCCACAACATCCTTGAACAGTCATCAGTGAAGATCATGAAATATCTATAACCTAAAATGCTTCTAGTTCTTATTGGTCCACATAGATCTGTATGAACCAAATCTAACAAGTGCTTCACTGAGAAGGACTTGCTCTTGAAAGTAGAAGAAGTCATCTTCCCTAACTGAAATTATTTACAAAGAGAATTAACCAGTTTGTCTATCTGAGGTAGACCTCTTACTATCTTGGACTTAGTCACTTTAACAATATTGTCAAAATTTATATGACAAAATATTCTATTCCAAAGCCAACTATCATCTATCTTTGCAATCAAAGAATTGATAACTATAGGATTAAGATGAAATAGATTACCTCTGGTTTGTTTACCAGTTGCAATCAATTCACCTTTGTTGTCAAATATTTTACACATACCATTTTTTAATTCTAGTGGGTATCCTTTGCCATTCAGTTGTGCCACACTCAGAAGATTGTGCTTTAGACCTTCAACCTAATAGACATCATCAACATTTCTCTCCCCATTAAGAAAAATAACTCCCTTACCTTTAACCATACAAGGTGAGTCATTGTCGAATCTCACAACACCACCACCAAACTCTTTCAAGAAAATAAATTTTCTCTGATCACCAGTCATGTGATGTGAACAACCACTATCAATGATCTAATCATTAGAGTTATCCATCTTGGACACTAAAGCCTTCTGGTCTGATATCTCTTCCTTAATAGACACAAACACAATATCTTTAGTAGCTTCATCATCAGTAATACCACTGTCAATAACTAGAAGGCAATCTCTCTTGCCTTTACCCTTATACTTCTTGAATTTGTCTCTCTTGTGTTCATTTTCACTATTAGGACAATTTGCTGCTATATGACCAATCTTATTGCAAGCAAAAAATTTCAACGGTAGCTTACCTTTGTATTTGCCAGTGCCTCTAGGCAGTCGTTTTGCCAACAATGCTTCAAGCTCCACTAAATTGTCTTCATCATCAGAATCTCTACTAGATCCGGATTCATAGCTATGGCTGGTATCTCTACTTCATCTCATAGATGGGCTAGAGACAGAAGCTCTGAATGCAAATTTTGATTTTTGTACACTACCATCATAGCCATTTAACTCAAAAGCAATAAGTTTTCCAATGATAGAGTCAAGAGTTACCTTTGTTTTGTCAATGGATTTCATCTCTTGAATAGATGTAACTCGAATAGCATAGACCAGTAGCAAGGTTCTCAACACCTTACTCATCACTATGGCATCTTCCAATTTCCCTCCTGGACTCTTTATTTCACCAACTATTTCTTTTATCCTTTGACCATACTGTTGGATATTCTTTCCTTCATATATTATCATGTCATCAAACATTCCTCTTAAGCTCTCCTCTTTACCAATATTAACATGTTCATTACCGCTATGAATCTCTTCAAGTTTTTTCCATACTTCATATGCAGTTTCAAGACCATGAACATCTACATATTCAGCATCAGACATGGAACTTATAATAGCCTCTAATGCTCAATGATTCTCTTGCTATTCTTTCTTATGATCATCGGTCAGAGTTCTAGTAGGTGCAGTATACTTAGTTTCTACATGCTCCCAATACTGACTACCAAGACTCTGGATGTAAATCTTCATTCTGTCGCTCCAGATTCTATAGTTCTCTCTATTGAACTTAGGACATTATTTCTTCATCATGATCTATAGGATCTTTTCCTCAAGTTGTTAGGCTTGGGGATCTAAGAGGACCTGAGATGCTCTAATACCAATTGATGATATGATAAAATAATAAGTATCTAGTAAAATACTAAGAGGGGGGGGGGGGGTGAATCAGTATACAGAAAAACTGATACAAACTCCCAAACTCAAAATAAACTTATCAACAAAATAACTCTGTCAAGATAATATCTCAAAGATTACAAACATCAACTGGCTTGACAGTTATACTAACTTAATAGTAAACAACTTCAAACTTGTAAACATAAAAATTCTTAATCCAATATCAACATTTTCAACTCTCATTGCTTCTAGTTATCATGCCTAATTAGAATAGTTAAGTAATTAATCAGATCAACAAATAAGATCATAACCAAAAAAACATTCACCACTTGACACAAATGTTTATACGTGGAAAACCCAAATAGGTAAAAACCACGGTGAGATGAGACTCACAAGGATAGCTATCTATATTCTTTTGAAGTTCACCATGTTAGGAGCCAATCCTATTAAAGCTTTTACAATAAGTCCTATTAAGAACTGATTTTGTTAGGAATCACCCGATTAAGGGATTTACAAATATGCCTTGATGAAAACCATAATACCCTGTTAGGAGTAACTTCGGTAGAGGATTTGAGAATCCAAACTAATGGATCACCTTGTGAGAGGATTTAGAAAGTAACCAAGCTTGTTAGAGAACACTCGGTTAGGGGATTTCAATTCTGTTGTAGAACATTGTTAGAAAACAACGGGTTTTTCTTGATTTGTCTGAATAGCACTACATCTGCTTGATCATATCCTTCTTAAGCTTTAATCTTCCTTTACTCAATACTGCATATTCATTCTCTGATTAGGCAACCTCACACTCAACTAATTTGTGACAACTTTTTTGACATCGAAATAAAACAACATCATCAACCTTAAATACAAATCAAATAGGTCGGTAACACAACAAAAACCTATTCTCATCATCGAGATTACAAATAAGTCGGCACAATCTTGACCGTTAGAAATCATAACAATCTCTTCACATTAATCAAGAAAATTTCAACCACTCCATGATCACCGCTTCATTGGACTTGTAACTCATCACGCGCTATACATTTTATGCAATCCACTTTTCTCCTTCCCAAGACAATCAAACGTGCCAAAATAACTTGAACTTATCTTCATACAATGACCACACGTATCACCACCATAACCACTCAACATCAAATCTTAAACTAAAAAACTTTGATCGGTTAGGGTTTAATTAAAAACAACTGGTAGGGTTTACCGCTTACATAACATACAAAGGTTTAACCCTATACACCGATTCAACTTACAAAATACCATACCGGTTTACAACATCTTCCACAAATTTTATCATACTGGTTACAAGACAAAAGAAATAACAACAATAACATAAAAAAATATCATGAATACCATTCATCGGTTCAATTGACATCAATGACAACATATCATTAATGCAATCTATATGCAAAATGCCAACAATTGGGTCCTAAGGGGTACATTATACACACTAGGAATCTATAAGGGGTCATATGTGGTCCTAAGGGGCCACTCATGTGTTAGAACACATGCGTGACCCCTTAGCACCACATATGACCCCTTAGGACACTATTGGGTCCTATGGGGTCAAATTGGGTCCTAAGGTGTACATTATACACATTAGGATGCTATAAGGGGTCATATGTGGTCCTAAGGGGTCATACATGTGTTAGAAAACATGTGTGACCTTTTAGGACTACATATGACTCCTTAGGACACCATTGGGTCCTATGGGGTCAAATTGGGTCCTAAGGGGTACATTATACACACTAGGATGCTATAAGGGGTCATAGGTGGTCCTAAGGGGTCAAGCATGTGATCTAACACATGCATGACCCCTTTGGACCATATATGACCCCTTAGTACACTATTGGGACCTATGGGGTAAACTTGGGTCCTAAGGGGTACATTATATTCACTAGGATGCTATAAGGGGTCATAGGTGGTCCTAAGGGGTCATGCATGAGTTAGAACACATTCGTGACCCCTTAGGACACTATTGGGTCCTATGGGGTCAAATTGTGTCCTAAGGGGGACATTATACACACTAGGATGCTATAAGGAGTCATATGTGGTCCTAAGGTGTCACACATATGTTAGAATGCATGTGTAAACCCTTAGGAGCACATATGACCCCATAGGACACTATTGGGTCCTATGGGGTCAAATTGGGTCATAAGGGGTACATTATACACATTGGGATGCTATAAGGGGTCATAGGTGGTCCTAAGGGGTCACACATGTGTTCTAACACGTGTGACCCCTTAGGAACACCTATGAATCCTTATAGCATCTTAGTGTGTACATTATACATACTATTGGGTACTGTGGGGTCAAATTGGATCCTATGGGGTATATTATACACGTTATAGGATGCTATAAGGAGTCATATTCACTCCTAAGGGGTCACACGTTTTCTAACACGTGTGACCCCTGAGGATGCTATTGGGTCCCGTGGGGTCAAATTTGGTCTTAAGGGATACATTATACACACTAAGATGCTATAAGGGGTCATATGTGGTCCTAAGGGGTCACCCATGTGTTAGAACACATGTGTGATCCCTTAACACCACGTATGACCCCTTATAACATCCTAGTGTGTATGCTATTGGGTCATAAGGGGTATTTTGTATAAACTAGGATGTTACAAGGGGTCATATATGATCCTAAGGAGTCACACTTGTGTTATAACACATGTGTGACCCCTTAGGACTGCATATGACCCCTTATAGTATGCTAGTGTGTACGTTGTGCATACTATTGGTTCATAAGGGGTATATTATTGTTATATAAATTTTGAATCATCAAAATTTGATAAGCCTATGATCGGCCTTACACATCAAATAAATGAAAGGTACACAAAAAAAAAATCTGTATACTTCATTATATATCAAATTTAAATATACAAATGAAGAATTCTTTTCAGAATGCAATGTATTTCAATAATGTATAGTTAAAACTACATATGAAAGAAACTTTTCATTTACATAAATGTGTAAGGACCTACATAAGTCATGGGTATGACTAAGAATGTACAATGAGTAGAATGATATACAAATGAATAAATAGAAAAGAGAGAAAAGGGGATTAGTCCTTGCCTTTCAGAGACGAATGGTTGATGTGATCAAGCTACATCTTGTATCTTCATTCTCCTAGTGCTCCTAGAATTCTTGCAAGAGGTGAAGGACATAGGTGTTATAGCCTAGGATCTCAATTTCTATAACTAATCTACTCATACACATGTACATCAGACTACAAATGGAAAGAATCAGAACAAAACAACAAGTGAATCAAAGATCAGAAGTGTCCAATCATCAGAAGCTTCATGAGCTTCTTATTTTTCTAACTTGTTAAGGAAGGCTTCCATCTCATAAGTATCAAGTATGTGGGTTAGAATGGGCTCCCACATGGGCTAAGATCAACATACTACTCCTCACTCATAGGGTGTCATTAATCAGGTACCAAACATGAAACACAACTGCATCCACAGTCCCATTTACTGGCATTCAATGATAGTTTAAAGCTGCCATCCAATGTCAACACATACAACAATGAATAAAACTGTGTTTCCTGATCAACAGGTGACTAAAGTCATCGCATGAGAAAAGGCAAGTATACCCACTTAGAACTAACATCATGTCAAATAGAACAAGGCAAAAATGTATAAGGATAGTCCTACTCAAGTGACATAAAACATAAGAGACAAGAATGATTGATAAATAATGAATAGAGCATTCAAAGCAAAATCAACAGATGACTATTATAAAAGTGATTGTAGCAATATTGCAGTCTCAAAATTTGTTGTTCAGATAAATACACAGTGTGTCATAAGGATTGTTACTACTTATTAAGTTGCCATTAGTTTTATGTCCAAAGTCATTCTATATATACTCTAGTTGATTACTACTACTGAAATATTCTGTCAGTACACACAGAGCAGGCGGTTATAGAAGAAAGTAGTCACAGAGCCCAGTATACATTGAGTTTTCTACCGAGTAACACTCTATGTATACCAAGCAACAATAATGATATACCGAGTTGATATACATCGAGTGAAACGTGTTACCAGACTCACTGAACCTAGACACACATGGGAAACATGTTACAATATCGAGGAACAAAGAACCGTTATCACATTGGAAATTGCACTTAAGAATTGTGTATGATTTTGAGGTCATCTATCCAATGAAATATTTTGTATTGTTATTCATTCGATAAATCATGTTTCTAAGATCAAAGTAATGAACTAGATCACTGACATAAGAGATCTATTTATACAGCATGGATTGGGATCAAAAAAATATTATACAGAGGTGTACGAAGCAAGACATGTGTGATACATAAGAAAGCATTGAGTGTTATGACTTTTATAGAGACACAAACGTCACCGAGAAGGATTTCAGAGAATAGTCAAGGAACAGAGTAAACAGAAGGGTTTACCGAGTTATTCTATGGGTTACCGAGGTATGCTATAAGCAAGGTAATCTCATTTTGAGCACATAGAATCTGCTATAACATTCCAGATGTAAAGGTGCAGATATTTGTAATGATTTTATTGTAATATTTGAAGTTGTAAGAGAAACCTTTAACAGGGTAAAAGACTCTAACAAAGTCTATAAATTGTAAAGCCTTTAACCAGGTGCAACATTTAGAATAAGTGTTGTAAAATCCTTTAGCAAGGTAGATCTAACAATCTTGATACTCCTAACAGGGTAAGCTATCAGAAATAGCTAAACATGTAGCTCTAACAGAGCACTCTTTATTATTGCAGTAGTGAAGTTGTGGGTGCCATCCCCACCGTAGTTTTTCTCTCTAACCAAGGGTTTCTGCGTAACCAAAATATATGTGTTATGGAGTGAATCTTGTATGATTGTTATTTATTTGTTTTAGCTTTACGTTATGTTACAACAGTTTTTGGTTTATACATAATAGTAACGTTATTGTTGAAGAAAGGATTTGAAGTACTGATTCACCCCTTCCCTCTCAGTACATTAGCTTTCCATATTGGGCCTAAAAAAGGATAAGCTTGTGTTTCAAATTCCCTATACATTGGAAAATTAAAACAACCATACCTGTAACATCATTCACAAAGTACTTCTAGAAATACAACTATAATAGGGATACATTTCCAAAGTCTTTATGGTGAGAATTTGTGATCAATCCTAGATACAAGGAATGCTAGTAGTTACAACCAATAGATACATGAGCATCATGAGAATCAGGGATTACAGTGATAAGGACATTGAAAAAATAAATGCCATTCATATCAAAGTCATAATACCCTAGGTTAGAACCACATAAAGAGAATATTGAGCAAGCACGAAGGAATCAAGTGTAGACCAATGAGGATATTGACAATGATATCATTTGCAACTAATGAACAATATACACATTCATAAGATAGGACGTTGTAGTCCAGAAATGTGGTTTGACAGTGACAAAAATGAAGATGGCATTAGAACAGAACAAGATATATCATAAATCAATAACATAGATTCATGTTGATCAATCATGTGACAATGCCAAGGATGTGATAGTGATACAACTAAAACTTACAATGAGGGCACATGAGTGGATTGATTATTATATAAAAACACTTCTCCCAATGATGCATTGAAGACCTAAGGACAGTAAAAGAAAAATGATAAGACTATATCAAAGTAATGGAGGCAAGTACTTGAAAAGATAAAATGCCTTTTTGATAAATTCTTACATCAATATCACTATCGATATAAGTTTCAAAGACAACAAGTAGATCATTTGAAACAATAATGCACTAGTACATTCAGAGCTGATTTCTGATGATCATTGGTCGGATTTGCGATGAATTTTTGTCGGAGTGCCGACAAAATCAACTGTCAAAAACTCGGCGTCAGATTGGTCGATGATGCCATGCCCATTGGAAATATGACAATCAAATGGACTCTGTCGACGGTCAAAGAAGTCGTCAGAATCAATAGATTTCATCTCAAATCCGATGGCAATTTGTAACTTCGCACCGATGGTGATGTTGTTTATCCGACGCTTGTGTCGTCGGTCCATTTGGAGACATCGACGATCATCTGACTATGAAGTGTCGTCGCATGTACAACATCCTCACTGGTCAAAAGCTTGGTTTTCGTCGTAATTCCGACGATGATAATTTTTATCAAAAAAAAAATTATTATCCAGTCATTGATATGTACAGCGAATGATATTCTATCCCCACCACCTACCAGTAGGGGCATAGGTTTGAGGCTAATATGAGGCGCATGATTTCAATCTAATATGATTAGGCGCACCATGGTTGAGATGGTCCAACTCCCTAGTCTCACTCTACGACTAAGCTCATGCCATATCTAAATCAAAGACATCTTAATACATCGTCGGTGGAAAGCTGCAAAATGCCATTTTCATACATAAGCAAGACATACACAATTGGGCACAATCACCAAGAGAATGATAAAATGTGTGTTTGAGATCATTTTCCTAATTGTGGTATGGTTACGAAGAGATCACCATAAATTTGTCAACCTCTTCATGACCACACCACAATTAGGATAATGATCTCAAACACACTTTGTTCTCTTGGTGATTGTGCCCAATTGTGTATGTCTTGCTTATGTATGAAAATGACATTTTGCAGCTTTCCACCAACGATGTATTTAAGATGTCTTTGATTTAGATATGGCATGAGCTTAGTCATAGAGTGAGACTACGGAGTTGGACCATCTCAACCATGGTGAGCCTGCATATGTATATAGTTTTTTGTATTCATTAAAGATTTTCATTTAATTTTGAGCATTTTGGTTAGCAAATCAGGGGTGTGCTTTACATTCTTGTTGTTATCCAATTCACTTACTTTAGCTCTGTTTCTTTCTTCAGATTTGTGGTCTAGAGCTCCTCCCTAAGTAGAGATTGTTGGTTTTGTGTCCCCTGCTTTGGTTGGAGAGTTTCTTGCTATCTCTGGTAGTTAGACCACAGAGTTTAGCTTTTCTTAGATTCAGTAAGCTTTTTATTTGTTGTGTAGTGTCTTTCTTGATATGCTTGATTAGGATAGTGTTTAGTCTTTGATTTGCTAACCCTAATGACTAACATTTGTTTCTTGTGCTTCTCTTTGTGTGTGTAGCAATCAAATAGGTTTTTCTAACTATCCTTCTTTTTGCAGAGCACCATATACATATACATATTATGTATATATCTATATATCTACATATACATATATGACCAAATCCTATATACCATTTGGTTTGATTTTATTATTGGTTGTTTTCACATATGATATTATTATAATACCTAATGCTATATCCCTATTTATTTTTGTTATCCAATTTTCATTTATATGTCAATTGTATTTAATAGGGGTTTTTTTGTTGTTAGCATCTTTATGCTTTGAGTGTAAATTTTAATATCCTGAAGCTTATTCCAGTCTTTTCTAAGGTCCTAGGTCCTTGTTGTTTTGGAAATCTCATTAAAAGGCTCCAAAAGGTTTCAAGTGTACCTTATAAATGAAAAGAAGAGTTGTATTCTTATGATTATATTGTAAAAACTTTAGAAAAGAAGCACATTCATGTGACTTCATGAGAGCAAAAGTTTTTCCAAAAGAAAATACTTTGGAGGGAAGGTCATTCAAGTCTTCAAATGCATGTTCTACATGTGACCAATGATTAACTTGAGTCTGAAGGAGTCAAATGTGGGTTTGACATAGCTGGAATTGGGTTTTCATGCAAATACCCTATTAGGGAGAGGGACTAGTAGTTGTGAGGGGTAACTTTGTCAACATGTAGCCATCACGTGGAATATCATAAGACCTCCAATTTTTTTAGAAATGTAAAATGGACATTTAACTATCTAAAAATTAAGGTTTGAAGGCGTGACTTTGTTACCAATTTTTTGACTTCAAGAGATAAAAAATAGAATTATTATATACCTCATGTCTTATCATGAATTTAGGAAAGTTTAGAGAAAGGATTTATTAAATACCTTGAAGGTGTCTATAAGGTTGAGCTTATTTAAAACGATGAGATTTCACAATGCAAGGTTTGGAGGGAAAATAATTCACTTGAAAAGGCATTTTAATTCAAAAGATGTAAAGATAAATAAAATTCTTTATTTATTTACAAAATTTTTCTAAAGGCCTCCTTCCATGTGATTATCAAGAAAATCAATTTCATGCATAGCTTGGAGGGAAATAGAAAGCTAAAAGTATAAGCTTTCATGTGATTTTAGGTTTTGCAATCTGTTTCAAATGAAAAGAACTATTTATAGCCAGTTTTTAGAAGTTATGCTAGGGTTTTGTTGGGTCCCAAATCAATAGATTGGATAGGTTCTAAGGAAATGCCAACTCTTATGATCAAACCCTCCAATTGACTTGGCCAACTTATAGAGTGAACCTATTTGGTTACTAACTATCTCACTTTAGGCTCTGCAAGACCTAGGCGGGTATACCTACTCACTAGTTGTTTCTTCAACTAATGCTTTTTATAGCAAATTTAGTGTCTTGATCTGACTTCCCCCTATCTCAAAATGGCATCAGTTCCTAGAATGGAGATATAGCAGATGAGTTCAAGATTGTTGTTGTAGAAGCTATTTGATCTTGGTGCTTGAAATTTATATATACACTATTGCTAATTTACCCTAGAATTCCTACTCAACTACTCCTATTATTCTTTATGTGAAAGTATGAATTGATGGGTTGTGTTTTATAGATGACCAGTGCCTTTCTTTGTTGTTTGGGCTACAAAGTCTTTATATTTCTTTAGGAGTTATTGAGTAAACTTATGAGACAATTTTTAAACCCATCCCCTCTCGATGAGTCTATCAATTACTCTTTCTTATCAGATCTACTTCGATGTCTTTATTGTAAATTGCTTGAATGAATTTAACTCTAACCTTAAGAGACCATCCAAGGAAGAAATACTAGGAACAATTACAATTCACAAGTAAATCTTGTATTCAAATCTACAATATGAAACACAGAGTTTTACTAGAAGAACACAAGTAACCTTATCTCCTTTAGATAATATCACAAGCAACTGCCTGCAAAAAAATGCAGTAATCCCCAATGGTTCGAATCCACTTCCAGGATTCACTAAAATGCTTCATTTCAGTTTTCTACCTTATTGTTTATCGATGGAAAGCTCGAGGTTCAATGTCAAACTTGGTTGCTTTGATACCATATGTAATATTCCATTAATTCTATACTTAAAGAAAATAAATTGTGATCTATATCAAGATAAAAAATTGAGCATTTCAAAATAAAACATAACTACTTCAGTTGAAGGAGAAAACTAACTAAATGTTCTTCAACATAATAAGAATCTAGCTAATTTATCTAAAAGGAAGGTAATATTTTAACGATAAAAAACATTGAACAAATATTATTAAGCTAATCAATATGAGAAAGGAATTCAAATGGCAAGTTTCATTTTTTAGGGAAGAGATAAAGGTTCAGAGGTTACAATTCATATAACTTTCCAATTGAAACTTTTTGTATCAAGCCTTGACATAGTTTGGAATAGGGAGAGCATCATCAAGGGATTCTCCATTCAATCATAGACTTGCCAGTCTCCCACACCCCTTGCAATTGGAAGAGACCCAACCCTTCATGAGGGTGCATTCTAAGGATTGGGTCTCTTTTACATCTGGCCATCTGATCTTGGTGTTCAAAACCTACACCCAACTAGTCAGTCACACACTATAGGTAACCCCTAACTACTATGAGCATCTGACTAGTAGGTGTATCTAGTTCATGTGATCTAACAATCACTTAGATAAAGCATCACCATCTTGGCCGAGGTTTTAACATTGCAAGCACCAATGCATTGTTAGTGTTCACCTCCCTTGCTCGACTTACACATCCAATTCTTGAGCTCAACAAAGTCACTAGTTACCAACCATCTAAACAAGCCATCTGCTTAATGTGTACTAACAATAATGGTTATTAACGACCATCATATGATAAATAACATACACTTGAGACAACTAACTCACTGGTTTACTAACCAACTATCTAGCAAACTGCTTAATGTCTACTAAGAATAACGGTCATAAATGACCATCATAATATAATTAACATACACTTGAGTCAGTTGATTCATTGGTTACAGAACTTCTAGGTTTAGCGCTGATCCAATTCGTTACCTAACAGTCTCATCTCTACTGAAATTAATAGTTTACAAGGACCTTCATGGGATTGTGACATAACCTAACAAGCCAACTGCTACAAATCCCCTATCTCTAACAAGCTTCAACTGTCATCATGGAATTAAATCTAATACAACATTGGTTCGCTTATTTAGCTAAATTAACACTTCATATTATGACTCGACAAAAAATACGGTTCTAATATATTTTTTTGTCTTTGTATATTCCCAAAAGTATGCATCTAATTGATGATAAGAATCCTTCTTCAGGTCTTGCAACCATGGAGACTGGTTATAATTTGATTATAACAAATGTGCATTAATTCCAAGATGAACCATATTCGGTTGAACTATGAGTTAAGAGTGGGAAACAAATAAACATAGAATAGCTGCAATACTCGGCTATTATGCCCTCGTGGGCTAGCAATCATATTCTATAGTGAATGCTTAGAGGTTGCTACTCAACCATACTATGCACAAGATATGAATGCAGTATTCAATTTTCTTATGAATAAGGTAAGATAGTGTATTTGATGAAAAGTAACAGAATATTGTCATGATTTATATCTGTGAATAAATTTATCTTCCTTAAGTTCAAGACTTGATAATGAATGAGTAAATCATTTAGGCTCTACAATTTATCTTAACAAGAAAGATCATAAACATGCAATAGCTATACATCAGCTACTCAAGGCGGAATTTACACAGCTATGCAAGACATAATAATCACAGTTAGGCATGATAGTATGTTCACAGCTATCAGAGGAAGATTCTTTTCAATTCATTTTACTTTTTCTTTTAATGAGTAATATTTCCACAGTCAATTAGTGATACACGATTAACCTCTGCATTTCAGTCGGATATGAAATAGATACATACCTGATGTGAGAGGAAACGAGAAAGGAAATACCCTTCGAATGCAACATTTGCATGACTATGATACAAGAGAATCTGGAACAATCTTTGTTTCCTCCTTCTTTCCCCACTACTAAAAGTTCACATATGCAAAGGAAAAACAACTGATTATATTATATATATTCGCCAAAATAGTATAGTGGTAAGCCTGAGGCTATAATCTACTCCTTTCTCTAAATTTCCTCCATATTACAAAAGCTCCCTCCTTTATATGAGAGTATACATTACCACCAAGTGGCGTGGCTATTCAACATATAACTGTCAACTAACACTTTTGTTTCGAACATTACTTCGACTAGGTGTTTTCTCCCTTCATCAAAATATTGTATTCGGTCACTGTGGCTGTCTCCTCACTGATACCTATCTGATATCCATTAGGTTTTTATGTCAAAGAAACCTTGGGCTTTGGTGACCTCTTTTATTTTCCACCGAAATACCTCTTCCATCGATATCACTATGCCCCGTCGATGAATGGATCTATTGTCTCACCAAAGCCTTTCTTTATCCTCTCTTGTCGTCTTCCACCAATAAAGTTATATCGATGAAACAACGCATATCAGAGACATGCCTTTTAGCCTCCTCAAAACCTATTTCCTCATCGATATATATCTGATGTCCATCGGGTTTCATGACGAAGAAACCTTAGGCTTCGGTAACTTCCTTTATCCTTCCATCGAAACACTTTTTCTATCATCACTACACTCCTTCGATGAATGGGTCTATTGTTTGATTGAGGCCATCTTTCTTTTGATGATTTGCTTCCACTATCATTTTTCATCAATGAGCTCATTAGTAATCTTCCTAGATAAAGTTGCATCAGTAAAACCACACATATCGGTAACATGCCTTCTAGCCTCCTCAAAACCTATTTCCTCATCGATGTATATCTGATGTCCATCGGGTTTCATGTTGAAGAAACCTTGGGCTTCGGTAACTTCCTTTATCCGTCCATCGAAACACTTTTTCTATCAATATCACTACACTCCTTTGATGAATGGGTCTATTGTTTCATCGAGGCCATCTTTCTTTTGATGATTTGCTTCCACTATCATCTTTCATCGATGAGCTCATTAGTAATCTTCCTCGATAAAGTTGAATCGATAAAACCACACATATTCGTAGCATGCCTTTTAGCCTCCTCGAAACTCATATCCTTATCAACATCTTTTATCGATGTAGCTTCCTTCTGTTTGATCGATATCATTCTTTCGATAAGAACGCTTCTTCTGGTAAGTTTCCTTCATGTTGTGCTGATGGTAATATTTCCTCGGAAGCCTTTTCCCGTCGATGAAAACCGTCTCTGCTTTCTTTGATATCCTCTTTTAGTGGAATCATTGCTTTTGATGAGTCCATTTTAGAGTTCATCGGTGTTACCTTTCATCCATTTTCCTAATAGATGGTCAAGTATAGAACAACAACACTCAGAAAATATAGTCTAGAGAGATTGCAGTCTACAGTAAAGCCAGTAGGTAGTCACACCTAGTACCAAATAAAATGACAGTAATCAAGTCTACTGAGTGAAAAAGAGCAGGGTATAAGTTTCTAAAAGGTCTTTTCAAACCTTAACAACAAATAACACGTTATTGTTGCAGCATTGTCAAAACATGACAAGAACAACACCTTATAACCTCAAGAGGCATAGCAATCATAGGGCAACTCATGTTAAATGTGCAACTCAATACAATAAATAATCTTAGTTTGTAGCCCTATAGCATCATAATGCAATCCTTGACCAAGTATGCATACAAGAGACATCTAGTTATATTAAGGCACAAGCATCAAAGTCAAAGGTTATGACAACTAGTCAAAAACATCAAGTACAAAAAGGTTAGTCTCAGTCACTAGAACACAATTTACAACATGCATTAGGAGTTGTCCTTCTTACAAATAGTGCAACATTAAAAAGGTATTATCAAAGCTACAACCACAATTCAAACAGGAAGCTTACAAAGATAGGACAAAGCTAGGTACAGTCATAAGTCAAGGCAAATACATAGTTGAAACTCAGTCCAAAATAGTGAAGAAGTGCAACAAATGACATGAGAAGTCTAAAGAAGTATTATGGCAACCATGAGTCAAGGATTAATGAAGAGATTTTTTGCATCCATGATACAATCCTTAAAAGCATCCATGATACAATCTCAAATACACTTTTTACCATTCTCTTGGTGATTGTGCCCAATTGTGTATGTCTTGCTTATGTATGAAAATGACATTTCGTAGCTTTCCACCGACGATGTATTTGAGATGTCTTTGATTTAGATATAACATGAGCTTAGTCGTAGAGTGAGACTAGGGAGTTGGAACATCTCAACCATGGTGCGCCTGCATATGTATATAGTTTTGTGTATTTATTAAAGATTTTCATTTAATTTTAATCAACTAAAGAGCAATATTCATGACTTACAAGTAATAAAAAAAATTACAAGGATGAGGCATATTCATTACTTACAAGTAATAAAAAAACTTACAAGGATGAGGCATATTCATAACTTTTGCAGTCCTACCTTGGATATCAAAACTAGAAGCAACTCATATTGTTTGTGTACAAACAGGACAATATGAGAGTTCATTATACCTAGCAACTGGTGGTGGTGTTGTTCATGTTGTCTTTGTTGGACCCATCAATTAAGATTCAATATACATTATTCAATAAGATTAACTGTGCAACATAATGAAATATTGAAAAGTGTGTTATCTTGTTGAGCTTCACTTGGTTTCAAGAATAGTTTAATATTCTCTACTTAACAGGGCCAACCACGTGAAGGTGGAAGCTCATTTGGCCCCTCCCCCCCCCCTCTAACATCACTCTAAATTCCCCGTTAACATCTTCTAACATTCATTCATTCATTCTTTCTACCATTAATAAAATATAGCATTCATTCATTAATATCACATAACGTTCATTAACACATAACATTGATTAACATTACTTAACACACAACATTCATCAATATTAATTAACACATATCATCCATAACCATTAATTAGCACATAATTACATTCACTAACACATAAAAATCAGTCACTATCAAATAAGTTAGATTACAATCATTTCTTTCTTTGTTTTTACTTTGAAGCTATGAAAAGACTAAGTGGAACATCAGTTTCTTCATCATTTCCCCCCTCTGCAGATGTTCCGCCAACTGCTCGTGATCTCGATGTATGCCTAGTCCTATATTGAGGACGAGGACACTGAAGTGATGGGGGGTCCTCTGCAATAACAAAGAAATGGGTTAAATTCATAAAAAAAAATAAAAATTTGTTACAAGTATTTCATTAATTTAGAGAACATAATTGTTGTGCTCTTTACCTGATGGGGCCACATCATTTTGTGTAGCCTCAACCTCAACATGCTGAACACCCTCTAGATCATGTGGAGTTGAAATACTAAAGGTTACATTAATGCTGAACACCAATTACAATTATATTTGTTTAAAGAAATAGCAGTGGTCCTCTTTACCTGAGTGGGGAACATCACGTTCTTGATGTTGTGTACCCAGATCATGCTCCACTTGCTCACCACCGACTACATGCTCTAAAATATTAACAAAAAAGGTTACATTAATTACTACTCTAATTACAAATTAAGATGTTTAATTGTATTAATAGCTAAATAAATAACTTTGAATAGCAAATGAATACCTCCACTACTGGGATGCACATCCAGACCTTCATGTGCAGGTGGTGTTTCACAATTAGCAGGCTGCATTCCAATGACATGCACATTGTTATCATTGCTTGCTTATTTAAAACAAATATAGTCACTTTATGTTGGAACTCAACATCAATTAGATTATTGGTAAAGTATTCAATTTGAAACAACTTCCATTTAGCATATTTACCTGTGTGACGGATGCACTCGAATGTTGTGTATGCCCACTCAATTCTCGTAGCCGATCAGCCACGGCTGAATAGCCTTGCTGGTAGACAATTCTCTTGTCATCTTCTATGTGTGCTCTATTGAATTCAGAGCCCTAAATATTTGCTTGGTACCGTGAATTTTGCTTGCATTGTTTGATAAAAAAAAATGTTTGCAATTTATTAATATTTTAATACAATATTTTGTTTACATGAGATACTTACAATTCATGCAGCAAGTTTCATGTAACCACCAGAGCCGAGTTTGTGTTGCCCGTGCTTTTCTTGCCTTGCCTTGGTTGCCTTTGACGTGTCACTCAGTCTATAAAAAGTTTGAAATATGTTAGATTATATAAATATAAAGAGTAATTAATTAGTACATAATTACATTCTTAATAGTATCATGTACCTTCTTCTGGTGTCTAGTGGTGTATTTCCTTTTTTCCTTTCAATTTTCTCCTTGGCATCCAAAATCAGGTCCTTCCAATCCCTCTCTGGAATCATGGGGGGACACTCGTACTTTAGGTTCCTCTCAAAATGGGTCCTGTATTGGTCCCTCACATACTTTAGATATGTGGCAGCTTTTTCAAGGAGCCTGGTTTTGTCAAAGGTGTCATTTCCAAACCACTCAACCATTTGGTTTGTCAATTCATCTTTTAACCATTTTTCTTGGTCATTCCACCTTTTAAATCAAAAACAAACCTGTTAGATTCAGAAATAAACTGAAGCTACATTTATTACACTTCAAGAAATGGATCAAAGGAAAACTATTCTAGCAATGATATGAAATCAAAAGTGGATTATGATTATTTCACATATGATGTACCACCTTTTACGTATGGTGGGCCCAAATATCTGCAATGCAATGTCACTAAGATGTTTATAGAAAATATCATTGCCTACAAAAAATTCATGGGATCATTAGTCCAAAATGAGTGATCATAAAGTAAATTACAATTAGAGTATATATAATAATAATTTTAAAGTACCTGGAACCTTTTGTATCTTTAAGGAATCATTTCTTCGTCGCTCACCACCAATGTGACCTGCAACGTTCCTGTACTAGCAATACGAGAAGATCTAGGAAATCATGGTATGTTATCAACAGTAGTCGCCTCTGGCACATCCTCATGTGCATCTCCTCCTGCAAAAAATGAATCCACTATGAAATGGCATTAGAATTCAAGAAAGAACGCTTGAAGGGAAATAAACACATGATAGAAGATAGAGCAAAAGAGGGATCTACCAACAGTGGGTGGGACAATATGACGTGCACTAGAGGATGTCTGTATGCTATGTGTTGCCAACATTGCAGTCAGCAATACAGGTGAGGGTAACCTCTGATGAGGCAGTGGTGGAATTTGCACAGTAACATTGACAGCACCTAAAGAAAAACACATTAAATATATCAAACATTAAATTTATGAAAAGTGCAAGAATTGTAAACAAGGATGAACCTTTATTTTAAAAATTGACAGTATCAAGTATGATGTGTTTTGGGTACTCAGAGTGATAAGCAAAGCAAGTGATAATACAAGAAAATCGTCATCACCTGAAGATCGTGCAATACCCTAATCGTGGGAACGACTTTGATGAGGGCGGATAAATTGTTGTAAAAACAATACGTACATATTTTAGTTAATGACATAAAAGAGAATAAAATATAAACCATTATTGAACTTTTGTTATAATTAAAGCTTTCATTACTGCTTACTTGCAAGTTTTTTGTTGTCCGAATCAATAATACCACCCTCTCTCGTATCTCATCGATGATAGGATGCACAGCTGCCAAAGAAACAATCTCTTTTCTAATTTTTATAAGAGGCATTTTAAAGAATATCATAAGGTCTGTGGGATCTTCAGGGTCATCATCGCTTAACCCTAATGATTCCACATCCCTAGAAAGGTGCTCAGGTACTGCAACTCCCTTTCCCTTTCCTCGAACATCCATCTGTGTCAAGAATATCATTAACAATTACAAAATTAGTATAAATCACTAAAAAAAAGAACATAATAATGTAACAGTTTGCTTCTATCTAATTTGTACAATTACAATGAGGTTTACCTACTCGGTAGAAGTATCGCAAGCTACATTTCAATCTGCGATATGTGATGGATCCATGTCGACCTGTGACAAAGAAAAATTATAAAAAACATTAGCGAAATTAAACCAATAGACTTAGCAAAAAAACTTCATAATAAAATGGTATATTGGATTCATTAATTGGAGGTTGGTTAATTTAAATGGTATATAGTACGTACCACCCCCATGATATTAACTTTGTTTGTATCTATAGGATTTAAATTGTAATCGATTAGAAGCTCTTCGCATGCACTTATTGATTTTATCGCACATACAAATACACGATTTCCCTCGCGCACCTCAAATATGCAATTGGGTTGTTTATTAGTTGACCCAGGTTGCGTACTATTTATAAAACTTGCAATATTCCATGTTGCTTTTGGCTGACCATCAATGTATACAGCCACTCATTTAATCTGATCATTATCTTTATGTTGTATATAATTTGTTGATAGTGCATACCTACGCATACTTTTTTTATATTTAACAATCTGCATCCAATGATTGTAATTGTAACAAGGTCCAACAAACTCCATCAATTCTGCAACTCTATTATAACAGACCTTTATGTCGTCCATGGAAAATAAGCCTAAACCATGTAACGATGAAGGTGCTATGCGATATATCCTATCGTTAACACAAAAATCGGTGTTTATTGGAGGAAGTTTCTTGGGCACCCATTGTTTCTGTAGATGTATGTACCTCAGTGGCACCTCAATGTCTCCTTTGGTCTCATCATCATAAGAACATGACCCCCCTTGAGCAAGGAAAAATTTCATGCATTTATTTAATTTTCTTCTAATCTTTTGACCTCTTGTTGATCTCCCTATTGTAGACCTACTACATGTGTCACTTTCATTTTCTATTACTGCATTTTCCTCACTAGACGAAGACAGATATGACAAATACCTATTTGGGGGTACCTGTACTCCATGAAATGAGAGAGTTAATTGGTAATGAGAGAGAAATTTTGCAAATGAGGGTAATGTTGATGAAGAAGTCAGCCCTAAAGTTGATTTTGGGATGAAAATTGGAATAAGTCCAATCGGGGCCTCAAGTGTTGATAACTGTATTAGATTTGCTGCTAATGTCGAGGTTTGGAAAACTGAGGACGTTTGTTTTCCAAGTAATTTTAAAAAAATAAACTGTTTCTATACGGTGTATTGACTAGTTATACCTTTCCATCCATGAGACTGTGCATGATCCTCATCAAAGGAGTTCAAGATCTTGTACAATGTAATTCAATTATCTTATGTTAGCTAAAAATTACATAGTACACAACATGAACAACATGAAATTTGTAGACAAAAAGAGTATTAAATAATAAAAAGATGTTGTCATCAAAAGCATTGTAAATTTTTTAATTCCTTACCTTTACTTTATGTAGACTATGCAGGATCCTCAACTAAATGGTTGACGATGTCTGTAGTCAATGACCTATTCCCACCAAGGGTGACAACATCACACAGGGACTATACCTGAAATCAACACCATCAATTGAGAATCATAAGCATTACTACATTTGTAAGTTGATAAACAATAAATACATACATATCATAAGCCTCAGAAGCATCACATGATGTGTCATCATATATGTAATTGAGCATCACAATTAGCATCACATATCATGTCTCATCATAAACATGTAATCCATCACATATGTATCATAAATCACCATCCATCACATAGGTAATAAATAATCCACGTTCTATAAATAAACACAAAGTTAAAAAAATGTCACATGCATCATCATAAACATGTGATCCATCACATATGTATTTTAAATCAACATCCATCACATAGCTAATAAACAATCCAATTTCCATAAATAAACACAGTTTAAAAATTGTCACATAAATAGTCACTCTCCCTATCTCCATCTCCATATTAAAAGGTGCATCATGAATTAATTATGTAATGGCATTAGAATTCAAAACATAATGAATTAATTATGTAAAAAAATTCTATCAAGAAGTCAATATTAAATAGATAATATGCTAATCGCATACCTCATAAATTTCATTCTTCATCATCATGAACATCAAGGTCATCATCACCAACATCATCATCGTCATCATCATCATCATCATCATCATCATCATCATCATCATCATCATCATCATCATCATCATCATCATCATCATCATCATCATCATCATCATCATCATCATTAGCATCATCATCATCATCATCATCATCATCATCATCATCATCATCATCATCGTCGTCGTCGTCGTCGTCATCGTCGTCATCATCATCATCATCATCATCATCATCATTAGCATCATCATCATCATCATCATCATCATCATCATCATCATCATCATCATCATCATCATCATCGTCGTCGTCGTCGTCGTCATCGTCGTCATCATCATCATCATCATCATCATCATCATCATCATCATCATCATCATCATCATCATCGTCATCATCATCATCATCATCATCATCATCATCATCATCATCATCATCATCATCATCATCATCATCATCATCATCATCATCATCCTCATCGTCGTCGTCGTCGTCGTCATCATCATCATCATCATCATCATCATCATCGTTGTCGTCATCATCATCATCATCATCGTCGTCGTCGTTGTCGTCGTCGTCATTGTCATCATCATCATCAACGTCTTCGCCATCATCATCACCATCATCACCATCACCATCACCACCAGCACCATCACCATCACCATCACCATCACCATCACCATCATCATCATCATCATCATCATCATCATCATCATCATCATCATCATCATCATCTTCTTCTTCTTCTTCTTCTTCTTCTTCTTCTTCTTCTTCTTCTTCTTCATCGTCATTGAGAAACTGTCGATCGTGATCATCATCCACTTCATCTTCTACTTCTTTGGTATCTTCTTCTTCGGTATCTTCTTCTTCCATCACATTATACTTTATCGGCCTTCCTTTGGATCATGTCTAACAACAAATGACCAACCTGGTTTATGTGGAACCTCTGAGTAAAATACTTGCTCACATTGGCTTGGAAGCACATAGGGCTCATCCCCAACTGGTTCAAATGACCTTGTATTTAGCATTATAAAACCATTATCATGTTCAATAACAGTTCTATCAGGATCATTTTTATTTAATCGTAGCCTGTACCATTTGATGACGAACAAAACTAATTTGAAGGAATTAAAGTCACACTCAAGTATATCATCCAAAATGCCATATTATCGATTTTGAGACTGCTGAGGATGTATGTCATTTCTCGATGAAATATTCTATCAAGAAGTCAATATTAAATAGATAATATGCTAATCGCATACCTCATAAATTTCATTCTTCATCATCATGAACATCAAGGTCATCATCACCAACATCATCATCGTCATCATCATCATCATCATCATCATCATCATCATCATCATCATCATCATCATCATCATCATCATCATCATCATCATCATCATCATCATCATTAGCATCATCATCATCATCATCATCATCATCATCATCATCATCATCGTCGTCGTCGTCGTCGTCATCGTCGTCATCATCATCATCATTAGCATCATCATCATCATCATCATCATCATCATCATCATCATCATCATCGTCGTCGTCGTCGTCGTCATCGTCGTCATCATCATCATCATCATCATCATCATCATCATCATCATCATCATCATTAGCATCATCATCATCATCGTCATCGTCGTCATCATCGTCGTCATCATCATCATCATCATCATCATCATCATCATCATCATCATCATCATCATCGTCATCATCATCATCATCATCATCATCATCATCATCGTCATCATCATCATCATCATCATCATCATCATCATCATCATCATCATCATCATCATCATCATCATCATCCTCATCGTCGTCGTCGTCGTCGTCATCATCATCATCATCATCATCATCATCATCATCATCGTTGTCGTCATCATCATCATCATCATCATCATCATCGTCGTCATTGTCGTCGTCGTCATTGTCATCATCATCATCAACGTCTTCGCCATCACCATCACCACCAGCACCATCACCATCACCATCACCACCAGCACCATCACCATCACCATCACCATCACCATCATCATCATCATCATCATCATCATCATCATCATCATCATCATCATCTTCTTCTTCTTCTTCTTCTTCTTCTTCTTCTTCTTCTTCGTCATTGAGAAACTGTCGATCGTGATCATCATCCACTTCATCTTCTACTTCTTTGGTATCTTCTTCTTCCATCACATTATACTTTATCGGCCTTCCTTTGGATCATGTCTAACAACAAATGACCAACCTGGTTTATGTGGAACCTCTGAGTAAAATACTTGCTCACATTGGCTTGGAAGCACATAGGGCTCATCCCCAACTGGTTCAAATGACCTTGTATTTAGCATTATAAAACCATTATCATGTTCAATAACAGTTCTATCAGGATCATTTTTATTCAATCGTAGCCTGTACCATTTGATGACGAACAAAACTAATTTGAAGGAATTAAAGTCACACTCAAGTATATCATCCAAAATGCCATATTATCGATTTTGAGACTGCTGAGGATGTATGTCATTTCTCGATGAAATATTTGTCACCTCAAAGACTGTAGTGATGCCAGAATCACAAGTTTTCTTCATGTCATCCAACTTTTTTATGCGAAATTTATGACCATTGTAGCACATAGCGTTGTGGTGTTTGACCTGCGATATGTCAAACATGTAAAATCTATTGCATTGTGAGTTGATAAACATATGGGTGATTAATAAATTTATATGTACTTGTTTATCTCTTAAACCATATGCTAAATCAATTTCCCTTTGCGTAACATTGGAATCTCCACTACGATGTGCTTCTTTAACCAACGAAGCCACACCTTCCCATGTTAACGCACGTCCAGAATGTTGACAATGTTCAATCCATACCATCATCCAATCAAGATTGTTTGCAATATACAAATGTAGTGCATCCCACTCTCAACCAAGTGTACAAAAAATAAATAGACGTCTTACAATCCATTTATTTTGAAGATTAAGAATTAATTAACTACAATAACATCTTATAATTACCTCTCACTTTCCTCAATCTACCTTTCCCTGTCAAGTACTCCCCTTCGAATTTGTTAATGGTGTTGGGATCCCAAATGTGATCCACGTGGATCTTTGCTGCAAACTTAGGAAGATATTCAGAAATGTACACCATAGTTTGGTATACCATATATCCCTCCACCATAGAACCCTTAGGATGTGCTCTTTGTCAAACCAAAGCCTTCAAAAATTTCAAGTGCCTCTCAACCATCCACATTGACCTAGTGTGTACAGGTCCACACAATTCAATCTCCTCAACTTGGTGTATGAGGTAGTGTTCTTGTGCATTGAAAAGAGCTAGAGGTAGACACTTTTGCATTTCACACATTAAATGAGGAATTTTTCTCTTCCAATATTTTATATCATCTTTATGGATTTCTTTACATGACAACCACCTACAAGGTATTCAAGACGCAAAAAAATATATTACATAACAAGTAAAACAAATCGCAAATATAATATCTATACAACGAACTAAACAAATATCACTACTTACCTAATGCATTTTCCAAGATCATATATGACTTGCTTGACATTATTGTCGAAGTCATCTGGGAGAGATAGAGGTAGAACATACTGCAACAATTATAAAATTATCTTTTCATTTTTTTATAACATAATGAAAAGTACACATACGTGCAGCACTTAAATACATACTAAAAAAACAAGAGCATGAATTACCTTAATGAAGGTATGCCAATCATGCTTTTTAATCCTTGGCCCAAATTCACTTTTCTTTGATATGGGATTGTTTATGTTCGCAGCAAATCCAGTGGGAAATCGAATTTTTCTTATGACTTCTTTTATAGCATTGCTTTGCTGGTCCGTTAATAACCAAGGAAGCTCACTTAAATTAATCTGGTCTCCATGGCTATTTGATTGAATGACATTTATCATTGCATGATTGGAATCCTGAATGTCACTACATATTTTGACAATTTTTTCTTTGTCACGCCTTCCATCTAATAATTTCCATACTGTCTCTGTTATATTCTTTCCAATATGCATATTATCAAACAAATGAACAATTTGTACGTGCTCGTAATAGGGCAACCTACTAAATTATCGGGGATAAATTTTTAGTCCCTTAGGAAGGTGGTCATTTATGCCTTCACGACCTTCATGATCATCAATCACATCATCAGTAAACAAAACAAAATAGAAAATATATTTTATGACAAACCAGTAGATGGAATGGCATTACCTTGACGATTAATTCTATTATATTCCAACTTCCACAGGTGAGGTGTCATTCTTCATGGCTTTGATGTATTCTCTTCTTTCCCATTGAAAAGATGTTTTTTCAGTATTTCTATACTTATAATTTTTGTGGAGAAAGTGCCTATACTCATCAAACACCTGCTTTCGTAAACTTTTTGAATGATGAGATTTCATCTTTGGACCACAAACAGGACATGCAAATTTTCCCTTTGTTTGAAGACCTACAAGATAATGTATAATTAGATTAAATATGATAATTTTTTGAATTATAATGTTCATGCACAACTTAAACACTATAACATACCACAAAAATGTGTTAGCCTCGGGGCATCGTGTATTGTCCATAGAAGCATCGCATGGAATTGAAATTGTCTTTGTCCTATTAGTCTAGAGATGTCATACATAGTGACACCATTCCATAACTCCAACAACTCATCGATAAGAGGCTTGATATACACATTCATATCTTTAAATTGGTACTTACCTAATCGAATGAACAAAAACATTACATAATTATTATGACCATTTTACTGCAATATTATAATTAAATTTAGATGACTATATTTAAATGATAAAATACTTGGAACAATCATTGCCAACATTATGTGCTCCCTCTTTATTGACATCCATAGAGGAATGTTATTGTTGATAACAAAAATAGATCTCATCTCTCCAAATGGATTGACACTGTCCGCTACCAATGAAAGCCTGAGATTATGAGGTTCTTCTTTAAAGTGTGGCCACTTTTCCTCTATATCCATAAACGTTGAACCATCCACAAGTATTTGAATAATATCATCTTGACTTCTATTGCATGCATGGTAATCCATAAATTGTGCCAAACTAGTGCACTTGAATATTCGTTGCATACGTGGAATAATGGGAATATAGCGAAGAACCTTGCGAGGAACCCTTTTTGTTATTTGATCTATTCGATATCTACTGATATGACATTCAGGGAATTCAGTTCAAAATTCATGTTGTTTGTGATTTATAATATGATCATTGGGACAAGCATCTATTGCTTGATACTCCATTCCAATATCTTTCATAATGACAAATAATTCTCGGTGTGAGCGAGGTAGAATATTTGATGGTGGTAACAAAAAGTCACCTATCAATCTACAACAAAAAAATATAATTTGTTATAATAAAGAATATTAATGGTACAACATGATTCACAATTTATTATGACAAATATGACATACCTTAACATGCGTGACATTGTTATATTGGATAAACCATTCATAACCTTCAAGTTCACCAACAACAATACAATGGAGAGAAGAGTTGCCTGCGAGCCTTCGTAAAGGGCCTCAGATGACTTCTCAAGTAGAGGGACATCATGAACAACATCAAGGTCATCTTCATGATCATGATCAGCTGCGTGAGTACTAAATGAGTCATGGATCAATGTATTTGTACCATCATCTTCAATTGTGTTTTCTGGCTCATGATCCTCATCTTCCATGGGATCATTATCTTCAGCTTTGATATTCACACCTCCATGTTCATCCACTTTGAAAACTATATTCTCAGGGTTGTGTTGATCCATACCATGTGCTCTGGGGTGCTCGACCTATATAAAATTGATAAACATAAATAAACCGTGATCATGATCTCATCATCACGTGATTTATTATGTAGATAAATTGTCAAAATGATATAATGAAAAACTTACCAATGGATGATAATCATGTCCACCTTCAATGTGACCATGCAGCCTACAATGTTTCTTCATTGTTTTGATTATAAGTCTTCTAGTCTTTAAACCCTTACAAATTTTGCATGGACAATAACATTTCCCATCACCTTTTCTTTTCAAGTTAGACCACAATCTAGCAATTGTCTCCTTATTTTGTTGTTTGTTGATATTGTTTGACATGGTCTTTCTTCACAGGCAAGAAAATAGAAATTATCATCATTGAACAAAGCATCTTATTGAATCTAGATTTCTAGTTTACTTATGGTACATCACACAACATGCAAAACAAGAAATACTCAATAAATAACAGGATTCATTGATCTAGTATTATCACAATCTGCACTTGGCCTTCAATATTTTCTCCTCCTAACACTGTTTATCCATTACTTGTCAAGTACAGAACTCTAAAACCCGTGGCTATTTAAATACATAAGACAACATTGTAGCATCTTATAATCATCTATTATAGAACCAAAGCACTTGGGAGTGATTCTTTTGTTTGTCACAGTCCAGGAAAATGGTGTCTATTGGAGCCTTGAATAACTTACTAGAAATATTTTTAATTCCTTTTCTTTTTCTTTCTGATTTTTTCACTATCACTTCCATCCTCCAAGTCAGATGCCCTCACCCTTTTCTTTCTTCTTGTTTTTTCATACTCATTGTCATGCTATGAATTATTTTTCTTTCTTGGTGACTCCTTACTGCTCTCACTGTCAGTTTCACTCTCAGAATCCGAGTCTGATGTATCAGAATCTGATGAACTTGATGAACTAGAAGAATCAAAATTAGAGGTAGATTCATCTGACTTAGGAATATACTTTTCCTACTGCATTACAAGCCTTGGCATATTCTTCAAATACTCACGTAAACTCTCAGTGATGCATTTACCTTGTTTACTAACCCATTGATACTCTTCCGAAGGACATCCCATGTCATGCACTGGTATTCCACATTGCTCTTGTCTTCCACATCTTTCATCATTTGAGCCAGCTTAAATGGGGGAATGTAAACACCCCCACTTCTTCCAACACCCTTATCAGCTCCTCTTACAACACCTTCGCCATTCCCATTCTGAGATGGAGCATACACAACACCAGAAGTTTTCACTTCCACTGCCTCTTTGTCCTTGTTGTTTCCAGAAGCCCCTTTACCACTTAATTCATGCTTATTTATGTACATAAACCCATCAAGAAGTATGAGTTTTTGCATATAAGCTCACCCAAATATTTAACAGTTATTTTTCATCAAGATTCCCTCAGGAGCTGGCAGATCCTGCTTCCATACTTTAATTCTGTTTTCTCAAAGGACAATCCTAAAAATCCATGCATTGCAAACAACTTTTTACACCTTTGTTGGTTGTGGTGGCGTCACAGAGAGTTTACATCAATAAATGAAGAACATGCCAATGCTTTTAATGCAGCAGTAGAAGTCTATCTCTTATTCAATATCTCTAGTGAAACCCCCATGATCTTTTGTTGGAGTAGAATTTATTATATTCTAGAAAGGGTCTTGTCCTTTGTTGATGGGATATTCATCTACCTCAAGAAATAAGTATTCTTTTCTCCAACAAGAAGTGGAACTAAATGAACATCTAGCACCATGAAATGAATCCTCAAAAGGTTTACTATAGTTAGTTTTGGTATATAATGATCTGGGTAAAATACTAATGTGGCTTTAGGAAACATTATGTACTAGCTTAGCATACTCTAACAACATTGGTGCGACATGCTACATCCAATTAAGTCTCCATCGATATCTCTATTGTGTTTATGGATTGGGATTCAATGTACTCTTTTTATACATAGATTTTACTTTCAACTGAGGAGGTTTGTATGTACTTACTTGTCTTTCGATTGTATCCCTATTTCAAGAATTTCTTCTATCAACAAATCATTTGTTGTAAGTTGTACAAGTGGAAGCTTGAACATGCCTTCCATGCTAGCCTTGTTGATATGTTCAACACCATCTTGTGCAACAGATCTTTAGAACTCCACTATTTCATTGAAGAGTGAGTAGTAGGGACAATCTAGGACACTTAAAGAGGTTTTGCAAGAGAGATAAATAGACCTAAATATTATGGCTTAATAATGATCAATAGGTAAAGAGATAAGAAACTCTCAATATCAAAATGACTTTCTCAATTGTCTTTACTAGAAATGGATAGATCTGCTAATAATGGCTTTATGACTGTATGTCAACTTTAGACTCAATCCAAGAAGAGCTAGAACTAATATGCGATATCTAGATTTATGATCTCTATAATATAACAATCCCATAATTATGTTTCCACACATCTATACCACAACACAAACATCATGCTAGTGTTCAGCCATAGCAATTGATATCCTAATTATAGAATGTGAAATACGCACATAACTATGAATAAAGATTAAGAAAAACTAAGAAAGATGCTTATTGCAAACATAAATGACTAATGGACAAGAATTGAATTAATTGTAGATAATTTTGAATATCAAATTCACTTATTTGTGTGCATTTAGTAACTCATGTACTTATGGCCAACCATTTATCTCTTTCATAAATTAAACACTTATTAATAACATTAAATGGCTGAGTAATTATGTTTTAGTTGAAATTGAAAATAAAATATTTTATTTTAGGACAGCTCACACTTTTCCCTATCATATTTTAGACTCTATTTTGTTAGTAGTGGTTTGATGTCTTTGGAGCTAATCATTGCATTTCTTTAGTTACGTTTGTCAACATACTCCCAGCCTATGCCAAAATGGGAGCTTTGGAATAGGGTATGGACATCCATCAAAGCATAAAAGATAGAGGAATTTTGTCAGATGTAGTTGCAACTGCTTTGTTAGCATGTATGCAAAATGTGGAAGCATAGACAAGGCACGGGAGCTGTTTGACGGATTTCCTCAAAGAAATGTGGTTTCTTGGACTGCAATGATTGCTAGATATGCACAAAATGGATCTGTTGAGAAGGCTTTAGAAACTTTCAAGAAAATGCAATCGATAGGTGTAAAGCCAAATTCCACGATCATTGCTACTATCCTCCCTACCCATGCCAAAATAGGAGATTTGGAACAGGGTATGGACATTCATCGAAGCATAAAGGATAGAGGAATTTTGTCAGATGTTGTAGTTGCAACTACCCTGGTAGACATGTATGCAAAATGTGGAAGAATAGACAAGACACGTGAACTGTTTGATAGAATGCTTGAAAGAAATGTTGTCTCGTGGACATCAATGATCATTGGATATGCACAAAATGAATTTGTCGAAAAGGCTTTAGACAATTTCAAGCAAATAAAATTGGAAGGCATAAAGCCAAATTCCACAACCTTTGCCAGCATCCTCCCTGCCTGTACAAAAATGGGAGCTTTGGAATAGGGTATGGATATCCATCAAAGCATAATGGATAGAGGAATTTTGGTAGGTGTTGTACTTGCAAATGCCCTACTTGACATGAATGCAAAATGTGGAAACATCGATAAGGCTTGTGAACTATTTGATATGATGCTGCAAAGAGATGTGATCTCATGTGAACAATCAACACACGCATATACGGGAGGAAGGGATTGCTACTACAAAATTGAACGTTCACTCCTCAATCACAGTTCTATGGTTTTACGAGATTAAACTAGGGCAATTAACCACCACATGTATATTTTTTGCAACATGAAATTAAAAACTAGGGCAATTTGAATCTACCTCCTGAGCGGGATTGCAAGCAATGCCACAAATGCCTTCGACGCGGGTTTGATGTTCTTGGGGGTTGAAGTCGCCACGGACGCCTACGCAGGATTGCAATGCACAAATGAATTCCCCTCTTCTTCTTTTTTAAGTAATGGCTATTGTTGTCAGAATTACGACGAACTCGAGCACTTTAAAAAAAAAATTCTCATTGCTAATGCCTTCTTTGTTGAAACCAAATGGGAAATTGCCATCGAAATTACGATGAATGTGGGTATTTTAAAAAAAATAAATCAAATTTGGCCACAATATACCTTCTCCATCGAAAATCTAGTCCAAATGTATTAGTGATGACAGTCAAATAAAGAGCATATTATTGTCACGGTTTTTGTATCACTAGTAACAGAACATCATAAAGCCCAGCAATGAGCATACAATGGTACGGTGCAGGAAGACTGAAGAGATAAAGACATGGTGTACCAAAATAAACCTGGTAATAAACAACCTTTAAGACTCATAAGCAACAACATTATACAACCCACAGTTATGAATAAGAAATGGTGTCTCTAAGAAAACTATAAAACAACACGATGCAAGCTCATTAGGCTTTTGAAAGATGGAGCTCTTCATGCAATTAAAAACATCAATACGATAAAACCCTAAAATGCATGTCATGTAGAAAAGCGACAGAGACATAAGGAGGAGAAGCTTCATAACATGATTGAAGATCATTCATCACAACCCTTGACATTCATAGAAGATCGCGTAACAAGCTGAGAAATCAAAGCTTCAAATCCTCATGCATCTGGTTTCAAACCCTAGTCGTATGTTGACAAAGAGTTTTCTTCGAGAGGACTAAAAGATGCAAAGTGAAAATAAGATGTTTCTAGGATTTTTCGCCCTTTTTACTCTGCATGCCTTAAATCCTCCAGATTTTTATGGGCTTGTTTTATTTATGAGCTTCTTTTAATTGTATAGTGGTCGAGTTTTAAACTCCCACTAGGACTTCATGTCCTAAGTCTTGATGACTGTAGGGGGCTTAAAACCCTTTGTTTTTACTAAATACATGATTTTATTGTATTATTATTATATTTAATTTATTAATAATGGAAAATAATAAAAAGAAATATCTTCACATGCCATTATTTAATATAATAAATAATTAATTATTTTATTCATATAAATAGAAGTGAAACAAAAGGTAATATAAAGATTATTATAATATTTATTTAGAAACTTCTATTTACTTAAATAAAATAATTAATTTAAGAGTGGCACTTAAGTTTTTTTGATACATCCATGCATAACTGAAAAATCAAATAAATATTAAAGTGATAGTACAATGAAATCACTTATAATATTTATCATATAAAAATAACGGGTGAGTTACATATATGTAATAAATATTAAAAGTCCAGTCATTATTGAGTAACTTTAATATTTAGTCTATTTTCCCCTTATACACACATGCATAATAAAGTGGGTCAGTTCAACATCACTTCAGAGGTAGTTTGAGATAGTTATCAGCAGATTGAGGCTATTTTGAGAGCCTTTTGGGGTTGCATATTGACTGGAGGGCTTTTTGGCAGTATTTTTGCATCTTTTCATACAGATTTAGCACCTACTTTTTCAGGCTTTTTCCTTGTGCTCGGATTTCAGACTAGAGTTCACCTTTTAGGAGTACAGTTCATTCTTTTAGGGTTACATGCCTTATTATTGTATATAGTGGAAAGCTTGTTAGCAGTTTTCCTCAGTTCTTGCCTTTACTTTTCTCTTGCCTGAAGAGAATTTCAGAGATTTGTAACTCAGACATTTATATATAGAGATTTGCTGCAGTTTGTTTTGTCAGAGAGATGTTTTTAGTAAGATTCCTTTTATTTGCATAATTTCATAAGTTTTCCTTGATAATTGTGTTTGTTCATGACAAATTTGATAGGAGTATTTTTGTGTTTCATCTGAAACCTTGAATATTTTGTTTCCATAGTGTGCATGCATCATTACTTCTTTCAGAATCACATGTCTTAGTTTATGTTGCAATTTTTGGTAAATTTGTGTTGAGAAATTAACTTTCCTTACAAATTTATTAATTACTCAACCTTTCTAAGAAATTCTCATGTGAGAAGGAAGTTAATATTTTGTGTAAGCAGAATTTCTGATAGATTTTTGTGAATCGTGATAGTTTTATCATCACAGTTTTGGTGCATCACCTCCTAGAATAGTTTCAGTTTTAAGCCAATCCAATCATTCTTTACTCTTTTCCATACCCATCATTAGTTTTAGGAGGTATTTCAAAGGGAGCCAACCCATAGCCTGGAGATTCATTTCTCTTTCTGAGTTTACCCACAACTCGAGTTGTGTTTCCATGTTGCACTGGATGGTATAAGCATTGGTATTGTTTTTCTTTGCAGAAGCAGGTGCATCCTCCATGACAATAATTTTTGGCACACCTGGTGGGAATCTATGAATACCATTGTTTTTTTTGTTCTGGTACTTAAAACAATTTTTATAGCCTTTTGAGGTGAATTTTCAAGTACTCGACGACTTTGAAAATCTAGGAAATCCGATCAGTGCTATTTTTTCATATCCTGTGAAACAGACAAGATCAAAACCTGATTCTGTAAAATATGTACAATTTCCAACTATCAATAAGAGGGTTAAAGCACTGCAAATCGCTGATAGTTCTACCAGCTAGGTGAATTCTAAAAATTCCATAAATACAGAAGAAGTTGCAGCCTTTTCAAACCCCTTTTTTGCAGATCAATATGAAGGATTGGATTCTTCAAGTGATCAATCATCAGTTCTGGTAGTGCAACCAACACCACCAGTTCAACTATCTCAAATGGCCCTCAATCCATCAAGAAACCAACCATTTGTGGCATTTAGCCATGGTAATCCTCTAGTTTTGGCTAATTATCATGATATTCCAACTGCTGCTATGAAAAATTTGCCAAATTTTACTGGAAAAAATTAGGTAACAATAATTGAACACATATGGGATATAGATACTTTGTGTGGATTTCATCAAATCACACATGAAGATGTAGCAATCGGGCTATTAGCAGCAAGTTTTAGAGGGAAAGCCTTGGAATGGTTTAGATTATTGCCAGTGGCATCAATTAATTTATGGGATCAGTTGGGAGTTGCTCTAAATCAACACTTTAAAGACAAATTAGATATTTTTTCTTTGATTGAGCAGCTTGCTACTATCAAGTGAGCACCTTATGAGCACATGACTGACTTCAACAACCACTTCTAGAAGACACTAAATTGCATCCCACAAGAGGTAAGGCCTACAAATGATCATACTTTAATTTATTAATTAAAGCCCTTAAATAGTGATAAATTTGTAATGATTCAATCAATGGGAGGGTTTTCTTTGCCTAATGCCTATGATATATCTGTGAGGGCTAAGAATAGTTTGATTCAAGCGAGGAAAATATCCCAAAGGCCCTTGATGCCCTTTTTTCCAGAAATACAACCTTATATTCTTATTGTACCCCCTATCATAGTTGTTGTTTTGTCTTTCATAAATCAGCAAAATCAACAAAACCAACAAATTCCACCTTTTATGCCCACCCAAGTCCTGAATAATGATCTTTGAGAATTAAAGGGGATGCTGAGTAATTTTAATGAGAATGATCAGCAGATGCAAAACAATTTGCATGGTTTCGGTAATAAATTGATCAATATTGAAAATAATGTATGAAAAAATTCTAAACCCTATTAGCCTCCTTACTAGTAAAATTAGCAAAATAGGTAGCCTTATCAGAACATAAATTATAACAATAAGACTAATCAGCCCTATAATCCAAATACTGCCTCAAATTCTAGGGAGATTGTTCTAGTTAAAAATAATATGGTTCAGTATGTTGATTGGTGTTTTCAATATCATCAACCGCATAATCGATTGACATGCCCTCAGGAAGCTCAGTGTAAGGCTTTAAGGCTACAAAACACCTATGGGAATTAGCCTCAGCCTCAAGATGAAATTAGTCAAGAAAATCAACAAGGTGAGCCTAATATTGCATTAGTTAATCGGGAAACTAATGAATTTTATGGCATGAATGGTACTCAAGGACAAAATCAGTCTTCTACAACAATAGCAGTAAATACTAGATCAAAAGAGAGAGCACTAGATGTCAGACAACAAGCTATTTTTGCAGGACAGCAAGCGGGTCCTTCCAAACAACTTGCTACTAGAGGACAACAAGCTGGTACAACATCTCCCGTGACCCCAAATGTTGAAATTTTGTCTAGAGGATTGACCCAACCACTTTAGGCACAAATTCATAAGGTTCAGAATATTCCAAGAGTGACAAAAGGTTAGTACAACTGTATTTAATAATATGATCAGATGAAGAAAGCACCTGTCAATATTACTATGTTTCATGCATTGGAAATTCCTAGGCAAACAAATTTATTACAAGAGGTTATAGCCAACATTACAATATCTGATGTTGATTTAGATCAGCCTAGTATAGCCCTTGTTGCTGATGATAAAAAAGTTTAAGTAGCCAAATAAATAAAGCCACCACCTTTCTATGTTACCATAGTGATTCAATAACATCTATTGCATAATTGCATGATAGATTCAGGAGCTATTAGTTCAATTAGGTCTAAGTAGTTAGCTGATCAACTAGGGTTAACAATTGAACCTTTGTCAAAAGGTTTTGTTCAGTTAGATGGGTTTTCAATTAAGTCAACCGGTGTGATTAAGGATCTACCACTCACATTGCATGCTTGTCCCAATTTTTCAGTTCCTCAAGATATTTATGTGATAGACTTACCAGCTTATTTTGGAATATGCTTATCTAGAGACTTTATGGCCAAATTAGGTGGCTATCTATCATCAAACTGGTCTCATATGTTTTTAGAGCCAGATATGGTACCAAGGTAACCATTAAATATGAACCATTAGCTAAAGATCATTTAGAACCATATGTACCAAGTCCCATAAATGCAAATCTAGTTATCCAAGAGGAAGAGGAGCCAATTCTGATTAAAGATCCTAGTACACCCATTGAAATTTATCCTCTCATTCACATAGAACAAGCTGAGCTATGAGTCTATTTGATTCATGAGCATGATGCAATTATACCAAATCTGATTTAGAAGGAAAAATAACTAGAACAACAAGGTAATCAACTTTGGAAATTATATTTTAATGGCTCAAGGAGTAAAATCGGTGCAGGAGGAGGGGCTATGTTGATATCACCAAAGGGAAAAAGATACTATTCATCTTTTAGATTCACTTTCAATCTAGTAAATAATGTTGCAGAATATGAAGCTCTAATTCATGGCCTAGAATGGGCCAAATAGAAAGGTATTAAATGCTTGCAAGTATATGGTGATTCTGAATTAGTAACAAATAAGATTAGAAATTTGCATGTAACAAAAAATCATTTGTTAAAGATGTACAAGCATAGAGCATGGGATTTAATAGAGGATTTTGGTGTTGTTAATATGCTGTCAATTCCAAGGAACCAAAATAAACATGCTGATATATTAACCTCTTTAGGCGCTCAACATGATGTTCCTGCTAATTTAGAAAATGTACATGTACAACAATATGTCAAAGTAGTAGTCAGACCATCTGTACCAGACAATATAACAAACTGGCAAGTGTTTGACAACGATGAACATATCATCAACTTCTTAATGTAGGAAGCAGAATTTGTTGCAGGCAATCAAAAAAATTGGTAGCAACAATATGATAATTATATAGTGCAGCTGAAAAAAATAAAGTACCGAAGGCTCTCGTCACCCTAGAATAATTTTTTCAGTTTTGATGATCATGCTAGAAGTGATAAAAACAACATGATAATCAATCAAGATCATTTTAAGCAAATTCAGATCTATAATGACAAGCTACTTAAGCTTGGAAAGGTATGTAATAGTTCAGAACAACAAGATTTTATTTCACTTTGCCAAGAATTTAATGATGTTTTTTTCTTGGTAGTATGGAGACTTGAAGGGTTTTGACCCTGCACTTTCTCAACATACTATTGAGTTACAACCATATGCAAAACCAGTCAGGCAGAAGCAAAGACCTCTAAACCCCAAACTAGAACACTTGATGAAATATTAATTGAACAAACTTAGTGAAGGTAATATCATTTATCCTATTAAGCATACTTCATGGGTTTCCAATTTAGTACCAGTTAGAAAGAAAAATGGTGAAATAAGGTTATGTGTTGATTTTTGTGATCTGAATATTGCTTCGCTCAAGGACCATTATTCACGACCCTCCATGGAGCAAATTTTGCAAGTGGTTATTGGTTCTGAGAGATTTAATTTACTAGATGGATATTCAAGTTATAATCAAATTCTAGTAAAGGAATATGATCAACATAAAACTGCATTTACAACTAAGTGGGGTACAATGGTGTATAGAAAAATGTCATTTGGACTGTCTAATGCAAGAGCCACTTTTCAAAGAGCAACGAATATGGCTCTCAAAGGGATTATTAATAAATTTGTGCTTGTATATCTAGATGACATTATCATCTTTTCAAGGAGTGTTGATCAACATTTTGATCATTGAAGACAAATTTTTGAAAGATGCAAGGAATTTGGAGTCTCTTTAAATTTAAAAAAATCACTTTTTTTTTTCATGAAGGTAAGCTTCTGGGGTACATTGTGTCAAAGGAAGGTATTTCAATAGACCCAAAAGAATTACAACTATTCTAGCATTGCCACTTCCAACACATAAAAAGGGCTTGCAAATTTTTATAGGGAGAATTAACTTTGTTAGGATATTTATAGCTAACATCGCAGCATTAATATTGCAACCACTAACATCAATGCTTAAAAAGAATACAGTTTTCAAATGGACCAAGGAAGGTACCAAAATTTTTGTAGATATCAAAGAGGCACTTGCATCGGCCCCAACACTGATTAATCCAAATTATGAGAAGGATTTCATACTATATGCATTTGGAGGTGTTGATACCATTTCAACCATGCTTTGTCAGCAAAATGAAGAGGGACAAGAGCAACCAATTACATTTTTCAGCCATATATTGAAGGACTATGAAGTAAGATATTCAATAGTAGAAAAGTAGTAACTTGCAGTTATTAGGAGTCTCAAAAAATGCAGACACATGTTGTCCAATAATAAAATTCATCTACAAGTAGCTCATCCTACAATTAAGGAATTTTTGCTTAATAAAAACATAAATGATAAGAGGGCGGGATGGATAGCCAGAGTTATGGAGTATGTTGTTGACATTAAAGCTACAAAACTGGTTAGAGGCAAAGGTCTATGTGAATAGATGAAAAGATGCATAAAACAACCATCAATCAGAAGAACAAGTTGCCCTTATACTCACAAATGAAGAAGAGGATGCTACCTTACATGAAGAAACAGATGCAACAACTGATAACACAGTTTCTGATCCTGATTGGATCCAAAAAATGATCCATTATTTACTTACTGGCGACTGCCATGAAGGATTGGACAAGTACAAAAGGAGGTATTATAGATTACAAGCAATTTCTTATGTTGTTATAGATAATGTGCTTTATAAAAGAGATTTTCATGGAGTTTTGCTCATATGCAAACAACCAAATCAGATTGATAGAATTTTAGAAGAATTCCATAATAGACCTGCAGGAGGTCATTTAGCAGCAAGAGCAACAACCCTAAAAATCATGAGATTCGATTACTACTGGCTAGATTTATTTGAAGATACACAAAGTTGGGTAATAAAATGTGAAAAATGATCACTTTTTGTAGGAAAACAAAGACTTGGAGCTTTGCCACTTCAACCAATACAAATAGAACAACCATTTTCTAAATGGGGATTAGATTTTATCAAGCCTATTAATCCATTTTCAAGTGTAGGACATAAATGGATCCTAACAACAACGAATTATTTTACCAAATGGACTGAAGCATTTACACTTAAGGAGGAAAATGAAAACTTTTGTTATGAATTTCTATCAAGATCTATTATCCAGGTTTGGTACCACCAATGCAATTATATCGGATAATGCCTTAGTTTTTATTAGTTTAAAAGTATCAGATTGGTCTCTTAAGAACAATGTTTTTCTAAGTACTTCATTAAATTATTATCCCTAGGGTAATGGACAGGCTAAATCAACCAATAAAAATCTGATTAAGATTATTAAAAATTCCATTCAATATAATCAGACAACATGGCATGAAGAGCTTAAGTTAGCCCTATGAGTTGATAGGATGACACCAAAGAGAGTTACATGTTTTTCACCTTATGTACTAGTTTATGGTAAAGAAGCCAAATTGCCAATATTAATAGAGTTTCTGACTCTCAATTATATAAAAGAACTTAAAATGCTAGAGGAGCAGCCAATGGAAACCAAGCTTGCTCAATTGATGGAGTTGGAAGAAACCAGAAAGGAAGCTTTCAGAAAGCTTGAAATTCATCATTCTCAGATGAAGAAGACATTTGATAAAAAGGAAGTAGCACGGACCTTCAATGAAGGTGATTTAGTTTTCAAATGGTATAAACTTAAAAGAAGACCTGGTAGGCATAGCGATTTTGATGCCATGTGGGATGGACCATATATAATCACTGAGAAGAAAAAACATAATGCATTGCAGCTTTCAAAGCCAGATGGATAAGTTCTACCAATCCCAGTTAACGAGATCCACCTCAAACCTTTCTTTTGAGGATTGTTTTCAGCTAATAAGTGCTTTTGCATATTTCTTGTTTTCAATAAGTGCATTTACTACACATCTTTCATTTCCGTTTTAGCTAGTTTATTTCAATAAGCAGTTGTTTGCCCAATTTGCAGTCTCTTTTATAGAGCTTTGTTTTATTTCAGTTTTGTTTCTGCTGATGTCTTCTATTTTCAGTTTGAGTTTGAAAGAGCTAAATTTTAGAAAGAGGGCAAGACTGCGCCCAATGGATACAACTAAAGACAACTGGTTTGAGTTAATATGTTTAGCAAGCAAACACCCCCGAGAGGTCACCAAAATGTTATCTAAATTTTGAATCATCAAAATTTGATAAGCCTATGATCGGCCTTACACATCAAATGAAAGAAAGGTACACACAAAAAAAAACTTTATACTTCATCAATTATCAAATTTGAATAACAAATGAGGAATTCTTTTCAAAATGCAATGTATTTGAATAATGTATAGTTAAAATTGCATATCAAAGAAACTTTTCATTTACATAAATGTGTAAGGACCCATACAAGTTGTGGGTATGACTAAGAATTTACAATGAGTAGAATGATATTAAAATGGATAAATATAAAAGAGAGAAAAGAGGATCCATCATTTCCTTTCAATGACGAACCATTGATGTGATCAAGTTGCATCTTGTATCTTCATGCTCCTAGTGCTCCTAGAATACCTACAAGAGGTGAAGGATAGAGGTGTTAGAGCTTGAGATCTCAAGTTCTCTAACTAATCTACTAATACACATGTACATCAAACTACAAATGGAAAGAATTAGAATAGAGAAACAAGTGAATCAAAGACCAGACGTGTCCAATCATCAGAAGCTTCATGAGCTTCTTGTCTCTCTAACTTATTTGTTCACTATGTAGGTATAAGATAGGTTTCCATCTCATAAGTATCAAGTATGTGGGTTAAAATGGGCTCCCACAAGGGTTGAGATCAATATAGTAGTCATCACTCACAGGGTGTCATTAATCATCTACCAAGCATGAAACACAGTTGCATCCACGGTCCCATATATTGGCATTCAATGACATTTTAAAGCTGACATCCAATGTCAACACATACAACAATAAATAAAAATGTGTTTCTTGATCAGTAGGTGGATAAAGTCATCACATGAGAAAAGTATCATCATGTCAAATAGAACAAGGCATCAATGTATAAGGATAGTCCTACTCAAGTGACAAAAAACATAAGAGGCAAGAATGATTGATAAATAATGAACAGAGCATTCAAAGAAAAATAAACAGATGACTGTCATAAAGGTGTCTGTAGAAATATTGGAGTCTCAAAATTTCTTGTTTAGATAAATACAAAGTGCATCATAAGGATAAGCTTGTGTTTCAAAAGCCCTGTGCTTTGGAAATTAAAACAGTCATACCTGTAACATCATTCACAGAGTACTTCTATAAATAAAACTATAATAGGGAATACATTTCCAAAGTCTTTATGGTGAGCATTGATGATCAAGCCCAGATAAAAGGAATGCTAGTAGTTATAGCCAATAGATATATGAGAATCATGAGAATCAGGTATTACAATGATAAAGATAGTGAAAAAATAAATGTCATTCATATCACAGTCATAATACCTTAGGTTAGAACCACATAAAGAGAATATTGAGCAAGCATGAAGGAATCAAGTGCAAACCAATGAGGATATTGATAGTGATATCATTTGCAGATAATGAACAATATACTCATTCATAAGATACGATGATATAGTCCAGAAATGGGGTTTGACTGTGACAAAAATGAAGATGACATTAGAACATAATAAGATATGTCATAAATCATTACAATAGATTCATGTTGATCAATTATGTGGCAATGCCAAGGATGTGGTATTGATAGAACTAAAACTTAGCATGAGGGCACATGAGTGGATTGATTATTATATAAAAACATTGCCCTCAATGATGCATTCAAGACCTAAGGATAGTAAAAGAAAAATGATAAGACTTTATCAGAGTAATGGAGGCAACTAGCTCAAAAGCTAAAATGCCTTCTTGATAAATTCTTACATCAATATCATTGTCAATATAAGTTTAAAAGACATCAGCTAGATCATTTGAAAGAATAATGATAGTCAAATAAAGCGTATATTATTATTACAGTTTTAGTATCTTTAGTAATAAAACATCATAAAGCCCAACAATGAGCATACAATGGTATGGTGCAAGAACAATGAAGAGATAAAGACATAGTGTACCATAATAGACCTGGTAATAGACAATCTTTAAGACTCATAAGCAACAACATGATACAACCCATATTTATGAATAAGAAACAATGTCTCTAAAAGCTATAAAACAACACAATGCAATCTCATTATGGTTTTTTAAGATAGAGCTCTTCATGCAATGAAGAACATCAATACGATAAAACCCTAAAATGCATGTCATGTATAAAAGCGACAAAGACATAAGGAGGAGAAGCTTCATACCATGGTTGAAGATTATTCATCACAACCCTTGACATTCGTGGAAGTTCATGTTAAAGGATGAGAAATTGAAACTTCAAATTTCTCTTACATCTGGTTTCAAACCCTGACTGCATGTCAACAAAGAGTTTTCTTTGAGAAGACTAAAAGATTCAAATTGAAAATAAGATGTTTTTAGGGTTTTTTGCCCTTTTTACTCTGCATGCCCTAAATCCCCCAGATTTTTATGGGCTTGTTTTATTTTAGAGCTGCTTTTAATTGTATAGTGGTCGACTTTTAAACTCCCACTAGGACTTCATGTCCTAAGTCTTGATTGTTGTAGGGGACTTAAACCCTTCTTTTTTACTAAGTGCATGATTTTATTGTATTATTATTGTAGAGACCTAAAACTTGCACAACTATTTAAATGAATTTTATTCAATCATTATTAATTCACCTATTAATTAAATCTACATTTAATTAATATCGCATTTTCTTCTATTTTGGCCATTAATCAGATTAAAGATTTGATTAATATTCCCCTTCTTCTATCTAAGCTATTTAATTCAATTCACATTTAATTAAAAATCTTCATTTATCCCCTTTTAATTAAATCTATATTTAATTAAAATCTTCTTTTGTATTTAAATAAATCAAAATCTATTTGTAAATCCCCCCACTTGCAAAATCCCACAAATGCAAGTTGCATTCTCCTACATCTCCCACTTGCCTCCACAATCATCCTTCTAGAAACCTTCTAATCCCATTCTAATCATATCGAATCTCCTAATCATTTCCTTTCCCTAAATTTGGGGGAGTCACATTTCCAAATTTGGAAGGAAGTCTTCAAAATGCATTTAAGACTTTATCTATTTCAACAAGTTAAATTGTTGAGTCTTCCAGACATGTAAGGCTTTTACACAAACCACTATTGGTTTTCCTCTTCAGGCAAGTTAACCTCCAAATTCTTCAAAAGGCATTTAATGTCTCTTACAAGCCCACACCCCTTAGCCATGATGGTTGTTCCTTTAACCATTTTCCCATATTGCACAAGACTTTACCTCTTGGGTAATAACATGTGTCCCTCGTTAATGACATTATCCAATGATATCACTCCTTAAGGTTGTCCCTGATTACTTGTTTAGTATCCTCTCAAGCCCTCTCAAGGTGAAATTTGTCAACTTGGGATTGGATTGAATCTCTTTCATGGATTGATAACTTTCAATCCTAGCCCTTGTTGAGATTACTGCATCTCAACCATCCATTTCTTCAATCTAAGAATCTCAATCTTGTGCATCCAAATTATAATCATTTTGCATGTTATCAAGGAGCTCATTTGTGATCTTCAAGCATCTAAGTCTTCTAGCATTAGCATCATAGCATTTATCTTAATTGTATCATGTTTTATATCATTTAGCCTAAATTGCATATCAAATACATACTTTTTCATCTTCATCTAGCTTAATTAGCACACCATAATCTTTAATTTGGAATTAACTTAGCCCCATATCATCTTCACCATCTTGATCATAACTAGCTTTTTATCTCTCATCCTTGGCTTTCATTCATATCATCATCTCAACATTCAAGAGGATCTTAGTTGCATTCATTTTGATCCTAGAATCATCATTTAAATCTCGTTCTCTAGGTTGACATCCAAGAGATCAAGTGCTCTTCCAAGTGAGGGCCACCTTGAATCGTAAGGATCTTTAGGGATAGAGGAACATGGAACGATTTTGAGAGTTTTTGGTTCACTAACATGTTCTTGTGATTACTGACTCTAATGCAATGTTTCATGGGTGTGTTTGAGGTGTTTTCTTCCATTTGCAGGATGATCCCACATTTCTAGCACACAATTATTATTATATTTAATTTATTAATAATGACAAATAATAAAAACAAATATCTGCACATCCCATTATTAATATAATAAATATAATAATAAATAATTAATTATTTTATTCATATAAATAGAAGTGAAATAAAAGGTAATATAAATATTATTATTGTTTATGGTGAAAATAGATAAAACAATGTTCAAAAACTTATTGGGACTAATTAAAACTGAGTCAAGTTTATAGGCCTATTTCAAAAATTTTGCTCAGTATGTCAGGAAGGCACCTAAACGAGTTAGTTTGAATGACCTAGTTAGCAAGGGGGTAAAATGGAGCTGGTTGATTTTCAGAGGGTAAGGCTCGGGATTCATGTACTAAACCTTTCATTTGGCCTATTTCGTGTGTTGCAACTTTCAGAATTCAGTTTGGAGAAGTTTATCAAGTACCCGTTTTGAGGGGTGAGCTGAAAGTGCATTCTAGGCACAAGTGCAAATTTTATTAAGTAGCCTACTTTGAGCGATTATATCTTTTGCCTTGTTGATCGTCATGAAGAAATTAAAAGTGGATTCAATTCTATGCATAAATGTGAGTCAGCCTACAAAATTTCAAGTCCTAACGAATCCATTTGCTCCATTTTCATAGCCAAATCCGTTTGTAGTTTGTGAGGTTTGCACAAGTGTAAAAATGTCCCGGTGAATGTCATATCAGAATGTTTGTTCCGGGCTAATGTTGGTATAAATGGTGAGCTACGTTTCAAATTTCAAGCCTTTATCAATCCATTTGATCAGTTTTCAAAAGGATTCATTTTGCCATCAAATTCAGTTATCCGCACTTCCAGTGTTATATCAGTTAATGTAGCCATTTTTGTGAGTGTGCCGTTTGCATCCTGTCAGTCTGGTGATCGAACTAAGAATTCAAAGATTTAATATGTACTTAAAGGTACCTGTGTTCCAAATTTGAGGGCCTACGGAGGTCATTTGATATTTTTGAGAAAGGCATCATGTGTTGTCAGAACATTGACTTCATTAGGTCCGCAGTGTCAACAAAGCCAGTTGGCCATTTTCGAAAATTAATATCTCTTCGCTCGGGACTCATCTTGAGAAACTGTTTGGTAGATGTCATCCTTGTATATCAAAGTACATGCCTGTCAGATGGCGAGCTCCAGAAAGGTGTTTTGCAGGTTTGAAAATTACGTCTTCGCGATTAAATGCGAAAAATGTGGCGTAATTGCCTGAAAGTTGCAAAATACAATTTTATGATCCGAAAATGGTGTCGATCGATTCCAGAGGTATGTTTGAGGTTCCTAAGATATTCCAAAGGCTAGTAGCTTGAAAACGAAATTTTTTTTAGTCGGACCCACTTTGGGGCCCGACCTGGCTCATGCCTGTGCTTTAATTTTAATGGTGAAATGTTCTTTTTTCCTGGAAATATATGTGTATCCATATTGGCTCGAATGAAATTCACCAGTCGGACAGTGAGAGAGAAGAGAAACTCCAATACCAAATGCAAATTGGTATGTGGAAAATTGAAAGGTTTTCAAATTAAGTAAAGCTGGCATGTTTTGATGCAAATGCACTTGGTAGCCGTGGTGTTGAGAAGACCATTTAAAAGTTTTAAACCAAATGCATTGGCATGTGGAAATTTATTAAACCTTTCAACCAAATGTAATTTGGGAGGTTGAAAGCCAAATTCCACAACCTTCCTAGCATTCTCCTTGTTGTGTGTGATGTCTGGGAGTGCATTTTAAAACTCCAGCCAATACAAACAGCAATTTAATCCTTTGTGTGGAGTTTTGGGGGGCAACTTTTAACCAAATGAAATTGCCTCTACCAGCAGCCTCCCTTTATGTGGAGTGAAGTTTAAAATGTAGAAGCTTTCAATTAAATGCAAACACTTAATGGCAGCCCTTGCGTGGATGGGTGTGGTTAAGTTTTCAATGGAACTCCAACGAATGCACATTGGCAAGGCTAATATCCTCTCCTCTTGCATGAGCTTAATGAAAAGTCATTAAAACAAGAATAACAGCAGTTTAGTCTCTCAAGATGGTCGGAGATTGGGCAGGTTGAAGTCTTCCAGCAGTAGCAAGAGGCAATGTGCAACAATAGCATGGATTGGGCACATTGGATTTTATAAAATGCAAATGGAAAGTGTTTTGTCCCCAATCCTCTACTCTGCGTGGTCTCTCAGCGCTTGGAACTTTCAATGAATGCAACCAACACCAAATATGGAATGATGGATCGCCCCCCATTTAGATAGTAGATAATGCATTTCAAACAGGGAGATTCACAGTATGGTTACCAACAACAATATCATCAAACAAACATAGCAGCCACATGACTTTGCCATCCCCTCTTTGTGGTATTGAAAAGAAATTAGAAACCCCAACCATATGCAATGATGTGAGGTGCAGCTGTGTGGAATGGAGTTTCAGATGTTTTATAAACTTCCAAGCAATGCAAACGAATCTGGAAAACGCCATTGGCAAGTCTCAGAAACCTCCAAAATGTAGTCCCAGGCTTAATGTTTTAATCCCACATTGGCTGGGAAGTGGGATATTTTAATGTTTATATGCAAAAACACACTATAGTAATATGTCTAAGCCATAAAGGCTTTTGACAGATGGTGCCTATGGGCGCCCAAGGTGGGGCCATGCGCGAGCACGCTTCTCGAGGTGATGAAGGAGGTGAGTCGACGAAGACCAAGTGGACCCCATGCAGGAACGCTTCCCGAGGCAGATAGGCAAAATTTTGCAGAGGAAGGTCGGGTTAACGAGTGAGTAGGTTCAAGATGGATCAATGGTGCGCGCTATTTCGCGAAGGGAAGATTCATGTCGTTTAAACCCTGCGAAATAGCGAAAGTGAACGAGAGTCGTCCACGTGTCGTGATAGGTGGCAGTCCAGCAGGCGGGTCCCGGTGAGGTGGCACACAGTTGGCGCACATGTGGCAGTCCAGTGGCAATGACGTGGCGGCCAAGTGGCAGTGACGAAGCAAATGACGTGGCGGTGGTGAGGTGTCATCCCAAGTGGCGTCCGGTCAACCCCATCAACCAATCAGAGGCCGCCACGTGGCAAGGCGTCAGAGCACAAATGGAGGCAAAAATCAAAATTAAAATGAATAAATGATATAGTTTAAACTATAGAGAAATTCGAAAAATTTAAATGATGGGTCCATGTTGAGGATTAATTCGCCCAGGGCTCAATTTTTTGCCAAAGTATAAAGTGTTATATATTTTTGGAAAGCTCTCGGAGTGAGGAATCTGATTATGAGGTTAATTTTGACAAGTGTGTTATATTTTGGAAGCAGTTTCCATGGGAACAAAATTCAGTTAGAGGGGAGACACTTGGCAATTTTCAGTTGTAGATTTGATTCTCTTCCCTCTCCTTTTTATTCCCCATTCTTCTCAGTTGTAGGGGTTCCAGTTTTTGAGAGATTTGCTCCAAGGGAGAAATCCGAAATTGCAGGTTCCAGTGATGGCATCCTTTTATCAATGCAAATGACAGTGTGTTCGTCTATGTTTTCAGTATTGTCTTTACTGTACGTTAAGTTTTAGTTTGCAAGTTCACACATATGCAAGGCATGTGTGAGTTTCCATGAAATTGTCTCCGAAATGTACTCAGATTCATATAATTTCATATTATCAAGGATAATTTGAGTTGTCTCTTTTAGATTCTTCTAAGAGTGTAATGTTGTCTTTTGGGTATTCTTCAAGGAAGGATTTAAATCTTAAAGCCCAGCATTAATGATTTTGAATGCATATTGGATATCTACATATAAGTATGGTTTTGTGATAGAGCAGAGGATTGTATTAATGTAAAGCATTGATACTTGAAAATTTAATGTTGAAAAGAACTTGCATCTGAGATTTCTCATCCAGTTTTATGCATGACTTTGTGGCCTGGATAAGGCATTGGTCTCTTGTAATATTGAAAGGTTGTCAAAACACCATTTAAAAATCCAAAATCAGAATATCTTTTTATGTTTTATGTTATGTGGAAGTGTCCCTCCATCTCATGATTCAAAATGTTGAGTTGCAAGTGTGGATCTAGCCCATCTGCAGTTATCTCTTAGTTTTTGAACCTTTTGAGATCCATCTGCTTTTGATTGATGCAGTCTTGTGTGTAATAGGTGTGATTAAATGCGTTAAAGGTATACCCGCCTAGGTTTTGCAGAGCCTAAAGAGTAGAAGGATTTATATCCTTGTCATGTTGTCCAAGCCCTGAGGTGTTTCATTGATTGAGATTGGCTATCTCATAGATAGATTTGCAGGTATACTTGGGTTATCACTTTTGGTGAACAACAAAAATGGCGACTCTGCTGGGGATTAAATGGATATAAATGCTTGATTGATATGGTTAGAGGTTGAATGTGTTCCTAGTCCTGTCAATTTCATATCTAGCCAGTCTGTCCATGGTGTATGAAGATAGTGTAAATTGGTTTCATGGTGAAGAAAATGCTCCTTGTTTTGGATCTGCAAAATGATATGTGTTTCATATCATACTTTATGAAGGAGTAACAGTGAATGCATGGTTGAATGTTGTGAGAAGTTCTTTCAAATGTATGTGAATTTTTCCCAATTCCTTAGTTGGGTGGCGACTCTGTGGTTCATACCAGTATTAAACAGCCTGGAAGAATGTTTATTGCAGCAAGATCGAAGGAGTAAAGAGAATTAAATTTGTGATTGAATGGCATTCTACTGTTCAAAATATCCTCTATGTAAGAGGTGGCGACTCTGTGATAAAAGACCGTGCTAAAGTGTGAAGTAAATCTCCAGATCTGCAAGAGTTTACAGCTGCAAATCTCCAGGTATTTTTTCAGAGGTTTCAAATGCAAAGATATGTGCTCTGAAAATTAGAATGTGTAATGTCGTTTTCCCATTTAGTGAACAACACTAGTCTAGAGGGAAAGAGAGGATCTCAAAATTGATTTGCATATCTATGTTGCTAAAATATTCAATGTATGTGATCTTTCGTAGTATGCAAATTTAGGAAAGATTTGTGTCAAGCAGTGTTATGAATAGATCAGTATAAGGATACTTGCTTGAGGTTTTTTATTCCAGATTGTATAATCATTTGTGGGAGTAGGAAAAATGAGTAGTAAAGATTTTCAGTCTTGTGTATTTCCACATAGAGCCATGCCTGGTGAAGTGTCACAACTGTATAATAGGAGAAGTTTCATCATGAACCATTATGTTGCTCTAAATTTCAGAGATATTCCGGGTTACCCAAATCCCATACCCACAGAAATTAGAAAGTATTTGCCCAAATTCAGTGGGAAGAAATCAGAATCAGCATGTCAACATGTTAAAAGATTTTCAGATTTGATAGGAGAATTCAAAATTTGCCAAGAATATGTATGCATGAAGTTGTTTATTCAGTCATTAAAAGAAGATGCAAGAGATTGGTTCTCTTTTTTGCCAGTGAATTCTATTACCTCATGGGAAGAATTGGTTTCAGATTTCATGGATCAATTCGATGAGAAGGTGAGTGATTCTGACTTGATGAAAGAATTCACCTGTATACAAATTAGGGAAGATGAATTGGTACCGACATTTAATATTAGATTTTCACAAGCTTTGTCCAAAATTTCCAGAAAGTATAAACTTGATGATATGGTATGTCTGGATATTTATATGAGTGCTTTTGGTAAGAAGATGGGTTTCCTATTGAGGAACAAAGAACCTAAGACTTTGTATGAAGCCTTTAACACAACTAGGGACATTGAAAACAATTTGAAATTTAGGATAGCCAAGAAATTTGTGTCTGCTGTAGTTTCTTATCAAAATACCTTCAATGGTGGAATACCATGTGAAGCTCAACCAATCATTCCGTGTCTAGGTGCATCAAGCTCTGCAGTTCCAAATGGTTTTGTTGATGCACGTGTTTCAGATTGAAATGAGAGTCAAGAACTTTTGCTGTTAATGCCGGTTGTCTCTCGCAGTAGTGATAGAATGATCAGTGGGAAGCATTGTGAAAATGTTGATACAGAGACAGATATATACAAGGGATATGTACCATTTGATTTGTATGCCGGTTATGTTGATTATGTGGCTGCCAACTACCAAGTGAAGCATGCATCTCTCCAGGATAATATTAATGAAAATAATGATGGTGATGACCATCAATCTTTACATGCTGCTGATGTATTTGATGTTGAAATTCCAAATTCAAAGGGATTACTAAGTGTTGCTGTTTGTGCAAGCGAAAACGTGCCATATGATGAAAATCAGAATTGTTTAGTGCAAACAATAGTTGATCCTCACTTAGATATTGATAACCTTAATTGTGTTGAGGATGAAGTAAATCTATTTTCAGATTTCACTTCAGATTTCACTTCTTGTAATCATGATGATGATCTTTCTATTTTGAAAGTTATGCACAAAGTAAATTTAGAAAATTGTGATGGTATGTGTGATTGCAATGAAGATATAACACACACGGATGGACAAATTTCTACGGAATCTCACATGGAACAGCAAAGTGCAATGCAAGTCCAGAAGATTGCAGAACTTAAGAAAGCTCTTGAAGTTGTGGATAAGAAAGTTCAGATATTAGAGAGCCTTCGAGCTATTGATGAAGACCTTCTGCAATATATTGAAGGGAATTCTTCGGAAAAGGAATGTGAATTGAATGCTTGTATACTTGATGAACATGCTGATCTAACAGATGGTTTTATGACAGAAAATTTTTGTGAACATGCTGAAAACTCACCTGATGAAGTAAATGGCAACGATGTTCATGTTCATTCTTTGGCTGATGACGAGTGTTCAATTGGTGAAGAAGATCAGTCATGGCAAGATAAGTATGACTATCTCAATTTTCAGAATGATAGTAATAGGATGAAATTTGATGGATGTGAAACATGGAAAACTGATGATTGTTCCAGCCACGTTTCAATTTCTTGTTTGTTCGATGAAAATGATTGTGATGATCGAACGGATGGTGTCTTTAGCAATTTTGCTAATGTTCTATTCAATGCTGATATAGATATAGACTAGCCACTTCAATGTCATAGTGTTCATGAAGGGATTCTTCATTTTGTTTCTAACCCTTTGTATGAAGAGATAACTGATCAGCCAGATGTTATAGATGATGAACCAGTCCATAATACTGATGAAACTCTGAACAAAAATAGCATGGGTTGTAAAAAATTATTTCATGATGAAGGTAAGAGGCATGGATTATGTGATGATCGTTTAAAACCACAAATGAAAGTGTTTCAGGTGGATATAAGTTTGGATGAAAAAGATTCAGCTGAGGATTTGCTTCAGCTGGAGGTATGCATTCTTTTCCATGAATGGGATGTTGAGAATGCAGAGATTTTCAGTTTGATAAGCAAGGATAGTATAAGGTGTGATCAGCATAGTGAAGTATCACATCCGGATGGTAATATTCATGTTCCTTGTTTGCATCAGCTGGTTAGTAATGCCCCTCATTCTATAAATTTAAATGGTAATAAGGCATGTGCTGATAGAAATTGCAATGTTGAGAATGAGTATTTTATTTTTCATGTTCAGCATGATGATGCCCTTGCAAAGGATAGAATTGATTGAGATAGTGAAGTGTATGGCAGCTTGTGGAAAAGCCCCTATTGTGCTTTGTTTCATGATTTTATTTATGTTAAAGTAATGTGTGGTTACAAAGCTCAAAACCAGATAAATGGCATGCACACCAACTGTTTCAGCAGTATGATGGTAAGGTCTGATTATAATGATTATGCTCAGTTGTTACTGGAAGGTGCCTTTGTGTGGATCATGATATCAAGAGATGAAAATCAGATTTTTGACAGAGGTAAATGTTTGTAAGTGGAGCAATTATAATCAGTTGTGAGTTTGTTTGTATATATTGTACAGTCGCTTTGCTTCGGTTGTGTGGTTTTCAATAAAGTGCCCTGCTGTTTGGGTAGAATAAGGAAGCCCTATTTTTGAGATGAGAAGAGAAGAATTGAAAGAAGAATGATCCGTTTTTTGGGTGGTCTGCTTAACCAAAGATATCTGGATTCTTGTGTTGATCTTGCAATCAACCATCCCTAGTCAGAGCCACTATTGGGACTGATTAAAACTGAGTCAAGTTTATAGGCCTATTTCAAAAAAATTTCTCAGTATGTCAGAAAGGCACCTAAACGAGTCAATTTGAATGACCTAGTTAGCAAGGGGGTAAAATGGAGCCGGTTGATTTTTAGATGGTAAGGCTCGGGATTCATGTACTACACCTTTCATTTGGCCTATTTAGTGTGTTGCAACTTTCAGAATTCAGTTTGGAGAAGTTTATCAAGTACCCGTTTTGGGGGGGTGAGCTGAAAGTGCATTCTAGGCACAAGTGCAAATTTTATTAAGTAGCCTACTTTGAGCGATTATATCTTTTGCCCTATTGATCGTCATGAAGAAATTAGAATTGGATTCAATTCTATGCATAAATGTGAGTCAGCCTACAAAATTTCAAGTCCTAACGAATCCGTTTGCTCCGTTTTCATAGCCAAATCCGTTTGTAGTTTGTGAGGTTTGCACAAGTGTAAAAATGTCCCGGTGAATGTCATGTCAGAATGTTTGTTCCGGGCTAATGTTGGTATAAATGGTGAGAGCTACGTTTCAAATTTCAAGCCTTTATTAATCCATTTGATCGGTTTTCAAAAGGATTCATTTTGCCATCAAATTCAGTTATCCGCACTTCCAGTGTTATATCAGTTAATGTAGCCATTTTTGTGAGCGCGCCGTTTGCATCCTGTCAGTCTGGTGATTGAACTAAGAATTCAAAGATTTAATATGTACTTAAAGGTACCTGTGTTCCAAATTTGAGGGCCTACGGAGGTCGTTTGATATTTTTGAGAAAGGCATCATGTGTTCCAGAACATTGACTTCATCAGGTCCGCAGTGTCGACAAAGCCAGTTGGTCGTTTTTGGAAATTAATATCTCTTCGCTCGGGACTCGTCTTGAGAAACTGTTTGGTAGATTTCATCCTTGTATATCAAAGTACATGCTTGTCAGATGGCGAACTCCACAAAGGTGTTTTGACAGGTTTGAAAATTACGTCTTCGCGATTAAATGCGAAAAATGTGGCGTAATTGCCTGAAAGTTGCAAAATGCAATTTTATGATCCGAAAATGGTGCCGATCGATTCCAGAGGTATGTTTGAGGTTCCTAAGATATTCCAAAGGCCAGTAGCTTGAAAACGAAATTTTTTTTAGTCAAACCCACTTTGGGGCCTGACCTGACTCATACCTGTGCTTTAATTTTAATGGTGAAATGTTCTCTTTTCCTGGCAATATATGTGTATCCATATTGGCTCGAATGCAATTCACTAGTCGGACAATGAGAGAGAAGAGAAACTCCAATACCAAATGCGAATTGGTATGTGAAAAATTGAAAGGTTTTCAAATTAAATAAAGCTGGCATGTTTTGATGCAAATGCACTTGGCAGCCGTGGTGTTGAGAAGACCATTTAAAAGTTTTAAACCAAATGCATTGGCATGTGGAAATTTATTAAACCTTTCAACCAAATATAATTTGGGAGGTTGAAAGCCAAATTCCACAACCTTCCCAGCATTCTCCTTGTTGTGTGTGATGTCTGGGAGTGCATTTTAAAACTCCAGCCAATACAAACAACAATTTAATCCTTTGTGTGGAGTTTTGGGGGGCAGCTTTTAACCAAATGAAATTGCCTCTACCAACAGCCTCCGTTTATGTGGAGTGAAGTTTAAAATGTAGAAGCTTTCAATTAAATGCAAACACTTAATGGCAGCCCCTGCGTGGATGGGTGTGGTTAAGTTTTCAATGGAACTCCAACGAATGCACATTGGCAAGGCTAATATCCTCTCCTCTTGCATGAGCTTAATGAAAAGCCATTAAAACAAGAATAACAACAGTTTAGTCTCTCACGATGGCCGAAGATTGGGCAGGTTGAAGTCTTCCAGTAGTAGCAAGAGGCAATGTGCAGCAGTAGCATGGATTGGGCACATTGGATTTTATAAAATGCAAATGGAAAGTGTTTTGTCCCCAATCCTCTCCTCTGCGTGGTCTCTCAGCACTTGGAACTTTCAATGAATGCAACCAGCACCAAATATGGAATGATGGATCGCCCCCCATTTAGCCAGTAGATAATGCATTTCAAACAGGGAGATTCACAGTATGGTTACCAGCAACAATATCATCAAACAAACATAGCAGCCACATGACTTTGCCATCCCCTCTTTGTGGTATTGAAAAGAAATTAGAAACCCCAACCATATGCAATGATGTGAGGTGCAGCTGTGTGGAATGGAGTTTCTGATGTTTTATAAACTTCCAAGCAATGCAAACGAATCTGGAAAACGCCATTGGCAAGTCTCAGAAACCTCCAAAATGCAGTCCCAGGCTTAATGTTTTAATCCCACATTGGCTGGGAAGTGGGATATTTTAATGTTTATATGCAAAAACGCACTATAGTAATATGTCTAAGCCATAAAGGCTTTTGACAGATGGTGCCTATGGGCGCTCACGGTGGGCTCATGCGCGAGCACGCTTCCCGAGGGGATGTAGGAGGTGAGTCGACGAAGACCAAGTGGACCCCACGCAAGCACGCTTCCCGAGGTAGACAGGCAAAATTTTTGCAGAGGAAGGTCGGGTTAACGAGTGAGCAGGTTCAAGATGGATCAACGGTGCGCGCTATTTCGCGAAGGGAAGATTCACGTCGTTTAAACCCCGCGAAATAGCGAAAGTGAATGAGAGTCATCCATGTGTCGTGATAGGTGGCAGTCCAGCAGGCGGGTCCTAGTGAGGTGGCACACAGTTGGCGCACAAGTGGCAGTCCAATGGCGATGACGTGGCGGCCAAGTGGCAGTGACGAAGCAAATGACGTGGCGGTAGTGAGGTGTCATCCTAGGTGGCATCTGGTCAACCCCATCGACCAATCAGAGGCCGCCATGTGGCAAGGCGTCAGAGCACAAATGGAGGCAAAAATCAAAATTAAAATGAATAAATGATATAGTTTAAACTATAGAGAAATTCGAAAAATTTAAATGATGGGTCCATGTTGAGGATTAATTCACCCAGGGCTCAATATTTTGCCAAAGTATCAAGTGTTATATGTTTTCGGAAAGCTCTCGGAGTGAGGAATCTGATTATGTGGTTAATTTTGACAGGTGTTGTATATTTTGGAAGCAGTTTCCACGTGAACAAAATTCAGTTAGAGGGGAGACACTTGGCAATTTTCAGTTGTAGATTTGATTCTTTTCCCTCTCCTTTTTATTTCCCATTCTTCTCAGTTGTAGGGGTTCCAGTTTTTGAGAGATTTGCCCCAAGGGAGAAATCCGAAATTGCAGGTTCCAGTGATGGCATCCTTTTATCAATGCAAATGACAGTGTGTTCGTCTATGTTTTCAGTGTTTTCTTTACTGTAGGTTAAGTTTCAGTTTGCAGGTTCACACATATGCAAGGCATGTGTGAGTTTCCATGAAATTGTCTCCAAAATGTACTCAGATTCATATAATTTCATATTATTAAGGATAATCTGAGTTGTCTCTTTTAGATTCCTCTAAGAGTGTAATGTTGTCTTTTGGGTATTCTTCAAGGAAAGATTTAAATCCTAAAGCCCAGCATTAATGATTTTGAATGCATATTGGATATCTACATATAAGTATGGTTTTGTGATAGAGCAGAGGATTGTATTAATGTAAGGCATTGATACTTGAAAATTTAATGTTGAAAAGAACTTGCCTCTGAGATTTCTCATCCAGTTTTATGCATGACTCTGTGGCCTGGATAAGGCACTGGTCTCTTGTAATATTGAAAGGTTTTCAAAACACCATTTAAAAATCCAAAATCAGAATATCTTTTTATATTTTATGTTATGTGGAAGTGTCCCTCCATCTCATGATTCAAAATGTTGAGTTGCAAGTGTGGATCTAGCCCATCTGCAGTTATCTCTTAGTTTTTGAACCTTTTGAGATCCATCTGCTTTTGATTGATGCAGTCTTGTGTGTAAAATGTGTGATTAAATGCGTCAAAGGTATACCCGCCTAGGTTTTGCAGAGCCTAAAGAGTAGAAGGATTTATATCCTTGTCATATTGTCCAAGCCCTGAGGTGTTTCATTGATTGAGATTGGCTATCTCATAGATAGATTTGCAGGTATACTTGGGTTATCACTTTTGGTGAACAACAAAACTAAATGAATTCAACCACAAAACCCTAGCCTAACAACAACAAAGATCCACCATAACATATGAAGATTACCTAAGACAATGCAAATCAAATGAAATCACAAAGATTATACCATCACATGTCCAATAGGGTTTTAATCTCCATTCTTCCTATCTCCATTGATCTTGCTTGATATATTTGCTCTTAGATTTTATATGTGCACAAGAGCTCAACAAACAACGGAAATGTGGTTGCAAGTAGGCTTGATCGCATATGAAAGTTCAAATGCTAGGATGCTTGATTAGTTGTTGGGTTGATAATGAATGAAGCATCTCCTTGTATAGAAGACACTATAAGAAATGGAGGGATAAGATTAAGAGGTGTAAAAGATAAATGGTCGGCTATGATTAGAGGGTAGGTAAAGAAAATAAGAAAATAATGAGAGGGTAGGTAGTGTGTGAATTAAGAGATGAATGACATGTGTCATAGGTAGAAAAGGTTAATGAATTAATTAAATAAATAAAGATTTATTTAATTAATAGAGGAAGTGGGATCAATTAAATAAATAAGATATTTATTTAATTTAGGAAAATGATTATTTAAATAAATAAAAGTGTTTATTTAAATGAGAAATAAGGCTAGAAGAGGATAAATGAATTAATTAAATAAATAAAGATTTATTTAATTAATAGAAGAATTAGGCTAAAATAATTAAATAAATAAAGATATTTATTTAATTAGACAGGACAAATTTAGGTGTCTACAATTATAATCTTTATTTAGAAACTTCTATTTACTTAAATAAAATAATTAATTTAAGAGTGGCACTTAAGTTTTTCTGATGCATCCATGCACAGCTGAAAAATAAAATAAATATTAAAGTGATAGTATAATGAAATAACTTATAATATCTATCATATAAAAATAAGGGATGAGTTACATATATGTAATAAATATTAAAAGTTAAGTCATTATTGAAACTTTAATATTTAGTCTATTTTCCCCTTATACACACATGCATCGAATAGTGGGTCAGTTCAGCAATAGTTCAGAGGTAGTTTGAGAGTGTTATCAACATATTGAAGCTATTTTGAGAGACTTTTGGAGTTGCATATTGACTGGAGGGCTTTTTGGCTATATTTTTGCATCTTTTCATACAGATTTGGCACCTACTTTTTAGGCTTTTTCCTTGTGCCCAAATTTAAAACTGGAGTTCACGTTTTAGGAGTACAGTTCATTCTTTTAGGGTTGCATGCCTTATTAATGTATATAGACGAAATATTGTTAGCTTTTCCCTCAGTTCCTGCCTTTGCTTTTCTCTTTCCTTAAGAGAATTTCAGAGATTTGTAGCTCAGATATTGATATAAAGAGATTTGCAACAATTTATTTTTTCAAAGATATGTTTTTAGCAAGATTCCATTTACTTGCATAATGTCATAAGTTTGCCTTGATAATTGTGTTTGTTCATGAAAAATTTGATAGGAGTATTTTTGTGTTTCATCTGAAACCTTGAATCTTCAGTTTCCTTAGTGTGCATGCATCATTACTTCTTTTAGAATCACAAGTCTTACTTTGTGTTGCAATTTTTGGTAAATGTGTTGAAAAATTAACTTTCCTTACAAATTTATTAATTACTTAACCTTTTTGAGAAATGCTCATGTGAGAAGGAAGTTAATTATTTTGTGTAAGCAGAACTTCAGATAGATTTTTGTGAATCATCATAGTTTTATCATCATAGTTTTGTTGAATCACCTCCTAGAACAGTTTTAGTTTTAAGACAATCTAATCTATCTTTACTCTTTTCCATACTCACCATTAGTTTTAGGAGGTATTTTAAAGGGATTTGGCCCATAACCCAAAGATTTGTTTCTCTTTCTGAGTTTACCCACAACTCAAGTTTCATTTCCATGTTGCACAGGATTGCATAAGCACTAGTACTTATTTGCTTTGCAGAAGTAGGTACATCCTTCATGACAACAATTATATAAACAAGGATGTTGTAAGGGGTCATATGTGGTCCTAAGGGGTCGCACATGTGTTCCTAAGGGGTCACACATGTGTTAGAACACATGTGCTACCCCTTAGGACCACCTATGACCCCTTAAGACACTATTGGGTCCTAAGAGCTACATTATACACATTAAGATGCTACAAGGGGTCATATGTGGTCTGAAGCGGTAACACATGTGTGCCAACACATGTGTGACCCCTTAGGACCACATATGACCCCTTATAACATCCTACTATGTATGTTATCCATGTTATTGGGTTATAAGGGGTATTTTATATAAACTAGGATGCTACAACGGTTCATATATGATCTGATAACTCAATGATGAATGGATAGTACCAAACCGCTACTTAGGCGGGGGGTGAATCAGTACAGACAAAAACACAAACTTAAACTGGTTTGTCAGTAGACACTGTGCTTTGACAAACAAGTAGTAACATCGGTCTTAAATAGAGTACAACCAGCAAAACCCAGAATAACTAAGACAAGCATAAACTGGTTGACACTTATCTTCTCATTCAATCTAATACTTCATTTCCATTTCATCCTAGTGTATGAACATGTAATCTATCATCAAAAGATATATAAACAACTAGATCAACATGATTTACTTGCAGACACACATTACTCAAACCATCACAAGAATATCACCACACATGACACACATATTTTTCAAGTGGAAACCCAACAGGGAAAAACCACGGTGGGGATGAATACCCACAAGCTTGTTTTTGAACTCTTTAGAAGTTCGCTCTGTTAGGAGCCTTGTCCAGTTAAAGACTAATATAATAGGTTCTGTTAGGAATTGATCCTGTTAGGGATCACCCGGTTAAGGGATGACTAGAATACTCGGTTAAGGGTTAAACCCTATTAAAGGTTACCTTGTTAGAGGATTTCAAGAACTCAATGGTTTTGAGTCACCTTGTTAAAGGATTTACAACAAGCCAGTTAAAGCTACCCTGTTAAGAGATTTCTCAACTATTGAAGTGGTTAGAGATCAACAGGTATTACAATGATTTGGTAACAACACTCAATGCCAATGCAGATCCTCTTTAGCTCCTCTTCACCTTCTGCACTTACACTCTGCAGGTATCACTTCTCTCCTCTGGTCTGGCAAGAATCACGTATCTCTTCTCTTGGATACACACACTCAACTTTTGCCAACAACCTCACAAAGAAACACAACATCGACCTTATAGGAAACAGATAGGTTGGTAGCATAAACCCTAAACCCTAAACCTGTTAGGTTAAGGAATTCAAACGGTTCAATCCTAACCATTGAGCATACTGCATTAAATGCAACAGTCTTGATCCAATCTCAAGACATTCTCCATCGTTCGTTTTCCACCGATTTCATGGTGGTTGATAACCCATCATGCGTTATCACCATTTACAGACTTTGCACATTCTTGAGGTAGATAGGAACAATCTCCTTCATGCAAGATCCTTCACGTACACAAGGCTGACGTGGCAACATGATCTATTCTTCGTTACAATGCTAACTCATCACACAAAGTCACCAATTGAGTCACATAGGCTTGAGGAACTTCAACCAGAAACCCTGAAGTTGAGACTACCGACCAGTAGTCATACAAAGCTTCCATGTGCCAATTCCCATAACCACATGCCGGTTCACCTTAAACAAACACACTACTTCACTTTGGCACAAATGCCAATTCACAGTGTTATACCGATTCTCACATATACCGGTTCTTGGTAACATACTGATTCTCTCATCTTCAGCATATTAACATCAATGACAACATACAATGTCATCATGTCCACATGTCGGTTCACATAATGCCAACAATCTCCCCTTTTGGCATTGATGGCAATATAGAAAGATATCTCTCTGCTTCACATCTTCTCCCCCAATTTCTGCAGATATCTTCTCCGCTTCTCTTCTTCTCCCCCTTTGACAACAATGCCAAAGTGGAGGCACAAGCTTCCCTGTTCCATTATGCTACTCCCCCTAAGGAGTAGCATCCTTCAACACATCAATCCTAAAGAAAAATTTGACTATGCAATACCTGACTGATGTGGAGCATATACCTTTAGTTCACCTCCTAAAGGGGTAGCACCCCTAATTCACCTCTTAAGTACATAAATGTAGCCTTTGGGAGTGGCTTGGTGAATATGTCTGCTAACTGCTCTTTACTAGAAACATGTTCCAGTGCAATCTCTTTGTTCTGAACTTTTTCAGTCAAGAAATGATACTTAAGGTCAAAGTTCTTGGTTTTAGAATGCAAAACCGAATTCTTGGAGATGTTAATTGCACTAGTATTATCACAAAATATACTTACCGGTTCAGATATAGGAACTTTGAAGCCATTTAATACATGCTTCATCCAAATTGTCTGAGTGCAGTTCATGAAAGCTGCAACATACTCTGCTTCCGTTGTAGACTGAGAGATAAAACTCTGCTTTTTACTCATCCATGAGACCAGTCTACCACCGAGAAAGAATGCACCACTGGTTGTGCTCTTTCGGTCATCTACATTACCAGCCCAATCAGCATTTGTGAACACTTTCAGGTTAAAGTCATTATTGTATGGATACCATAACCCATAGTCAATAGTTCCTTTCAGATACCTAAGAATCCACTTGACTGCAACCAAGTGGGATTCTCTTGGACTTTTCTAGAACCTTGCAGTAATGCCAACTACATGTGCAATATCCAGTCTGCTATGCACTACATAATGCAATTTACCAATCATTGATCGGTATTCCTTCTCATGAACCAATGCTGAGTCATCCTCTTTGGATAGTTTACAACCGGTTACCATCGGTGTACCAACTAGTTTGCTATCTTCCATGCCAAAGGTCTTGAACACCTCTTTGACATACTTGGACTGAGTGATAAAGATTCCATCTTTCATCTGTTGGATCTGCAGTCCAATGAAGAACTTAATCTCCCCTATGAGTGACATCTCAAACTCTTTCTTCATCTCATCTGCAAACTCATGACTCATCTTGTCATCTCCACCAAAGATAATGTCATCAACAAATACCTCACACATCAGGATTTGATCTCCTTCAGACTTCAAGTAGATATTGCTATCTTTGCTTATTCTCTCAAATCCAATCTTCACAAGATGGGAATGCAGGCATTCATACCATGCTCTAGGTGCCTGCTTTAGACCATATAAGCTTTATGTAGCCTACACACCATGTCACTGTCTTCAGATAGGGAAAACCCATCTGGTTGCTCTATATACACTTCCTCTTCAAGTACACCATTTAGGAATGCAGATTTTACATCCATTTGATATACTTTGAATCCTTTAAAAGCTGCATATGCAAGAAGCATACGAACTCCTTCCAATCTGGCTGCAGGAGCAAAGGTTTCTCCATAGTCTTCTCCTTCTTCTTGGGCATATCCTTTGCACACCAGTCTGGCTTTGTTTTTAATCACTGTGCCATCCTCATTCAACTTATTTTTAAGAACCCATTTGGTACCAATGACATTTTTATGCTCCGGTCTAGGTACCAAAGACCATGTACCATTTTTCTCTATCTGTTCAAGTTCCTCTTCCATTGCCTTGATCCAGTCTTCATCTTTATGTGCCTCTTTGAATGATTTAGGCTCAAATTCAGAGATCATACATGAGTTTTCTCTGACCTTTCTTCTTGTAAGGATTCCTGCATCCTTATCTCCTATGATTTGCTTAGGATCATGATTCAGCTTGACATACCAAGGAATGGTCTTGATAGATTCCTCTTGCTTTTCTTCTTCATCCTCATCTCCATCATTATCATCATCTACATCTACCGGTGTAGGAACACTGTTATTGGTACTCGGTTGACTAACAACCGGTTCCCAGAAGGTTACAACCGGTTCATTTATTGCTTGCTCACTATCAATTTCCTCAGTTTTCTTAGAGGTTTCATCAACTCTTACATTGATGCTTTCCATAATTCTCTGAGTCCTATTATTGAAACACTTGAAAGCTTTTCTCTTGGTGGAATACCCTAGGAATATTCCCTCATCACATTTCGCATCAAATTTGCTCTGGTGTTCGCTCCTCTTGATGTAACATTTGCTACCAAATACTCTAAAGTAGCTAACCACAGGTGTCTTACCAGTCCAATACTCATAAAGAGTTTTATCCCTGCCTTTCTTGATGAGTACCCAGTTCATTGTGTAGACTGCAGTGCTCACTGCTTCTCTCCAAAAGGTGTGAGCGACTTTTCCTTGAATCAACATAGTTCTAGCTACTTCAACCACAATTCGGTTATTCCTCTTTGCTAGGCCATTCTGCTGTGGAGTCTGGGGGGCAGACAATTGCCTCTTGATGCCATGTTCTTCACAGTACTTGTTGAATTCACTGGAAGTGAATTCCCCTCCTTGATCAGTTCTCAGGCACTTGATCCTTTTGTCTCTTTCCTTCTCCACTAATGCTCTGAAAGCTTTGAATTTTACAAAGGCTTTGGACTTATCTTTCAAGAATGTGACCCACATCATTCTTGAGCAATCATCAGTGAGAATCATGAAGTACCTATCACCCTGTACACTCCTAGTTTTCATAGGACCACACAAATCAGTATGCACAAGATCAAGCAAATTGTCAGCAATGAAAGGTTTACCTTTAAAGGTTGAGGAAGAGATTTTCCTCAATTGACATTCTTTGCACAAGGTATTTTCTGGTTTTTTTAGCACCAACAACCCTCTAACTGCCTTGATCTTACTGGCCTTCACAATGTTATCAAAGTTTACATGGCAGAGTCTCCTATGCCATATCCAGCTATCATCAAATTTAGCCATGAGACATGTACTTATATTTGCATTCAGCTGAAATAGGTTACCTTTGGTCTACATGCTACTGGCCACCAATTCACCACTCTTTCCTTTGATTCTACAAACTCCATTCTTGAATTCCAGAGTGAGACCACTATCATTCAGCTGACCAACACTCAAAAGGTTGTGTCTGAGACCATCAACCCAATACACATTGTAAGCACTACTCTTTCCATTCAGAGAGATGGACCCTCTACCTTTGACCATACATGGTGCATCATTACCAAAGCGAACCACACCACCGTCATACTCTTCCAAGGATAGAAACTTGCTTCCGTCACCAGTCATATGGTGAGAATAGACACTATCAATGATTCACTCTTTGGAATTATCAAACCGGGAGACAAGAGCCTTCTTGTTTGACACATCTTCCTTGACAACAACAAACACAATATCTTCATTTTCTTCATCCTCTGATTCCTCATCTGTGACACCTTCATCAACTACCACAAAATAGTTTCTCCGGTTTCCTCCTTTGAATTTCTTGAACCTTTCCGGTTTGTCCTTGTTGTCACTATTAGGATAGTTTACATCAATATGTCCTATCCAGTTACAAGAAAAGCATTTCAAAGGAAGCTTACCTCTGTATTTTTTGGTTACTTTAGGAAGTTTCCTGGCAAGGAGAGATTCAAATGCCATCAGAATCTCCTCATCATCCATTTCTCGTCTCTATCATGGTTCACCACTGGTGCTAGCTTCTTTTCCGTTTCTGGATGGTACACAAGAAGCTTAAAAAGCTGATTCAGCCTTTTGAACACTGCCATCAAAACTATTTAGCTCATAGGCTGTCAACTTTACAATGATGGAGTCTAGGGATACCTTAGTCTTGTCTATTGATCTCAGCTCCTGAATAGCAGCAACCCTTATTGCATAGACCAGCAATAGGGATCTCAGGACTTTGCTTACCACAGTGGAATCTTCCATTTTACCACCTGCACTCTTGATATCTCCGACAATAGTTTTGATTCTTATTCCATATTGTTGAATGGTCTCACCTTCAACCATCCGCATGTCTTCAAACTTTCCTCTAAGGCTTTCTTCCTTAGCTTGTTTTACATGCTCATCACTACCATAGATATTTTCAAGAGTATCTATAATGCCCCGCCAGGAAACCCCGAAGGGATTAAGCCACAACACAAGAATAGAGTGCAATTTTTTTTTTTTTTTATAAAGTTACACCACAAAAGATACAACGAGATATCAAAGATTCAGATTACATAGTGGAAGACTTCAACTAACTCCTAAAGAGTTTCCCAACGAGATAACTTAAATATCACAACTCACTTAACTCACACGATTAATCCAATAAGCTAATTACCTTAACAACGAGATAATTCTTAATCAGGATAATTTCTTTCAAAAGATGGAAATATAAATCACAAGCAAGATTCATCATTAAGATCCATTCATAATCTTCATTCAAGCTTTTCATTTAAAATTACCAACCATACATCTAACATTCTAATACACTCGGATTTCATCATAACATAAGAGATCTTTCCAGGCATATTTAAATTCCTTAACAACAACTGAGTATAATTCATTACTCTAAGCTACATTCTTTCATATTCCAACTTATTGCATTTCAAAAGACGATTACATTCTAGCATCTACGATAAATCTCATCTAAACTACTTACGCATTCGATCAACATGGCATCCAAGAAAGAACTGAATATAAGCATTTATAGTTAATTCCAATTATCCACTTAACCATTCTAACATAAGTTGATCATACATGATAAAGCTGAATAAAGGAAACATAAGAGAATACATCACATAACCATAATGATCTTGGAGTTCACCCCTAAAGGGCTACATCTCCGAGTCTGCGCAACTACAAGACCCCTCTGATAAATAATAAGGTTAAGAGTATAAGAGGTTACACCATTACAATCTGGCCATCAAGGCGAAATATAAACAATATACAAACGACCACATCGGTCAATTAATACATAAACGATCCTTGAAAAGAACAGGATTCAGTTGAACATAATCAAAGCTAAAACAAAGGTCCAGAAGAGCATCCACAACACTGAGCCATCACCACCCAAGGTCTATCATGAAACTAACACTCACAAGGGTAGAGACAAAAGGATGACTCACAAAGGTACTCCTAACAGGACAAAACGACAACACACTAGCGAACGTGGGGACAAGTGTCATCACACGACCTGGTATGGTTACCATGGCAAGTCTTCATAGGTCCCGACCCCATCCACTGGGTTACCCTGGCAACCTAATCCGAGCTTCCGGCCCATCCAAGCCTCATGTGGACCCACACATCCTCTCGTGAAGACAAGGAAGATGGTTTGCCATTTCAGGCCTTCTCACAGCATGTCGAATCTATGATAGCACTCATCCCATGTGTGAGGCACATTATCTTATTTAGAGATTACATTCTAATCTACTTAAAGGTTATCACTGATTAGAATCACTTTCGACGGGTTACCTAGCAGCCACTTTGGGCGCGGCCCCCAATCGAAAGCCACTTTCCCATACGACACTAGAACAAACTCAGACGAACTCAAAAACCAAGGGATACACATGGTCAGACGAACGGAGTTCAAGAAGGGAGATACGATCATCTGGTCAACACGACTCAAAGATAATCACTTACTGACGGTACTCTAATCTAGAGACCCGACCAACAACGGTCAACCACAAATCATCATTCGACTCACACAAAGAGGATATGATCAAAACGACACTACCACAATACAACAGCCAACTCGAAACCGAGGACTAAAACAGGTACCCCAAGTCAATCCATACGACAGGGTCCTACTAAACAAAGCAAAACATGCCATTTCATAATTAAAGGCGAATACAAAAATTAAACTCGCAAGGCAATAATCAGAAAAGACAATATTTCCTCAAATTGATTTAATCATTACAAGTCGATCAAGTTTTCTACAAGATCTAAAACAGATTACAGTTATCTACCTCAACTAGGGATAAGTTGTTCTTGGTTTTCTAACTCCTAAGGTTCAAAGCATCAAACAGGCAAATTAAGCCATAATGAGTTTTTAACCAAATCAAATTAATAAATCTCAGACAACCATTAATCAACTAAAATAAGATATTTAATCTCCAATCCAAAACGTCATTAACATACTGGTCTACAATCAATCTCTACAGATTCATAATTTCAATTCCAGTTACATAATACGGATTACGGAAATAAAAATGTAGAAAGAGAATCTAAATGGAGATAGTCATTTCCAATGCATATCATTAAATTTCTAATGCCCAACGATAAATATTTCACTACTTTACAATTACTCAAATGATATGTTCTACGATAAAATTTAACATCATCAAGCAGTAATTACATCGTATTTCAACGATCAAGATCTAGATTCATTAATCCAAGATTGATCAGAATATAATCAATGATATTTAGTTGCGAAGTTAACAGTTGAAGAACTTAATTAGAAGGGGTGCACAAATCGTGAAATGAATTTGAATGATTAATTCACCTATAACTCCATTATATAATTAATCAATATCAAGTTAGCCTTTATCATGATATGCCCCCTTAACCATAATTAAGAAGCTAATTGAACTTAACATTAAATAATAAGTTCCATTAAAATGATAATATCATCATAGGCTTTTTTTTTAAATACTAAACAAAATACATTAAAACAACCATTTTTTTTTTTAAAACCATGTTTAAAACAACAAAAACGCATTAAAAATTATGTGGCTAGGCGGCCGTGCCCTAACCCTAGCCGAGGGAAGGGTGCGGGCGGGGCTCGCGGTGGTGCCCGCAGGTGCCGCGGCGCCCTGCGGCCACCGCGGCCCCTGCGGCCACCGCCGTGAGCCGCAGGCAACGGTCTGCGAGGGAGGGTAGAGGGGAACGTGCGGGGGAGAGGGGAGGAGGAGCGGGTGGAGCTCTGCTCCCCGCCCTCCAACCCCAAAACACAGTCTGCTAAAACAAATAAAAACGCACGGTCTCGATACAAGAGCAAACGCCCGGCTCAAAAATGAATAATTTTTTTTTTTTTTTTTTTTAACACACAGTTTGGCTTTCAACAAACACAAAACGCCCACTGCAAAATTCATAATAAAATTTCGATCTTTTTTTTTTTGAGTTCGGTTAAAATGAACTGGGTTTGACAACCATTTCTTTGGTGGTTCCATTCTTCCCTAAATACGAAGGGGTTTCAAACGCCCAACAACAATGAGGGATAACACACCTCAAACAAATTTATTTTTATTCAACAAAGAGAAAACCAGACATGACAAGATAATCCATTTTAACATAATGATACAACCATGCATTTTCTTGAAGAACACAGGTAAAACATGGATTTAAACCCACAATCCAAATTAAAACTGAAAGCAATCAAAGATTGGATTTGGCAACAAGAAAAGCAGTTCAAAATCCTACCTTAATACGCAATCCTGGAATGGCTGAAGGAGAGCCCACCTGCCAGATCCAGCATCATTCCTTCCCAAAATCTCCAAAATTTCTTCCCAACCAAAATCTTCTCCCAATTTTGTCCATCCTTCCATTTTTCCCCAAATTTGGGTTATATGGAAGAGTTGACCCAAAAATTCCATTTTTGGAATAAAAATTCTTTATTTACAAATAATACTCAAAATTTAATTCTTTTCTAGCTAGCAACAAATTAACTTGCTATTCAAATCAAAAATCGATTTCCTCATTTAACTGAATTTTAATCTTTCAAATTTCAGAATCCAACAGAAAGCAATTACGTCTATTGCGATTAAATACCAAACTATCTTTTTCAACAGCATAAATAAGATGCATTAAATATTCAAAAGCAGTCATTAAATCGAATTTACTCACAATTAAAAACGAGCAACCCAATATCAACGAAAATCACATAACGGAAACCCGATTAATTAATCCATTAATCTTCACTGCACAAACGCATATATAATCAAAATAATTACTAAGGAATAAATAATCGATTTAACCATACACACCAAGCACGCAAACCGAGAAGGTCAACCAAACAGACGACTCGCAAACCCAACAAAAAAAAAGATTACCGATGACGACTGGCGATGCTCACTTGAGCACGACGAAGGTCAACTAGGGTCTTACGACCACCTAATCCAACTCTAAGGATTAAAAAGGTACACTCAAACCTGCAAATCCAGGTGAAGAAGAACCTCGCACTCATGCGGCGTTGTACCTGAAATATCCTGCAACCAAGAGTCTTACATGCATACATACATAAAATTTAATGAAAGCGTTAGCTCAATGTTAATACCACGAAATAGGAACACTGAAAACTTGCATACAACTAGTGTGAGAACCACATCAATAGCTATGCGTTAATTCAACATCTGACTATAACATATGTAGCGTCCTAAAATTGTGACACTTGCAATTTCGACTGCATTTCGGTCTTCACGATGGCGACGCAACACGCAACCTGAATGGAGACCCCAAAACTTGCTCACGACACCAAAAACTGCATTTTTCATGCACCCTGGCCTGAACCTCCTTGCACCCCGCTGTCCCGGAGGTGGGACCAGAGCGCCCAGCGCCCTGGTCCCTCAGGACCAGGGCGCCCAGCGCCCTGGTCCCTGGGTCCTATTTTGGGCCTGGTTTCCTAAGTGACATCGGGTCTTTTTTATTGCAATTTGGAAATATACTTCCCTGGTCGGCCTAAGGTCAGGAAAATCAGTCTATCAGCCCTAAATGACAAGTATATAAACTACATTTTCCTCTCTCATTCGATATGATGGAAAAGGCATGGAAACTATACTCAAGCATTCAAGCATTCAAGCAATTGATCATTTCAAGTCTCCATTCAAGGCTAAGTGTTGCATTCAAGTCAAGGATTCAACCATTGAAGAGGAGATCACTTATTACATGCTACATACTACAACATACAACATCTAAACCTTCGCACATAAGGATACCAACATCCTTAGAACAAGGTATTAGTACTTGTTTTACATTACAGTCATTTACATTTACAGCTCTTGCTCATTTCTTGGTTAATTCCAAAACCGGGGTTTGACCTAAAGGCAAACCCCTAATCCCTAACCCCCCATTGTCTTCACTTTTCTGTGTGTAGGTTGCAGGTACGTGGCTGAGATTGAAGATCTGGAATCCTTGTGAAGAGACGAACCGATCCCCCTTCGTTTCGCGGATTTTTCGGAGGACCGTGGCGCCGGGCGCCATCGGAGTTAGAAGAGGGGAGACCAACTAGGGTTCGACAGCGATTTTCCGCTTTACAACATAATATTAAGATAAACTAATCAGGATTAAACCAAGGTTAGAGATCGATTAGGGTAGGGGTACTACAGTATCCCATACATCTTTGGGATTTACCTTATCTTGGACATCAATAAACTCAATGTCAGATAAACTACTAATTAGGGCTTCCATGACTTGCCCATTTTGTTGCATCTCTCTCTTATGGTCATTGGTGAGAGTACCGGTAGGAGCAACATAGGCATTCTCAACATAACTCCAGTGTTGTGAACTCATGATTCTTATGTATATCTTCATCTTGTCTTTCCATATACTAAAATTTTCTCTATTGAACTTTGGACCATCCCTCTTCATCATTTGATTGGGATCTTTACCTCAAGCGGTTAAGCTTATAACACAAAGGACCTGGAGGATGCTCCGATACCAATTGATAACTTAATGATGAATGGATAGTACCAAACCGGTACTGAGAGGGGGGAGTGAATCAGTATAGACAAAAACACAAACTTAAACCAGTTTGTCAGCAGACACTATGCTTTGACAAACAAGCAGTAACACCGGTCTTAAACAGAGTACAACCAACAAAACCCAGAATAACTGAGACAAGCATAAACCGGTTGACACTTATCTTCTCATTCAATCTAATACTTCATTTCCATTTCATCCTAGTGTATGAACAAGTAATCTATCATCAAAAGATATATAAACAACTAGATCAACATGATTTACCTTTAGACACACATTACTCAAACCATCACAAGAATATCACCACACATGACACACAGATTTTTCATGTGGAAACCCAACTGGGAAAAATTATAGTGGGGATGAATACCCACAAGCTTGTTTTTTAACTCTTTAGAAGTCCGCTTTGTTAGGAGCCTTGTCCGATTAAAGACTAATACAATAGGTTCTGTTAGGAACCGATCCTGTTAGGGATCACCCGGTTAAGGGATGGCTAGAATACCCAGTTAAGGGTTAAACCCTGTTAAAAGTTACCTTGTTAGAGGATTTCAAGAACTCAATGTTTTTGAGTCACCTTATTAAAGGATTTATAGCAAGTCGGTTAAAGCTACCCTGTTAAGGGATTTCTCAACTGTTGAAGTAGTTAGAGATCAACAGGTATTACAATGATCTGGTAACAACACTCAATGCTAATGCAGATCCACTTTAGCTCCTCTTCACCTTCTGAACTTACACTCTGTAGGTATCACTTCTCTCCTCTGGTCTGGCAAGAATCACGTATCTCTTGTCTTGGATACACACACACAACTTTTGCATACAACCTCAGAAAGAAACACAACATCGACCTTATAGGAAACAGATAGGTCAGTAGCATAAACCCTAAACCCTAAACCTGTTAGGTTAAGGAATTCAAATGGTTCAATCCTGACTGTTGAGCATACTGCATTAAATGCAACAGTCTTGATCCAATCTCAAGACGTTCTCCATTGTTAGTTTTCCACCGATTTCATGGCGGGTGATAACCCATCACGCGTTATCACCGTTTACACTCGACACATTCCCGAGGTAGATAGGAAAAATCTCCTTCATGTAAGATCCTTCATGCGCACAAGGCTAACGTGGCAACATGATCTATTCTTCGTTACAATGCTAACTCATCACACAAAGTCACCGATTGAGTCACACAGGCTTGAGGAACTTCAACCGGAAACCCTAAAGTTGAGACTACCAACCAGTAGTCATACAAAGCTTCCATGTGCCGGTTCCCATAACCACATGCTGGTTCACCTTAAACAAACACACCGCTTCACTTTGGCACAAATGTCGGTTCACAGTGTTATACCGATTCTCACATATACCGGTTCTTGGTAACATACAGGTTCTCTCACCTTCAGCATATTGACATCAATGACAACATACAATGTCATCATGTGCACATGTCAGTTCACATAATGCCAACATGCTCCCAAGGGGTCACATATGTGTTCTAACATGCGTGACTCCTTAGGACCACATATGGCCCCTCAAGACACTATTAAGTCTTACGGGATCAAAAGGGGTCCTAAGGGGTACATTATACACAGCAGGATGCTATAAGGGGTCATATGTGGTGCTAAGGGTTCACACATGGTCCTAAGGGGTACATTTTACACACTGGGATGTTATAAGGGGTCATATGTGGTGCTAAGGGGTCACACATGTGTTGTGTGATCCCTTACCACCACATATGACCCCTTATAGCATCCTAGTGTGTATGATGTGCATGCTATTGGGTCACAAGGGGTATGCTATATAAACTAGGATGTTACAATAGGTGATATGTGCTCCTAAGGGGTCATAAGGCGTAACACCTTAGGACCATACATGACCCCTTAGGACACTATTGGGTCCTATGGGGTCAAATTGGGTCTTAAGGGATCATTATGAGTCATACGATATTATCTATTAAGGTATTATTATGCTTAATTACAATCATAAGAGGTCATTATAGTTAGCATAGATCTTAAGGGGTCTTATTGTGTCATATGAGGTATTATAAGTTATACATGTGAGGATGCTAAATTGGGTCAAAATATGTTTTAACATGTATTCAAGGATCATTCATGGTTTAATAGAGTCTTTGGTTGTTCTAGTATGTGTTCATGTGTCCTAAGGTGTATGTATGTATGTGTATGTCACATTTATTTAAGTAATTAACCATTTAAGTACTTAAGTAATCTTGTGCTAAGGTGTTGTGTGTTTGTGAATGTGTATGTCAAATTTATTTAACTAATTAACAACTAAAAAAATCAACCATTTAAATGTTCAAAACTAATATATTATTAAACATTTAAAAAAATTAAAGCTAAAATATTATTAAGAATGAAAAAACTAAACAACTAAAAAACAAATAAACTATACAATTTTTTTTATGAAAAAAACAAAAAAATTAATATTTTACTATTAATACATTTAAAAAACAAAAAAAATTAAAAAATGCTTACCCTCGAAACACTTCCGAGGAAAACTTTAAGAAACCCTCCCCCCTCCCTCGGACAAGGTGTTAAAACCCGGCGAAAGGTGTATAATTGCCGAGGAAAATATTAATTTTACTAGCAAAATTTTGTGGTTTACGAAGAAAAAATAATAATCTCCATTGGAGAATCATTCATGATCACTCAAACTTTGTGAAAAATCTTGGCAAATTGTAATGTTTTTAAAATCAAAAAAATATTTGCATGGGCGAATTGTAATGTTTTTAAAACTAGAAAAAATATTTGCATTGGCGATTTTAACCTCAGACCAAAAAAAATAAAAACTGGCGATTTCAACGTATTTTCAAACCATAAAAAAAAAATATTGGTGATTTCAACCTATTTTCAAACAATAAAAAAAAATATTGGCGATTTCAAGCTATTTTCAGACTATAAAAAAAATATATTGACGATTTCAACCTTTTTCCAATTGATGATTTCAATCTATTTTCAAACCATAAAAAAAAAATATTGGCAATTTCAAGCTATTTTCAAACGATAAAAAAAATATATTGGCGATTTCAACCTTTTTCCAAAACGTAAAAAAAATATATTGGCACCTCAGCAGTCCCAGTCAAGTCATTCAAACACGTGGCACAGAGTCATCAACTCTCTGCCTGAAAGACTGCCCATTAGAAAATCTCATGACTTAGCGACAAGCCCTTACAACTCTATCTCTAGCTCACAAGCTAAAAATGCTAAGCCTTCATAGCCTCGAGAACTAGCAACTAAGGGCAACTGAACCACCACTCACCAATTCTCGACCTCAAAATGTTAAGTCCTCGTTGCCGCAGCAACTTGGAGATAGCGATAAATTTAACCCTTGTTGTGTACTCGCCAACATAAAAGTGTTTATCTCTTAACCGCTAGCACTTCACTCGCAAGCTCGCGGCTTGATCACGTCTTCAGACATTTAACCTCACGAGCTGGCGATAACCATAAAACTTAACCACAAACTATCTAGTCACTAGCTCGTGACCTAAAAATACTAACATTAAACAAACATGAGAGCTAGCAACAATTATAAGAAATGAGTTACTCACTAAATCTGACGGTTATAAAGCATGACATCAGACCAACTCGAGACCTCGTGTAGTGCCCCGCTAGGAACCCTAAAGGAAAACAACACAACTAGGCTACTAAAGGGTGAAATAATTTTTAGTTTTTTTTGTTAAAGACTAAGTGTACTAACTATAATCATTGCACGTTTAACAACACAGTGGAAGTCTATCATAAGTTTTCCTAAGGGTAACCAATGAAGATTAATTTCATAGATCATATTAACACCATAGTTAATCCATTAAATAAGATAAATTGAAAACTTAAGTTTAAAACTACACATACATCCCCAAAAAATATACAAGTATTCCAATGTATCCAAATTTCATAAATCATATAAGATCAAAACAATAACATTCATTTCACTGACATAATAATATTACAGTATCCATAAATACATGGCTTCCAATAATATCACTAGTTACAAAGATACAATATCAAGGTTACATAAAAGTCTCATACAATGACCACAAGGTCTCAACTGAACAATGATCTCGAACAAGAGCTGGTACATAAACCACGATCCAAGAAACACCAGGGAAGCCTTTCCTTACCCAAAGATACAATCCAGAACATTCGATGGGAAGTGGCACTACCACCCAACCATGTGATCCCGAAATGGAACCACCCCATCGTGCTAGGAGATAGTAGAAACCCTCAAGCAAGCAAAGTAAGACAAGTACAAAAGGACTACAAGACTCTGCAACCATCCATGTAACACAACTCACAAAACACTAGTTACTCTAAGAAGAGAGTGTCATCGCATAACTTGATGGTTACCATGGTACAGCCTCCATAGGGCTTGGCCTCCATACTCGGGTTTCTCCTAGTAACCTCTCCTGAGCCTCCAGTTCCAACTAAGTCTCATGCGGACCCTACCAATCCTTTCGTGAAGACAAGGTGGTAAGTTTACCATTCTAGGCCTTCTCGTAACATCATGAGCCCTGTACAAGCACTCACCTATGCACGAGGCACAATTATCTTAATTAATATTTAATCTACCCACCCCCTAATCAATTATTAGGTTATCACTTTTTAACTAACTTTCGACCGGTTATCCTGTCATCCACTTTGGGCACGACCCCCGCTCGAAAGCCACTATCTCTCCTAGGACACTAACAAGAAATGTTTCTCTCTATGAGAACTCTATGGCAAAACAGGCAACCATAAACAATCATGACAAGCACAGGTGAAGGATACACATATACCAGCCCAAGATTGACCATTTGGACAAAAACACACAATGGCTCATATCAAATAGGTTATACAACAACACCTAGTCTAGGAGAAATAATAAATAGGACACAATGACAATTTAACCAAAATTGCAATGAAATAAAACTTGACTGAGAACACAATATACGCAAGATCCTATTACAGGCAATCTTTCCTTAAAAACAGCCAAAGCATAAATAACATGCAATTTACGAATTTCCAGATAACAAGAATTTACAACTATTTAATACCAAAAACATCCATCTTGTCATTTGTCCAAAAAGATTTAAAATAAATTTACATATGTATTAATCTCCTAATGTATTTCCAATATGTATATCGAATTTAAAATTATAAAAATACTAAATTCTAAATTCTTTATTCTCAAATTGACAATTAAAATAAAATAACTATATATATATATATATATATATTAACACATTATAATTATTTTATTATTATTTATTTATTATTTATTTTTTTTATTTAAAAAAAACTAAATAACAAATAAAATAATAAATAAAATTAAAAACTAAAATTAAAAATTAAAATTAAAATCTTTTAACTTGTAAAGGCTACCAAGGTAGCGGTGCTACCATAGGCAGCTAACGCTACCCTTAGGTAGCGTTGCTGTCCTATGGCAGCAGCCGCTACCTTTGGGTAGTGCTGCTGTCCTAAGGTAGCAGCCGCTACCCTTGGGTAGCGCTGTTGCCTTATGGCAGTAGCCACTACCAAGGTAGAGCTGCGTGGGTAGAGGCATAGCCTCCCCACATAATTTAATAAATTAATTTTTTTTTTTAAATTAAATTTTTTTTTGAATTATTATTTTTTATATATTTTTTTTAACAGATTTTTTTAACAGTAAAATAAAAACAATGTTTTTTTTTCAATAATTCTCTTTTCACAAAATTTAAGTAAAATAATAAAAAGAACAATATTTTTTTAAAAATTTAATTAACCCAAATAAATTTAATGTGTAATTAAATTTATTTTCTAAAGGTAATTAAAACCATTTCTCAGGTAAATATCCTTTCTCCTAAATCGTGCAATTTCCATGCACCATAAAAACTTGACAAATTTTCTATAATAATTTTCTTAATTTTCACAAAATTACATTCTTCCCACAAACAAGAAATACACATCAGGCATGATTTTTCAAACAAACTCGAATTCACTAGAAGATGGTTTTGAATTTGACAATTATTTTACACACACATCAAGAAGAGACAAATAGAAATATTTTTAATAAAACACACAACTAAGAAATCATCCAACTGGTATAGCTTTCCTGGAAGAAATCTGTAGAAGAGCCCTAATCCCTTCAATAACTTCCAATAAATTTCTTCACCTAAATTCTTGACCTGTTCCTGTGTGTAACTAAAATAAAGACCTAACCCCTATTTAAACTAAAATTCTAGGTTCAATAGCTTTTTCACAAAAAACTTAAATTTAGAATAATAGTAATTTTTTTATTTTATTTTCTAAATTTATCACATGCAATAATTAAAAAACATAATTCTTTCTTTTCTTTTCTCATGCACATTAATTAATTTCCTAAATAAAGAATTAAAACAATACTTTAATTCCAACTAATTAATTTTCTAAATAAAGAATTAAAACAATACTTTAATTCCAATTAATTCTTTTTCTAAATAAAGAATTAAAACAATATTTTAATTCAATCAAAAGTTAAGATTCTGCTCTGATATCTGGCGAAATGCGAAATCTCTGTCATGCGAGATTGCCAAGGTTTTCGGCGGGGGGGTGCAGACAAGTCTTCGCCTCTTGTCCGAGGAGCATTTCAATCTTCAGCCCGCAAGGTAAGAAAAACCCTGTTACAAACGAAGGTCGGTTTTCGGTTGGCAAAGCGGGCAAGTTTGGGGAAAATGCAGTAATTAGGGCAAAAATGGATGATGCCTTGTCACTACCCTCCGACGGAAACTGGCATATCGTTCGCTCGAAAAAGGCCAGGAAGAAGATAGGCAAAAGTAGAAACATATCTTTCAACTTCGATTGGCACAAGTCCTCAGCCTCAAATCTTTATCCGACTACCGGGGCAAACACGGTGCCGCTCGGGAAAGTTAGAAATTTTGAGCCAAAATCCAGAACAAGACAGAGGCGAATTTGTAAAATTCCGGCAAAATTGACGGAACCCCAATTCAATTTATTTAGCAAATGTGGGGTTTTTGCAAAGTGGGCGGGAATTGGAGAAGATACAGGAAAAATTATTTAGTGGTGGATGGCCCTATACCCGGGACAGGTAAGTATAACTATCCTGGATAATAATTTTCTTGCAATTTTGTGTGATAATCAAAATACAAAAAATGATATTCTCCATGGTTCGGTTAAATTATATAAAGGTTATGGTTTTTTTCGTTGTGATTGGAAACCGAACTTTGATCCTCACTCACAGAATTTAATCAATTACCCTAGATGGATTAATCTGGGTACATTACTAGTTGAATATCTGAATTTTGAAATCCTAGAATATATTGGGGAACAATTCGGTTCTTTCTTGGGATGTGAAGGTCTAGAAAATGGGGTTGTAAAAAAGAATATCAAAATCTTAGTTGAATCTGACATTAACTCACTGGACTTAGATCCCATCACGCTAGTATCGAACAGGGGGGAGTGGAACATCCAACCCACCTTCTATGATGGGGCTATAAATGAATCTGATATTAGGTTGAAAACATGCTCAGCACTGGTTAATAGTATCGAACAAATGGATAACTCTCTCTTAGATCAGCATAAAAAAACTACAATAAATGCATCCCCTGTTCACGACAATAGCCTTCCTGTGGCTTACCCAGATGAAAATAGAAACAACACCTACAGCAACATTAATGACCTTGATAAGATTATAGATGAGGCAAACTCTATAAAAGAAGATGCCTTAGTGGAGATGACAAAAAGAATCTCAAATTCGGTGGACTCATTGAAACTTCCATCTGACACAAAATCAGACAAAAATTTGGAACAAGAAAATGAGGCAGATCTAGAAGAAATATCTTCTAGAATGGCTGCTGTTCTTGAGGTATTCGATAATAAGGTAGTTGAAAATCTTTCTCCGGAAGAGGAAGCTGAGAAGAGGTTCCTAATTCAGGAACTCTTGGCTTCTATGGATGAGGAAGAAAATAATGAGAATAGGGCTGGAGATATAATAACTACTCCTGTCAATGACTTTTCAGTAGCTCAGCCCCAACTGGGAGAGGATAATGGAGAGGGAGTGATAGTGCCCCAGCAAACCTTAGGAATAAAAAACATATATGACGGGAAAAACTTTCCTGACTGCGCTACAGAAGCCAAAAGTAGAGGCAGAAAATCTTTGAGTGAGTTAAGATTGCAGGATGGAAATGCTAAAGACCAAGGCAAATTGACAGCCTTCTTTGATGCTGGGAAGGGGAAGGGCCTTCCCACGGCCCCATGAAAATCTCTTCATGGAATGTTAGGGGCATGAACGCCCCTAACAAACAACGTCTAATTAGACGCAACATTATTAAATGGAAACATGATATCGTTCTCATACAAGAAACTAAATTAGCCCAGGTAGAAGCTGAGGCTTTTAAAAGGAAATTAGGTATTCTTTGCGCTGAATTTGTGGAAGCCAGGGGCGCTTCTGGTGGTATTGGAATTATTTGGAATCTGCGTAGTATTATTTTTCATCCTATAGCAGGTAATAGAAATTGGCTATTGGGAAAGGTTATAAGCAAACACAGCAAATTCACTTTCACCCTTATAAACATTTATGGCCTGATCCCGGATGCTGGAAAGCACAGAGTTTGGTCAGAACTCTCGATTATGATGGGGCTAGATACCTCTTCCCCTGTTATTCTCGGAGGGGACTTCAATGCTATTCTGAATTTATCAGAAAAAAAGGGTGGTATTCGTAGGGAACCGCAATCCTTAAAAGACTTTAAAGAGTGGGTAGCTTATAACAATCTTATAGATATAGAAACCAATAATGGCGTGTATACCTGGTATAATAGAAGATCAGGCTTTACACAAATCACTGAGAGACTAGATAGATTCCTTTTTAGAGGGAACTTGACCGATCTAGCGGTTAACCTCTCTGCTTCACTACTCCCATCATCAGGATCTGATCATTATCCTGTCATCCTCAATATTGAGGGAGAGGCTACACCGCGGTGTTGCCCCTTTAAGTTTGAAAAAATGTGGATGCAAAATCCAGACTTCTATGACCTGGTCTCCAGGTGGTGGTCTGAGGTAAGTTTTCAGGGATCAAAGATGTTTTGCCTTGTAAATAAATTAAAACATCTCAAGTGCAAGTTACTGAAATGGAATAGTGAAGTTTTCGGTAACATTTTTGAAACCAAAATGTCATTAGAAAAAGAAATCGCAGACCTTAATGAAAAAGTGTTTAGACTAGGAATGGATCAGGATAGCTTCCTCAAAGAAAAGGAGCTCCTCGGGAAATACGAGGATGCGTTATCAAAAGAAGAAATATTTTGGAAACAGAAGTCTAGAGAGAATTGGCTTCAAAATGGGGATAGGAATACTAAGTTCTTCCACAATAGTACAAAATTAAGGAGGAACACTAACGGTATTCACAAGATCATGAGTAATAATGGTATACTACTGGAAGATCAAATTGACATAACTACAGAAGCGGTAAACCATTTTAAAACCCTGTTCAGCTCTGAATATTCTCTTAAAGATGCCAATTTAACTATTCTTAGGAATATTCCTAAGATCATAACTGAAAATCAAAATAAAGCGCTTTGCAACAAATTTACAGAATCAGAAGTAAAAGTTGCATTGGGGCAGCTTAACCCTGATAAAGCTCCCGGCCCGGATGGATTTCCTGCTTGCTTTTTCCAAAAATGTTGGCACATTATTGGTAAAGAGGTTGTGGAAGCTTTGGAAGCTGTTAGAAACTCTGGGAGTATTTTAAGGGAGATCAATAACACTTTCATTACCTTGATCCCAAAAAAGGAGGAATCAAGAAATTTTGAAGACTTTCGCCCTATTTCTTTATGTAACACAATTTACAAACTTTTTACTAAAATTTTAGCAAACAGATTGAAAGGCATCCTTCCGTGCATTATTTCTGAGGAACAAACCGGTTTCGTACCAGGTAGATCTATCTTTGATGGCATTATTATTGCTCAAGAAGTCATGCACTCGATACAACAGAATTGATCAGCTGCGATGATGATCAAGTTAGACATTAAGAAGGCATATGACAAGGTCGATTGGAGATTTCTGTGTAAATGTTTAGAATCCTTTGGCTTTTCCAAACAATGGATCAATTTAATCTTCGAATGCATTTCATCTCCCAGGATATCATTGCTTATAAATGGTTCCCCAGCAGGCTTCTTCCAGATATCTAGAGGGATTAGACAAGGAGATCCTTTATCCCCTTTTTTATTTATCATAATGGCAGAGGGCCTTGGGAGAATCATTTCATGTGCTCGAATGAATCAGATTGTCAAAGGTATTAAAATTACTAATGGAGTGGAGGCCATTACCCACCAGCAGTTTGCTGATGACACAATGCTGATGGGATGTGCGAATAGGTCTGAAGCCATGGCTTTCAAAAGGATTCTTGACATCTATGCATTAGCTTCTGGTCAGGAAGTGAACATGAATAAATCGGAAATCTTCTTCTTTAACACTTCACAAAACATAGAGTCAGATATTTGTAATATCTTAGGGTTTGATAAAGGGAAACTCCCTTGTAAATATCTAGGGATTTCAATGGATAAGGGAAACAATATAAATTCATTATGGAAAGAAATCCTTGAAAAGATGGATCTCAGGTTGAATTATTGGAAGAACAAATGCCTATCTTCGACTGGGAGATTAACATTACTAAAAGCTGTAATGGCGGCTATTCCGATATTCCAGATGACCTACCAGCAATTACCTAAAGGTGCTCGATTAGAAATGATAAAAAAGATGAGGAAGTGCTTTTGGAATATGAACTCAGACAAAAAGAAATATGCTTTAATATCTTGGGATAAAATTAGCCAGCCTATCAGTATAGGGGGTGTTGGCATCAAAGACTTGGGGGTTCAAAACATGGCTCTGGGGGCGAAGTTAGTCTGGAAAATGTACTCGGATCCGGATCTTAAATGGGTAAGGATCCTCAAAGCTAAATATCTCACTAATTCCAATCCTGATAGTATACTAAGGACGAAGTTTCTTCCGAAGGGATCCAAAGTCTGGAATTTTATGTTAGAATGTAGAGAGGTGATCAGGGACTATTTGACTTGGGATATTGTGGATGGTTCTGAGCCATTGTTCTGGGAAGACTCGTGGGGGGGTTATTTTGCCCTTGACAAATCTGGAATAAGCGTAGAAGGTATTGAACATTGTAAATCAAACAGGGGCAGGTATGTCAAGGATTATATCAAGTTGGTTTCCAATGACCCTGCATTGGGTTGGGAGTGGAAACCCCTTGATGAGATGAACTTGACAAATGCAGACAAGGAAACCCTCTAGAATAATTTGAGGAATAGGCATTTTTCATTACATAATGGGAAAGACAGGATAATTTGGGCTGGTAGTTCTTCGGGCATTTATAAAGCCAAAGAAGGTTACTCAATTTTAAAACTCAGAAGAGCTGTAACCAATCCTAATATTCCGATTAGCCTTTGCTAGAATAACGTGGGTCTTCCCAAAGCTGGCATTTTCTCATGGGCAGCTTCCCAGAAGAGGATTCTTACATCAGATTGGTTCTTGAAATTAGGATTCATGGGACCATCGAGATGCCATCTATGCGAATCCGAGGAAGAAAATGTGGACCACCTGCTTCTTAGTTGTAGTTTCAGTTAGAGATGTTGGGATTGGCTTTGCTCAAGCCTCGGTTGGCCGACTCCGAGACCGAGGGATATTTCAGAGTGGCTGATTAGCTGGCAACCTCCCTTCACAAAGGATATATACCACTTAGTATGGCAAATAGCACCGACAATCCTCATATGGGAAATATGGAAGGAGAGAAACAGGCGGATCTTTAAAGAATCAAAATTGAGGGTAGAATCCCTTCTAAATAAGATCGAGGCAACAATTGTGGAAAAAATAAATAATAAACTAAGACATACGCAGGGAAAGACTAATAATTTAACCAGATGGGATGAGGTTCTTCGATCTAAATGGATGGGTTTGATTATTCCCCCGTTTATGGGAAGTGGAGGTGAACAGGCTGAGATAGAAAGGAAGCTAACAAAGTGGACTCCCCCCCGAAAGGGCTGGGCTAAGCTTAATTTCGATGGTGCCTCTCGTGGAAATCCTGGTATAGCAGGTATAGGGTGTGCAATTCACCAAGATAACGGTGTACTAATTGCTAGCATTAATAAGCCTATTGGCTGGGCCTCGAATAACATGGCTGAGTTCTCAGCGTTACGGGAGGGATTGATTTTAGCCAAATCACTTGGGATAAAATATCTGGAAATTGAGGGGGATTCATCGTTAACTATAAATGCAGTCAGGACTAGGGTAGTGTCAAACTGGAAATTGCAAGCGGAACTAAAAAGTATTTTGGACTTGATCAAATACTTTGAGGAAACTTCGGTCAATCATATTTATAGGGAAGGCAACACTATTGCAGACAAGTTAGCCAATTTAGGGGCAGATGGTAATTCGTATGTCTTTAGAATGGATTGCCCCATGGATATTTTAGGTGATGTCAGCAATACCCCTTCATATCACTCCTCTCCAAATCCTCTCCTTGTTCCTCATTTATAAACTCTAGGAAGGGTGGCCACAGTCTCCTTAGTTCAACATTTTGGTATACTAAGATTCCGATATATATATATACATATATATATATGTTCTCACATAGATATATATATATATGTGTATATATTCATAGACAGTCCCATTCTCATCGGATGGTTCTTATATTTATAAATATATACATATATATATATGTCCATATATATAGATATGTGTATATATATACAATAGTATATATATACATATATATATTTCCTCATATATATATGTATATGTGTGTGTATGTGTGGGTGTAATTAGAAAACTTCATAATGACACACGCGCATATATACATATATATATACAGAATCTATATATATATGAGTATGTATATATATAAATATATATATATATATATTTATATATATCTATATCTGAACCTTAATATATGCTTGATTTCTAATATCCGAGTCCTTGACTACCATTCGGTGGGCAGGTGTCAGGGGTGTTTCAGTCGTGTTAAGAGGTGATTGGTAAATGTCTGGTTTCTCTGTTCTGACTCCTGCAAGTTATTCCTCCAATGCATGTAAACGGTGATAAGTCTGCCCTGGACAGCGAAGGGATAGAATTCAATGCAAATTAAATCTCTTCTTGTAATGATAAGCTGGGTCTGCCAGGCCTTATGTCCTTGAGCCATGGTTACTGGTTTTTTAACACTTGGTTCTCTAGTTCCTACATATCGGTTAGAGCTGGTAACAACTCTAACTGAGGTTATCAACCTTGTTTTAAAGTGGGACAGTTAATGATGGTTTCTGTCTCGATGTTTGCATGTCAGTAGAGGTTGTTTCAGAATTGCTTAGCATCCAACATAACTTGATTTTGAGGTATCCTGGATCCTTCGTGTGGGGTTCTTTCGGGTTCTTTCAAATGATTGAGGTATGGGTGACAGATTTATGGTGAGGTTTTGAGGAGGGCAGTAGAGGTAATCCAAGATTTAGATATGGATTCAGATTTTAGTTGGTTTTATTTACAATAAATCTCTGGTCCATTTCTCGGTTCTTCTGTGGTTTCACTTCTTTTCCCAGGCCTATTTTTTTCTATGTGCATCTGTATATTCTCAGGATCATGGCAGTTTCAATGATAGATTATTGTGCATATTGGCATTTAAAGACACAGACATATGCATAAGAAAATATTTATTTTTTATGATCAGGTTTTGGAGAACTGATTTTTGCAGAATTTAATGTATTTAAGAATCTGATAGAAATTGATTCTTTCCAGCTGTAGGCAGAATTGTAGCCTGGATAATCTCTTAATTTGAAACCCAAAGGGGTAGGATGGTTTCAAGCTAAGGGGTATCCAAGCTATAATCCTCTTACATTATTTGAAAGATGTTATTATTCTTTGAATGATCGATGCAATTTATTAAGTTTACTATGCTACTAACAATCTGGCAAAGTATGTCGCTAAGATTTTGCAGATTCGGGAAACAGGACAAAGTTTATGATCAAAGCATTTGTGGATTAGCCATATATGAGAAGATGGATCCAGCCGGAAAGTTCTGAATGATATTATGTACGGATAGAATCTTAAAATGTCTTATTATGTCTGCCTACATCCTCAGATGAGGATTTGTAAAAATGTACAATTATTTATAATTTCTGATTCCAGAAGGGATCTGGGCGAGACCGGAGGTTTTCTTATCTCCATTCTTTCCTACCGGTGCCCACACTGAATGGAGATGTAATATTTTCATAAAAATAATAAAATGTTGGCTACGGCCTTTTATCGATCAAAAAAAAAAACAAAACAATATTTTAATTCTAATTAATCCTTTTATTTATTTATTTAATTATAACTTTAAAAAATAATAAATACAATTAATCTAATTTATTTTTAAAATAAAAATATATTTTTAATACCATGCAGCTTAATTTAATAATTTCTTTAATTAACTAAATTTATAATCTCAATAAATAAACAATACAGTAATGAGATAATTTCATAAACTTAATTAATTAATTAATTAAATCTACTAAAACACTCCAATGAAACAAATCTCAAGCAATTACCCATAAAAGATAAAATTACAAAATACGAAGACCGAACTAACTGACAAAATGACTAACTGACGACACTCATACGAGTGTAACTGAGTAAAATAGGGTCAACTCCTATCTCCGCCACTTCCATCGGAAAATATAAGGCACACTCAGACCTGTGAAGCCAGGTGGAGACGATACCCCGTACCTACCCGACACTTGTACCTGCAATATCCTGCATCACCAAACCACACATGCATATATATATAACACAGCATACACACCGATGAAGGAGAATCGCGACGTTCCCTCTCTCACCGAAATGATTGAAGGAAAATTGTTCCCTTGCATCCAATACACTCGCAAACACACAACATATAATTCCACATTGCATAAATAAAGTAAAATGTCAGTACATAGCAATAATACATAAAATGCCATAAATCACAAGTACTGAAATACTGCAAATAAATTATACATCTCATCTCCAAATAAAGCATAATGTCATAAAAATCTGAATAATATGTCATGGTAATGTATCCACTGAAAAACAACCAATAATAAAATATGAGTCTAATGAGTTCAAACTAGTAGGGGTACTACACCTCGTGACCAAAGCAATTTCATTAACAATCTCCAGCTCGCTAACATAAAACGCTAACACCCAAAAAGCCAGAGACCTCGCGATGTAAACCCAAACCAACTTGTTGCCATCTCGTGACTTGATCACGTCTTTAGACATTTAACCTCACAATATGGCGATAACCACAAAACTTAACCACAAATTATCTAGTCGCTAGCTCGTGACCTAAACATACTAACAATAAACAAATGCTAGCGACAATTGTCATGGCAAGCTAATATGTACGAGGAATTTTTAAGGCTTGGATGTCGACTGAGACTCATTCCTGAGGTACTAATTTGAAGGTTTCTCCTGAGTCGAGGTTTATTAGACAAGCAAGGATGATAGTTTCAGAGGCATAAAAGTATTGGATAGCTTCTGAGTTAGAGATGGGAGATCACGAATTTCTCTAAGAAATCAGAGGTTGCCTGTTGTCAAGAATTCTAAAGCAGAATTTGTACAATCAAGGAGGAATAAAATCAGAACAAAATCGTTCACATAAGATGAGCCTTAGCAAGATGCAGTGGATTTTATAGGTATGACTTCTAGAGTCTAGAGTCACGTTGGAAAGCACCAAAATGATGATTTTTCACGTGAATGAGCATCACCAGATGAATTGTTAAAAAACTATAAATATAATGGAGTGATGACTTAATTGGTAGAAGAGAAAAGAAACCATTTTCATTTTCCGAGAGTAGTTTTTTCCTTAGAAAGGAAGATGATGTTTGAGCAGGATCATGAATGGAGTTGTTGTGTGTTCCGTGATACCATATTTTATTTATTTATTTATTTCTCCTATGTGAGTTTGCTTATTCTCAGAGGGGTTGTGAAAGTGAGAAGGATTTCCAGAGGGGGCGTGAAAGCCTTTTATTATCAAGAAAGGACACACATGGCACATCCTCTACTTCTACTCCACCACTAGATGGCAAGGGGTTCAAAGAAGGAGCCCGTAGAGGAATGAAAAAAGGATTTGTTTGGGTGGGGAGTGGCAACCAGTCATCTTTGTGACAACATGGAAGTTCCGACCCCTCCCTAGCATATTATGTTTACCCTAAAGCTCCTCTTTTCACTTTCTCTGATCCTGGGCATGAAGGCTCAAGCTCCTCTTTCCCTTTTCTCTGATCTTGGGTATGAAGGCTGAAGCTCCTCCTCTATTTTAGGGGCAACTTTACTTCTTGCCAGGACCCACTATCCCTTTCGAGAATGGAAATGATCTATTGGATAGAATGTAACATCTCACACTCCATCCGAAGGCATTAGGGTGATAATGTCATGGCTCAAGCAGTTTTCCTTCAACCAATTTTTAGTTGAAAATTTTGATTCACGGCCAACGCATGGATAAAGAATATTTTTCTAATAGAATCGCATATGGCCTTTTAGGCCTAATTGTTGAGAGTAAATACTTTGTTGACATGTGTCTCTTGGCCTAAAGCTTTTTGTTCCCTTTTCTTCTATAAAAAGGGAAATCAAGGCCATTAGAAGGGTTTCTTTTTGGGGGGTCTCTTGAGGGTTCCGAAATTCTAGTGCCTTTGGGGTTCCTTTTCTAGTTCCAGTAGTGAGTCTAGGTGAAGGGAGCAAGTTGTATAGTCAGTTACAGAGAAAATGAAAAGCATTTAGTGTCACTCTTTGTGCAGGTTCTTGAAGGATTTATATGTAAATTTATTTTTTGACAGAAGTAATAATTTTATTCAGTAGAACTTAAATTCTGATCTATTTCTCTCCAGTGTATAATTCTATCATCTTTCAAATGAACAAAATCAAGAGTTTTTTTAATTTGTTCCATTGTTATGGTGTATGTAATTTTTCATTTAATGCTTCCTATTATGCCCAGGAATGTGGAATTTCTGTTAGTCTGTAATTATATTAAGGATGCACCTCATTGTAATTGGTGGGTGGATTACATAAGGGAAGAGGGTTTTGAGGTCCCAGAAAACTTGTTGAACATACGGATGGATAAGATATAGGAAATCTTGAATGTTCACAGAGGAATATATATATATATATAATAGCAATGATACAAAGGTTGAGATACATGTTGATTATAGGCATGAGGAAATGCCAACTTTATGGAGGAGGGAAAACATGTACATGGTAGAACACCTCCATATATTATACATAAACATCTGTAGCATATAAATCATAAGAGTATTAAGAATGAAAGGATGAAACACCATAATAGATAGGAATACAAAATAATTAGTAAAATATGCATGCAACTTAGTTAAAGGGAATATCTTTTTTGGATCCAATTCCATGATAGATGTTATAGACAAAGAAGTAAGAACATAGTCTAAGGTTGGGTAGGTGAGATCAAATATATACAACACAATGAAAACCCAAACCCTAAACAAGAAGTAATAATGAAACACAAATGAGGGTACATCCAAAATCTAATCAAATCTAATGTAAAAAGAATGCAATCATTAGATTAGATCTCAAAAAAATCACACTTTCATAATCAAAGGCAAACAAGAAAACATATTCACCGACAATGAATCAACTATTATAATTGGAAGGTCACTTCATCAAGACAATATCAAGACAACGGATCAGTGCCTTATCCTAGGGCATAGAGTCACTTACAATTCAAAGACAACCTAGTAATAAAATTCAATAAGATTCACTTGTAGATAAACAAGAATGAATATGCCATTATATACACAACCTAGATTCATACAAATCATATAATCATCAAATTTGTATTAAAAAAAATGATTTCACTGAAACTACCCCAAGAACTTTAATTTTTTCCTTGAAAGAAATCCTAGAACAATTCCATAATCTGCCTTGCAGACACGTAAATTGAAAAACCCTTGACCATTCAATTCACAGTGAAAGCATAAATTCAACACAAAGACAATTATGTGAAGATCTCAAACTACAAATAATATTGATATAAAAAAGTAAATTCAAAATGCAATTCAACTATGCACTTATCAAATTCTTGCATAGTTGAACTATTATAATTATATCAGAGTTTTCAACACCAATAAAAGTGGCCAACTGGCCATCCCTCTCTACCAATAAAAAAAAATAGTAGCCATCCCTCTCAAATTAATCTTGGAATCGTTTTATAAGATGAGGATGCAACACGCTTGGGATTACTTTGAGGAATCTTGGGTAGCAACCTGACATATCTTCTTTTGCTTTAGCATGGCTTTCCACATGTCCACCTCTTTGTCTATTGGCCAACTGAATGCCTTTACCTCTTCCAACTTTGCAACTGACTATGTACATCTGGCATCTATAACTACCCTGGCCTCAACAATAAAATTTGTATGGTCAACCTCAACCTTGAAGAGTGAATCAAGAATACCGTTAAAGAAATAGACATCAACCTGATCATATATATGATTGATTATTTCTTCTCCCTCCATAATCAAATCAAATTCGCTGGTCCAATCAGAAACTGATTTCAATTCTCCATTAATTACTACCATAAATTGAAGGCACCAATTTACTATAACCTTCCCCAAATGTCTGCAATTTTTTATTTATAAGCACATCCTTCCTTGTGAAAAATGCATAAGTTGCATTCATTACACCCACCATGTCTTTAGTGTCACTGATCTTGGGAGGGAACTAGTTACTATACAACATTGCAGTATCCATCTTATCCATTAATCTGCTTCTTCCGGGCCAAACATTGAACAAAGTCCAAGAAAATTGACAGCCTCAGAGGATTTTTTACTTGCCTCTTTCAAAGAAATGTGCAAATCGTGTACTACCATCAAGTTTCCTTTCAATACATTAATCCTGTGTTTCAGAATTTCTGACACAATAGAGATAGCCTTGACATTTTGTTCCTTTTCAAGATTTTCAATTTTCTTTATGTATTCCTCCATTTTTGTTGTCACATCAGCTAGTATTTCTTGTACTTGTTCTGTAATCTACATTGGAGGGGGCTTATTTGTAATTATTTATTTCAAGTCCACTAACTCTTCCTCCAGAGAGGCCTTCTTCATTAGTGTCTCTTCTTATTTTTTAGCTAATGCAATCAATTGGTTATATGTTTATGGGTATCTTCTTGACAAATCCTCTATTTTTGATAAATTCAGGAAAGAAACTTGAGTAAAAAATGAGGCACTCTATGTCACTTGTGTTCTGCAAATTCCAGATCATTTTGTCAGATTTCTTTTCTACTTTGATATTTAGAAGGTGGGGATTTTGAGTGGAATGGGTCAAAGACCAAGAAGCAAGTGTCTTTGACTTAGGATTAAATATTGAACCTTTTATTACATCTCCAATTTCAAATTCAGTTTTAAACAATGGGTCCTCTTGCTTCCTAATCTGATCAATAATAAAAATACACTAGATATCCCAGTTAGGCATCACAATCATACCAGTACTCTTAATCAATCGTCTTTCCTAATCCACAATTATTTTCTCCCTGTTAGGATCATATTCATGTAGTGCCTTGTTAATCTCCTCATTCTTTTCTACGTTTCCTTCCTCTATGATTAAATTTTGTCTTAATTAATTTTGTTTCAACCTTGTCCAAAATTTTTTAAATTCATTTAACTTAATAAATTCATCATCTTTCATGAACTCATTTGACAACATCACACTCTCATGAAAGCCTTGAGCAAGGGCTTCATTTGTTTCTCCCTATTCTTCATTCTACCTAGCTTCTCTGAGATGTCTCCTTATTTGATGAAAGTAGTGTCCTTGTTATGTAACAATGGCTCTAGCAGGATCTCTCCTCACAATTTCACCCACCTCTTTGGTTTTTTTTTTCTTTGTAGGTGGCACTCTGGCAGATTGAACTTCATCTCCACTCCCTACATCATCAGTAGACACAATAAGTGGCCTCTTGCCATGTGAATATTGTCCATCTTGGGGGTCTTGTTGCTGAGAAACCACTTCTAGAATTTGAGGCATTTGTTCCATCAAAGTTTCATATAAACTCAACATTTTGTTAATCCTCTCTAGGTACAGGTTATCAGGGCAAAAATTTGAGAAAATACGGTCAACATCCTTCAATTTTTCTTCAACTCTCATCAATTTTTTCATTTTCTTCTCTATTCTTGTACTTCCTCTTTTCTCAGCAAATTTCTAACCACATATTCATAATCCAATGGTTCATGGTTCTTTATTGTGGCCCAAGGTGTCATTTTTGGCAATGCACGCTTAATAAATTGTTCAGGATCACAAAATCTAGACATGACATTAACCAACCTATGTTGTTTAAGGAAAATGTTTACTTCATCAAAGGAATTCCTACCAATGGTAAAATCAGACACAACCCAAAGCCTAGGAAGAAAATAACCCCTCCTGTGTTTCTCAAGATATTCTTTTTCAACTAGGGTCAATTGCCAAATAAACTCCATACATGCAATCCTAATTGGAACAAATTTTGGTAAAATATGGGGAGGTTGAGGACACCCATAGACTCTGATCACAACAAAGTTATCAAGAAAGAAATAGTCCCCCTAGTTATGTGAAGTAGACCAGTTTGGAACATACTGGTAAGGTCTCAAAACTCTGCTAACATTAATTGACAATATTTTTCTATTTATTCCTAGCATTTACATAATTGGCAAAATAATCCAATTTTCAAAGTAAAGGAAAGAAGAATGGGGAGAACTATTGTCCCAAACCTGGTTTCATCTTTGTATTGGCATTAAGACACCAAATTATTCTTTGAATAGCTCCAATTATTTATCCATGAACTTAAGATTATAGAACAAGATTAAATGCATCAACAATGAATAATGCTTAAATGTAGGGTTGGGTGCACCACTTTGAATTTCAACTAGAGCATTATGAATGTGTTCAACCACATAGCCAACATAATAATAATATTTGTTAACATTTGGGTGTTGAATGTTCATAGCCATCATCAATAATTCAGCTGACACTATTGAATCTCCATCAAAACCCAACACTCTACATAATCCATAGATTGTACAATGCATATAATGGTAGAAAGGTGTGATGTCAAATGGTGGCTTGATACTATATGGAATTCTAACTGGTTTCCTATCTACCCTAGGCATGTATCTTGGCACTGCATGCTTCTTGATAGCACCTTTGTATTTGTCATAATCCTTTGTAATCCGATCCAAATCTATATCCGTACATGCAACACCAATAATCTAGACAACTTCAATAAAGCTAGCTCTGTTAATTGAAACTAGACTGGTTCTTTCTTCTAATTACCCTAGATACTAGGCAATAGCGTTTGGCCAACTCTTTTATTAAATCCACATCATCATACATATTTGGTGCAATTAACTTTGCCACATTTAAATCCCAAGGGTTTGACATCAGGACACCCTTAACACTATTATTCCAGAAATAATGAAACACATCAGTACTAGACATATAAAGCATGGTCGGGTTTCTGCATTGGCTCCATAAATCTTTCCATGCCATTTCATTTGCATTCAAAGCAATGGAAGTCCCTGACAACAAATCTACAAATTCTTCTTTGTATTTTTTATCCTTCTTTTCCTCAGTGGCTTGGGCTTGGAACCTCCACTTGTCGTCGCCTTGCTCATTTTAGCTGTAGGAGAAAAACTTAACCAATTTTCTAAAATTTTCCCACACACAACACTTTGAATTCTCCAACGTTGCTGTAGAGCTCAATTCACTAGATTACTTCGAAGATAGAATGCAATTATATAAAATCTCGGCTCGATCATGCAATTTACAGTATTTGGGTATCATCACTTGTCTCATTAATTGGCACACTTGCATGAACTAGCTACTGTGACATTAATTCAAAGTTGAAGTACCAGAGCAAAATTTGAATTCATGCCCTTCTATTTTATTGTCATTCAAAACTATTACAAAACCCGACAAACAAGTCCACGTGTCAATCCCTAATTGCTTAGCACCCCTTTTTCTCTTTTCTATCCCAGTTAATTTTTAGAGTGTCACACAGGCATGTGGAAACAGCTCGCAATCTCACATGATGAACTGCACTTCCTTCAATCTCCTTCGCAAGCTAGCAACCAAGCCATTCCCCATCTTTAATCGCACACTCGCAACCAATTATAACAATTTGGAAAGTAACCAGAAAGTTAGCGATAATGCTACCAAATCCTCAAAGAATCTTGTGAGTGAGCGACAGCCGTTGATCTTACTCAAGCCCTTCAATTGCAATCCCCCAATACCATTGGAATATTCTTTCTTTACCTGCGAGCTGGCGACCACTACAAATCTAACAAAACAACTTATTTCATTGCAAGCTCACCATTCAAAACTTAACTTGACTTAAACCCTTGCGAGACCGCAATAACAAGACACTTAAACACCATCAGATTCTCATAACACTTTTTGAATTAAGGTTTAAAAACCCACGAGCATGCGATGACCACAAAATCAGCCCAAAAATTACTTGTCACTGGATCGCAACATAAAATGCTAAACAACTTCAAAACCTACGAGCAAGCGACCAAACCAACTAAGATGTGATACCAACCACATCGCATGATCACAAATTAAAATGACTTAACTGTGAACATGTCGCGACCTTATGATAACATAAAATGGTCAAGTGCAAAACATCTTGTGAGGTAGAGACAAATAAATTCTCCCAGTACTTGCAAGCTCGTGACTTAAACTGACTTGATGACAAAGGACCTGCAAGCTAGCGATAACCATAAAATCTCAAACTATTTATCTCTTAACTGCAGCGACCCAGCGAGTACAAACAAAAATCGATAGTCGCTCACTCTAGAATGTTTTATGTTACCTTCATAAATAGGCGCAAGCACTGGCACATCATGTCCATTAATGACTTACTCTCTAACTCTCGCAGCTATAATGCATGAAATCAAACCAACTTGAGACCTCACGACCAAAGAAATTTCATTAACAATCTCCATCTCGCTCACATAAAATGCTAACACCCAAAAAGCTAGAGACCTCGTGATTTAAACACAAACCTACACTCACTAACTCACCACTTAAATTGTTAAACATGAAATTTATCTGTGAGTTAGAGATGAAACATTAAACATGTCTCATTGTCTGACCAACTCTTTGACCATACTTGATGTTGACATGGACAAATAAAGAGAGGACAACTCAGATATTCAATGCACGACAACTTCGGTTTACTAGCCAGCTAAGACAAAAAAAAAGCACAAAACCCTAATCATCATGAAGATGACCAGAAACCATGAAAAGATACTTCCATAAAACCAGAGGATAAACCCACGACATGAATCGAAGCTCAACATGACTTAGCCAAAATTTTTGCATTCCTAACAAGAGTTGGCATTTTGGAAAAATGGAAAAAATGTTGTTTTAACATCATGGTAAGCATTTACTGTAGAATAGTAGAAAGGTTCTAAGAGTTATGCAATATAGATAACTTAATGGATCTTGTGACACAAATTGTTGCATTTCATGTTCAACATAATGTGGAACCAATTTACTAATAATTCAATTGTTTACTAATAATTTAGAAACTAAATTCTAGTTGGTTACTAATAATTCAAATTCACAATTAAACATATGAAATAACTATTCGTTCTGATTGACAAATTCAAGAAATACAATACCAAAAATCATCAATGACAGCTATATTATTGAAAATTGTAATATGACTCAAGAAATGTAGTATAAATATCTATAAACTGACTGCTGTTTCACTTCAGTGACTCAATCTGAGGCTTCTATATCCCAAATGGACTCAAGATCTTGAAAAATGACTAGTACTAATAGGTTCATCTTCATTTTGAGTCAGGTATTCAAAAATTTCTTCGTCTTCATGTTGACTCTGAGTCTGCAATCCATCATTTGTCTAATCTTTGATTTAAAAATCCCAAATGCACTGAAAAATCTCTCATCTTCCACCGACCCCAATATCATTATTTGACATAAATCAATAAGTTTGAAATATTCTGGTATTGCATTATGTAATACTTCACTTTGATCTATCCTTTTCCAAAGCCTTGTGATTGATCCAAGTTCAAATAGATTCTCCAAGTTATCCAACTACTGTTTCATACACAATGTAGAGAATTTACATTGTTTTTTAAGATAATCTGAATTTAAAATTCCTTCTATTGGTTGTCCATTGCAATATGCATCTTTTGAAAATGTCAATATCAATTCCTCTAGTTTTTTTATGAAACACCTTTGCGTCATTTGGATTATCTCCAATTGAATGCCAAAATTGAGGATACCCACAACCTGTGGCTTCAAGTATTTCTTCTCTAGGGAATTTTTCACGAATCTCAGTTGAAAGTTCGTATGCAATAGACTTCAAATTATCACTAACAGATTTAACAATCCTGTCAAAATCCTCCTTTTAATTGGTATTGCTCTGCCTCGCTTTCCCATCTTAGATTGGTGCATTGGCATATGAAATCCTTTTGCAAAGACACATAACTCATTTATTGAATTGAAATGTAAAAAAAATTCAGCATGATTCAAATCTATAATTATCTAGTACCTAAAAAAATTTGGGCTTCACCCTGTTAGATCTTAATATAGACCATCCAAGCCCAAGCATGTCATTTTATGTAGAGTGCTATACTCATTGATAGACATAGTTCTGTCTTGGGCTTTCTTAACAAGTTTTTTCATTGAATCCAGTATGGGAAGAAGACTAGCTAAAGTTAACAAAGTATCTATATCACTTAACTTATGTAAGAGATCAAGAGATTTGTCTACTATGAGGTGTTGCTCGTACATTAGTCCGATCAAGGATTAATATTCTGTTAGAACTTTTTCTACTAATCCATGCAAGGAGATCCATCTGGTCTCAACATCTCTAAGAAGCTTGTTTCTTGTTGTTACTCCCTCAACAAAAATCTAAAATTCTGCAAAACATTTAGGACTTTGACAGAAGTATGAGTGGAGCTCATGGACTAGATCTTCAACTTTTGACACTGTAGGGAAATTGCTTACAATTCTATATGCTAAATTCATTCGATGGGCCATGCAGTGAATCTCAAGCATGTATGGTGCAATACCATTTTATAATATTGTGCAAAGACTAGTCCTTTGACCTTGCATTACTGCAACTCCATCAGCTCCAGCACACACCAACTTCTTGGCAATTGTCAAGTCATCCATAGCAGCAATTTCATTCAAAGCTTTCTTAACTTCCAAATATAAATTTTATGTCGTTGAATTGCCCCTCATTTCACGACCACAAAGTAGATGAGCTCAGTGGACATGTTCTTTTATGGTATACACATGCATACAGACCCAAGCAACGTTATCTACCATAGTAACTTCATCTATGGATAATGAAATGAATTTTGACTCTTGTACACTCTCCTGTAAATTTTGCTTTTCCACCTCAGCGAGACAGTTTTCCATTTCCCATCCAGCGTTTATTCACCAATGTGACATAGGATAGTGAGGAACATCCAAAAAAGATAATAAATTACTATATTCTAGGAAATCTTTCATAGGACGCCCTCTCGAAAGAATATGAAAAATAACACTCATCTGAACAGTCTTTGCCAGGTTTGCATCTTTCGTTGCATGTTCAAGCCCAGCCTTGATTGTATTTCCACTATTACCAATCAATGTCATTTTGTGGTTGTGCTCTTCATATTCTGTAGCATACTTAACATGAAGACATTCTTCCTTTGATTTCCATCTTACTACTGGTGTTTCCTTTTTGTCTATGATTTGTATTTCATAAACCTTACCAATATGCTTTTCTATGATGTCAAGATTTAGCTACATCTTCTTCTCTCTTTTAGTTTTTCGGATACAAATCTTACGCCTACATTCTATTGGTTGTTCATCATTGTTTGGGACTGGTTCAATGAATGAGTACTTTTCTACCCAATCAATATTAAAACTCCTTGTCATTTCCCACTCCCGCCCCATTTTTACTTTTCATTTCTTTTCTTCCTACCAACATAATCTTTACTACTAGCAATTTTATCCAAGTGAATTATCTCATTGTCTGTATCCCTTAGAACATCTTCTATCATGCAGGTATTGTCATCCTCATTCAATGTATTTAACTCAATGACAATCTCACCTTGTGGTGGTGGTGAGCTACTATGAATGGCTTTTGCAACTACAAAAGTTGATGGACAAGAAACTTTGCCAATTCCAAAGTAAGACTTTATGGTAGTATCTTTAAGTTTTGGGAATTTTGATGGCCTCTCAATCCCTTCAGTTTCACCACCCTAAGGAGTCTTACCCTTGTCTTACATCCCAATCCCTTCACCACCCTGAGGAGTCTTAGTCTCTCCCTTGTTTAACATCTCAATCCCTTCACCACCCTGAGGAGTCTCACCCATGTCTAACATCTTGAGTCTTGACCTCTCACTACGAATTAAAACTAATACTATCAATTATGAAGAAATGATTACTCACCTTTATGCCTTCTCAATTCTTTGAATCGGGAATCAGGAATGCATGGGCCTGTGTTGCAGGATTGTAAGTCTGGCCCTCTGCCCTACAATCAACTTCAACATTCCAACTCAAATTGTGGAATGCAAATCGAGAGCTCCCAAATTTACTAATTAGACACGAACAAATTGTAAGAAAGAGTGTTTCAAACTTTCAATTGTATTTATATCAATCCATGATTTAATTTTGCAGACGTTTCAAAATGCATCTTGATTTAAGCGGGGTGAAATGGGTCCTCGAATGTTTATAATGTTTTAATTGATATTGGCGAATTGGGCCTCATTATGCTTAACGTGAAATTTAACAATAGGCAAAATGGAACAACATGTGCAATGAAGATTTAATTTACCGTTGGTGAAATAGGTCTTGGGTACAGGGTCGTTTTGCTATTTATGATGAATAACAGAAGTGATCAAATACCCACGTCTGAGTGATTCCAGGCGAATATTACGGACATCCATGTGGAACAATATGTGGTCAATGGCGAAGCTAGAATAGAGTGGACCATTAACCTCTGAATTCTGGGCGATTTGACCATTGTGTTGCCCCAGACTATTCACCATTTTGTGAAAAATGAAATCATAGAATTCGCCAATTGATGAAGATTCACCACTAAAAAACTCTCTAGACGGATCCCTACTCCTATGCTCTCCTTGCTCATTGCCTAGTAAGCCTCTCAATGCCAAATGAGGGGTTATGTTTGTTTTGCGCCTTATATAGGGCAAGGGTGTCCGGTTGGAACCCTGTTGCCATGACAACGCTTCATGGCTACCACATTGGTCTGGTCAGATGCATTCTGACCGGTTGGAACCATTCTGATTGAATATCTTAGGTTAGCCCCAATTGCAATATAGATTCATACTTTTACCCTATATTGTATTTTAGAAAGATAAAGTAGTAAGTTAAAGGGTGAGTCTTCCATTAAAATTAGGAGAGATTCAATCTCACCCACTGTGCTTGAAACCACAATTTTGTAAACTTATTGATTTTACAAAATTTTCAACCAACACTAGTAGAAAATGAAGAATAAACTAGACAATTGAGTACTTATTGTGAATGTATTGTACGGATCAACTATGTAAGTGAGATAAATACTTGTCATTGATATATTTTAGTTACAATATCTCCTACCAATCATTGTTAGGAATGCAAATCTGATGCATTGTTAAAAAAAAAGGACTCCTTCAAGTTTGGAAACTTAAGAGAAAATGGACTCCCTCAAGTTTGGAAACTGAAGAGCGATGATCTGTCCCAAGATGTTGAAAAATATTAAAGATATGGTGAAGTTAATCAAATGATGCTTAAAAGAGGTAGGAGGAAATTTTAAGGGTGGGAGAATATATTCACAATAAATCTATACATATAGAAACTAGACTCCTAAAAAGATTAATGATTCAAGTAAAGTCTTCTAGAGAGTGAAGCTACACAACTATTCGATATCTTTTGGAAAAGTATATTAAATAGCATTATCATGTAGATTGTTTTGGTGTGATTGAAGAGATGAATTTTGTAATTTAGTAGTCAATATTATCTTTAGGTTTGAGTTATATCCATGATGTATTTCAGGTATCCTTGTTAAAAAGTATAACCTATAAGTTTACACCTATTTTTTATTGTCATTCAATTTATATTCATAATTTGGAATAGTGGTGGCTTTAGAATTTATTATATTATTGCCATTTGCAAATGAATAACAAAGTAATCGAGTAGATCGAGTAGAGTGCTACTTAGAAAATTAGTTGAGATGCATGTCCCTTTTTCGCATTTTGACTGAGTCATGAACCTCTTTTGTTTACGTGTCGAAGGTGATTCGCCTTTAAAACTGGGTAAAAGGAGACATCTTTTCACTTTCACTTTTCAAGTAATTTTCTTTGGTTACTTTATGTTGGCATGTTATGGGAAAAATATTTCACTTTTCATAATGAAATATGTAGATAATCGAGCCTTTCTTTAGGGCCCTCTAGAAGAATTTGACGAATCTTCAGAAGAACTCGATTAAAAAAAAAAAAAATTTTTTTTTTTTTTTTTACAAAGATGATTATAAACAAAAAAAAATTAAAGATTTTGTTGATTAAAATGTTTCTCTTTCTTCCATTTCTCACAAAATGGTAAAGGTGCTATCCTTACAATAACTGAACAAAGAAACTGATACACATTTGGTTTTATCTAACATATTAATAAAACAATGGCCATTACTATTTTTTTATTATAACCGATTCAATGTACCCTCCTGATACGTGGGTATAGGAAATTTCATTTTGCATGGCCCTGTGAAGAGCCAAGTTGTTGAATATTTCTTTGATGCTTGTCTCAGTGATGGGCATCAAAGACTATCTTTCACAGCTCCAACCAGTATGTCTTTCTTTGCCAAAATGGTCAACCTCAGTGATCAAAGTCTTGATCAAAATCAGGATCACCTTTTTGAATGGATATCATCAAAATGAAATAAAAAAAACTTCCTAGCACTTGAACTTGAATATTGAGTGAGAGATCTAAGCAATGGATCCCCTCTTGTAGATGTGATAGAAAAAAATGAGATTTTCTAGAACTAAAGATGGAAATTATCTTCCGAAAATACACGATCATTTACTGAGTGGGCCATTCCGCAGATCGATGAATCAATTTAAATCACTGTGGATGCTACTTCTAGATGATTCTACCGAGCAATTACAGAAAAAATGCCCATGATTCTACCAACCAACTTGATCGAATTTCCTTAATTCGACCAGAAAATAAGGAGAAAATTATTCAACCTTGAACGAAAAAATAAAAATTCTTTCCAAATGGTCGCTCAATCAAATTCATATCTTCTTATTAGAAGAACAGGAAAAAAGGAAATTCTTGGATGACGCTTCATTGGCAAATTTATTGTCAAGATTTGAAGTTGTTTATTTGAAAGATTTAGCCAAATATGTGCTGAAAACATTGGCACCGACGCCTCTAACCAGACAGATAGAAAAGGAAATCGCTTCTTGCAATAAAAAAATATTCATTCAATATTTATTGCAGATTTATCTTGAAACCACCAACATGAAATCAGAATTGCTTTGTAACATTCTTGCTATGGAGCAGGCTTTACTTTATGCACGATTTTTTTTAATGAGCTCCGATGAACTACCAAATTATTTGGTATGTATAGATACTAAAAGGATCCCTCAAGAGATTTGGGATAAGGATCTTCCTTCTAAAAAGAGCAATGTTAAAAAGAAAAACAAAAAGAAACTTGACCAAGATTTTCAAGATTTTTTTGATTCCTATGCCCTTTATCTCAAATTCATGAAATTGAAGGAGAAAGAGGTTGTTAATGATTATGAACCTCGAATCCAAGACTTTAATAGGTGCATTGTGCCTAAATGGCCCTCAACCATAATATCAGGAATTTATGATACTATGTGTGTCAAAGATTGTTTGGAAACTCGTCCAAAAAGGGCTCAGCATCTAATTGTTATTAAACCCTTTGTTAAAATAAAAGAACTAGAGCTTGAAGATGAACAAAAAAAGAATGAAGAAAGAATTTTGAAAGGCTTCTTTCGATGGTTCAAAGATGAGAAACAACAATCAGAAGAATAAGAGCAAATACCAGAACAAGGAATAATGAACAAAGGAGAGGACGAAGTAGAGGAGGACCTCGTAACTAAAGATATACATGTCTTTAGTTATCCATATGAAGGATATTTTTCGTAGATTTTTAGTCAAAGGAGTTGTCCGTTCTCAAAGATGAAAAGTATTAGTGGTCAACAATTGGATACCCAGACCACAGTCGAGTCTTTTTGAGAGACTAAAAGAAATGATGCAAAAGCCATGTCGCAAGCCAAATCCTGAAAGGGAAATCAAAAAAGATATTTTGATTTCAAGACTCATAATATATTTTGACAAATATTAGGATCGAAAGCGAAAGAGAGAGGAAAATCGTCGCCGTCAAATAGAGTAGGGCTTTGATTGAAAATTGCTTCATTATCTCAGAGCGAGTGTTTTATTCAAACATACAAATCTTTGAAAATTATTATATTTCCCTTCATTAATAATAGCCAAAAACGTTGTTCGTGTTTTATTATTTCAGCCCCCAAATGGGAGCAGAATTTGTCCAATTTGAATAGGGAATTTTATATTAAATGTAATTACGATGGATATGAATTGATGGACATCGATGTGCCCAAAGATGGGATGAAAGAATACCTAAAAGAAGGTATTCAAATAAAGATTGTATACCCTTTTCACTTGAGACCTCGGTATGAATCTACCCCCCAATCTACTGACACTAACAACAAAACAACTAGTTTTTTATTCATGTATGGAACAGAAAATGAATTGCCTTTCAGTAATCCAACAAAAGTTAATTCTTTTTGGAGTCCTATTGGCAAATGGATTTTGAATTCTACATCTCATCGAGAACAAGCTATTATCAAAAGGATCCATCCTATTATCGAATGGATGAAACCTATCCGCCAATGGATAGAACTCCTTTTCTTAGAAAGAGTAAAGATAAAGATCAACATTCAGCCAGATATTGAGACAAAAAATATTCAAACGAATGATGAGACTCCTATAATGATTAGGACCACCCCTACATCGAATATTCAGTTTTCTTTGGAAATCATGGAAGATTTATTAGAACCATTTTCAATGCAGATCAAAACGGATTTGGATCTCGCAGATCCAGACAATTGGACAGTTACAATGAATAAGAGAATCAAGAAGACGAATAAAGAATATTTGTTGAATCGAGATATTCATAATAAATTGCGAGTTAACTTCGAAAATCGAATGAATCAACTTTCTCCTAACATAAAATCTAGATTGAAAAAAGGGTTAATTCGAATCAAAAAATTTGGTTCTATTTTCCAAAACAAGAGCGCTCGATTCATTAGGAAGAAAATGTCTTACTTTATGATTTTTTTTCATTTAAGGGCAAAATTAGCACTTATCAGTCTCAAAATAAGTATTTTGACTCTCATCAAGTCAAATTTACAATATTACGTCCAAGTGAGTAGAAATCTTGAGGCAATTCAAAAAAGATTTACTCCAAATTGAAATATAAACCCTTCTATCAAAAAGAAGGAAACCCCCAAAATATCTCAAGCATATGTATTTAAAAACATATGGCAACAAGTAATAAGCATGAGAGGCTCCTATGCGAAAGATTTATTAAAATCCAGAGCATCATATCCTTTCATCAAAAAAATGTCAAGGACTTTTTGGATTCGCAAAGACTATTGAATTGTAACGATCCTCGAGAGTTGACTGCTAAGGATTGGAAGCAGTGGTTGAAATGGTGTGTTGGCTACAAAATAATGCTGTAGAAAAATAAAAAAATTATTAGTAGCCGATGTTGGCATTACAGTAAGAAAGATTGTTGGCATTTCAATATCAGGAGATTGTCGATATTCATTAAGGATATTGAGAAGGTTGTTGAAGATTATTGATATAACTGAAGAAGGATGATAACTATCTTTATAACATTATTTTTTCATTGATGTCAAGAGATTGATTATCTGATTCAGTATGATGTTGCCATATCTTGAGAATATTGATTAGAAGATTAAGATGTCGGTAAAAGACACAGAAAGAATGTGATGAATAAGAGGAGAAATAAGTTATTCAATGGGCAACTATTACCGAGTTAGACAATGATGAGATTATGATGTTTAGATTGTCTTGATATTCTACATATGTTGTTGATTGTAGGGTTTATACTATACTATGTCAGTGAGCAAGGAACCTAGTCGGTAAACCCTAACGTTATCGATATCAGTTAATGAAGGCAGAATTTCTACTGAGTAAAGTTTAGTATTTACCGAGTTGCAACCGAGTTATGACAATGTGCATGGGATGGATAAAAGCATTATTTAATAAAGGACAATGATTAGCTGGAGATGTATAAATGATTGGAATGTCGTGCATGAAGTTTGTTAAGGATCTATGGCAAAGGAAAATCAGCAAGAAGATCTAAAGCACAGATTGAACCGCAATAACCTTGTGCAAGTTCCAAGAAGGGAATGCAAGTCCCGAGGCAAGGTAAAATGTTTTCAAATTGAAGGATACATTGAACCTGGTCAAGTTTGAAGATTTGATGGCTAAGATTGATCATGGAAAATGTGATCAAGGAGATTAAGCGGTTAGCAATTGTTTATAAATAAGGAATTGTTAATAAACAATGTATGTTGGCAAGTGTATGCACGGGGGATGCTACATAGTGATTACTAAGAACAGAAGCTTGAAGACCTATTTGAATAACAAAGTAGAGAGCCCAGCAGAGGGACAAGATAAGTCCTATGACTAGATTGTTTTGAGCAAATAAGAATCTGCTTTAGCATTTTAGATGTGAAGTTGCAGATAGATTTTTATTACTGTTATTTTGTAAGTGACAGAAAATATCTTAACCGAGTGGACTTTAGAGTCTTATTTGTAAACCCTCTAGCAAGGTAACATTCTAGTTGAGTGTTTGAAATCCTTTAACAAGGTCACTTCTAACAAAGTGAAGATCCTAACAGATCTAAGGGAAATCCCTTAACCGGGTCACATCTAGCAATGTGTTTGTAATCTTTAACAGTATTTGCTTTTAACATACTCTAGAAGAGTATATTTCTTAGTGGGTCCAAAATCCCATAGTGGTTTTTCCCTATCTGGGTTTCCACATTAAATCTAGTGTTATGAGTGTTATTATGATTATGTGTTCATCAGTTTGCATGTTTAGCAGTTTTGGTTATATTGCTGAAGTATAAGTTACCAAGGTTGAATCTATTGTTTTTATGGAAGATTAAGTTTGTATGATTCACCCCCCCTCTCATCTTGTTAGCTATTGGCATCTATACTTTACATTAAGTATCAGAACTATCAGCTGACTCGGGTGGAATGACTTTGCATCCTTTTTGGGAGAAAAACAATTTGCATTTTTTTTGAGGTGGTTAAAAACCCGCATCAAGCGTCATAGATATGAGCTTTTCTCTTATAGCTATCTGGATCATTCGAAAGAAGATAATCACGGACCCGCAATTCAATACATACTAGAACCAGATTATCAAGCTATTACCAATTTTCAACAAATGAAGAATCCTGGGTACTCAAAGAAGAAGAGGAAAAATAATTTTGATTCTTTGAAAAAGAACAATTTCGATTACACACCAACTAAGATGAATTCGTATTACAAATTCCAATTGTTGGTTATTTCCAGATATAAGAAAAAAAAGTGAAAAAGCCTCAAATCTTGATGACCTTTTTCCTCTGGATATAATCAGAAAATACATCAAACACATATGGGAATTCAAGGAAATTCAAATAGCGCAAGATTTTGATGTCGATTCTTATGTAATGGAAAGTCTCAAGAAGAGAGAGGATGATAAAAGGAATAAACTCATAGAACTTTAAAAATTAAAAGAGGAAAGAAGACAATGAAAACAAGAAGGACAAAATACGAAAGAGCAGAGATTGAAAAAATTAATATTGGAGACTACTCCAGAAGAAGTGAAGAACCTGAAAAGGTTTTCAAGCTAGAAGATGAGCAAAAACGCTTAGAGAGAATGCAAGAACTAAAGAAAAGGTTCCAAGAGCACAAAAAAGACATAAAATCTAGACAGGTTGCTTGACAAGCTGAAAAACATAGACAAGAGAAAGAAAAACAAGAAAAAAAGGAACTCTAAAAAAAACTTCATCAAGATTTTAAACTTGCAATGAAAATAAATGAATTTATAGTTCAAGACTTTAGAAATATTTATCATCATAAAAGAAATTACGATAAGATAAATACAGAGAAAGAGAAACTGTGAATAGCAATTAAAAAACTTATTTACAAATGCGATGCAAAGAAAAATTCTCAAGGTGATAAGAAGGGGTGGGATGAGTTGAAATTAAAATTGGATTCTGGATTTGATAATAAAAATAAAAAGGTAGGCATCACATCAGAAACCAAAAATAGAGCTAAAGGAGAAAATAAACAAGAAATCAAAGATCCAAGGGGTTGAAAATGCTTTGAAAAGGAAGGGGGAAAAGAAGAAAACCCCTAAAGGGGAGTTAAACTAAAGAAAAAATGGATAAATTATCGTATCAAGAAATGGTGAAAAATATTTGCATTTGGAAAACCAAATACAAGCTCAAAAACCTGCCACTTGCTCCTTGGCTTTCCAAGGGCAGAAATGCGTCCCGTTTTCTAGATAAAAATAAACTTGGTAATGAAGTCATTGTAGCCCAACTAACTACGCCCTATTTGGAAAACGGAGAGCGGGACTTGGATTTATTGGAAACTATCTTGTATCGCAAGAGTTGCTTCCAAGATAACAAGAATGATTTTTTTAGAATTTTTGCCGATGAAAGGTGAAGATCTATGCCACTTGTACCAAGGTACTTTAATGACCATTTTTGATATACAAAATCGCAAGCCTCTTCTTAAAACTAAAGAAGAAGAGAATAAAAGTAAATCTTTTTGATAGCTCTCAACGACGAAGAAAAAGAAAAACTATTGAGGATGTCAATTAAAAAGATTCAAGTTCTTTTATTTTCGAATATATTCTTCTTCCAAGACGTTGTAGAGAATTTTGAATTTTGAATCTTTTGAATCTAGAAACCCCTATAGATCAAAGTGTAGGATTAAATAGTAAAGATATACTAAATGATGAAGGTCTCATCAAAAAAGATGAACCTCTTTGCATAGATACATGACAAAAAAATTAGACGTTTTCTTTGGCCTCGTTATCGAGTAGAGGATTTAATTTGCATGAATCGATTCTACTAGAATACTCATAATGGTAGTCGATCTGTTATGTTGAGGGTACGCATGTATCCCAAAATAGATCATTGGGAACATATGGAAAATAGTTTTTATTTTATAAAATAAATTTTTGTTTCAATAAGAGAGATTCTTCAAGATTTGACAAATTGGACCAATAGTTTATTGGGTACAAAGCGGATTTTTGGACAAAATGAACCTATAAACCAAGTACAGCTACAAAAAAACAATAATTTTTGTAGCATAGGTTCATCTTTTCCTTCTGGCCGCTCTTTGTGCAATGAACTTCTTAAAAAAATGAGAAAATTGATAAGTTCTTTTAGGGATAAACTTAAAAAATTTATAATGGAAAGTAGATATTCTCTTCTAAAATTGATAAGTTCTTTTAGGGATAAACTTATAAAATTTATAACGGAAAGTAGAGATTCTCTTCTAAGATTGATAAGTTCTTTTAGGGATAAACTTATAAAATTTATAACGGAAAGTAGAGATTCTCTTCTAAAAAATGAAATGATAAGAAAAAATCTTAGAAAACTTCTAACAAAATTGAAAAATTATGTTTCAAAAAATAAAAGAATAATATCTCTTTCAAAAAAGAAATGGATAAGAACTGTTTGTTCTAAAATTATAACTAAGCTAGAAGAAACTATAAGTTATTTAGACAAATATGAACCGACTCGGTGGCAAAAAGTAAAGAATTTTGGCAAGTCTGGTTGGGCGGTTTATAGCATCAAGGGAGTTTTCGTGCCGCTAGGCAAAAATTGTGGACACTATTTTGGGTTTTCTGATTGGCTAAAGTTTAAATTATATCATTTAGCTTCTAAATTTGTTTATATAGTTAAAGATTGTTTTAAGTTAGCATTTTAGTCTATTTTTTCTTATTTTTTTAGAAGATAAAAATAAGTTTTTGTATTTACCAAGTTACTTAGATTCCTTTACAAATTTATTACTAATAAGTTGTGTTGTTTCTGCGAGAACATGCAAATAAATGCATCTCCCGTATTAACCTTCGGGATGAATAAGAATATATTAATGTTCAATAATAGAATAGATCTACACGATCTTGTTTACCGTTGCTTTCGGAGCAGCAGGATTTGAACCCATGACCTCCACCACCCTAAGATGACACGCTACCAAACGGCGCTATACTCCGTTATAACAACCAACATTGCATTTTTCTATTTAATGCCAATTCGGACATTGAATAGAAAAAATACTATTCTCTAAATATTTGTATTGACAATTTCGGGAAAAATAGTCTAATATAGTAGCTAAAAAATATCAAGCCGCCATGGTGAAATTGGTAGACACACTGCTCTTAGGAAGCAGTGCTAGATAATCTCAGTTCTAATCTGAGTGGCGGCATTCTTGTTAATAAGATACTATGGTTTCAATCCCTTTCACACACACACACACACACACACACACACACACACACACACACACACATATATATAAAAAAATGTATGGAGTACCTATATACTAAATTACTATCATTGTTCGATCTATGTTAATATAATTGATGACATATCAATCGATTTTATCTTTCTCTTACAAAATGAATCCTATATTAAATAAAATAAATGGGTTTATTGTGATATTTATAACTCTAGAACATATATTAGCTCATGTCTCTTTTTCTCTTACTTTTGTTGTCACTCTCATTTATTGGGAACCTTAGTTTATAAAAGTGAAGAACTAAGTAATTTGGGAGGAAAGGGCATGATAGTGACGTGTATTTGTATGACGAGAGTATTAGTTACTCGTTCACTCTATTCAGGGCATTTACCGTTAAGTAATTTGTATGAGTCATTCATGTTCCTTTCATGGACTTCCTTCATGATTCATATAGTTATAGAAGTACAGGGCCAGGATGCTTCGTGGTTAGGTGCAATCACCACACCAAGTGCTATGTTAACTCATGGTTTTGCTTCTTTAGGTCTTCTAGATAAAATCCAGCAATCTGCAATGTTAGTACCCGCTTTACAATCTCATTGGTTAATGATGCATGTAAGTATGATATTTCTCAGTTATGCAACTCTTTTATGTGGATCCCTATCATCGGTAGCATTTTTTGTCATTACGTCCCAAATAAATCAAAAGATTTTTATTAATGTGAAGAATTCTCTTTTCTTCAATAAAAATGGGAATTCACACGACCAAGGAAAAAAGAATTGAAGCATACTTTTTCCGTTTCATTTATAAATTATTGTAAATGGTTATTTACTAACCAATTAGACCAATTGAGTTATCATGCCATTCGTCTAGGATTTTCTCTTTTGACTATAGGTATACTTTCTAGGGCAGTATGGGCCAACAAAGCATGGGGCTCTTATTGGAGTTGGGATCCAAAAGAGACTTGGGCACTAATAACTTGGATTATATTTGCAATTTATCTACATACTAGAATAAACAGGGGTTGGAAAGGGGGAAAATCGACAATTGTTGCTTCTCTAGGATTTATTCTAGTTTGTACCTGTTACTTAGGGGTTGATTTATTAGGAATAGGGTTACACAGCTATGGCTGGTTGATTTAGTAGAAATTAAAAAAAAAACTACATCCTATGGTTGAGAACCTGTACTTTCATTGGTTAATCTCACCTCTACTTTCCTCTGAGTGCTCCCGCATAGCTCATCCTGTGGTTGAGCACGAGTCATTGAATATTGACCTCAATTATTATATATTAAATATTAAAAGTTGAGAATGAAAATTCTTTAATGTGGTGCTTTAACAATTTTTCTTAAGCCTAGCTGGTCTTGAATATTGAATTCCTCAAAAATCAATTCCTCAACTCTTTTACAATATATTTATACATTTGTATGCACTAGAATTCTTTTTGGCTCTTTGAATTCCTTACCAATATGGAAAAGTTGCTCATGCAAGGCCTATGCCTATGTGTTTATTGTAACTCCTTACTCAATTTTGATGCCCTTGATGGCTCTTCTTTAGTAATTTATTGGGAGGGGCTCTTTGATTCCTAGTTTCAGTTAGCTTGGCACTCAATTTACATTCACAATAATCTTGGTTGATGTAGACATTTCCAATACTCTTTTTATTGAATTGGTTTTTTGAGATATAGGTGATTTTGTTTGGAAGTAAGAAAATTTTATTAGAAAGAGATATCTTTCAAATGTATATATTGTTTATTAATTCCAACAAATCACTTAGATTTCAAAGAATAATGGCTCCTCCAGTCATGATTGAAGATCAAGACAAGAACTTAAATTAGGCTTGATTAAGCCGAGAGGCTTCTACAATGGCAACAAATTTATATGTCAATATTTGAGTGTTTTCAAATAATTTGACGTGTATTTTCATGTATGTGATTATTGTATGAATAAACAACTAATACAAATTTGTTAATTAATTAATAATTAAATATGTTTTCATTCTTGGGAGTTAGTTGTGCAACTGTTCATAAAAGTTTTTATTCTAAAAAATTTTTGAGAGGAGAGGATTCTTGGTTGGAGCTAGAAGATTGGAGAAATGATTGGGTAGAGGAGGGTTGATATGGATTGGGGTTGCAGAGGGATTCTTTAGCATTTTTTCATTTGTGAATTTTTCTAAGTTGACATTTAATATCTTTCTTGTTTTCTTCCCATGATTGCGAGTGACTGGTATATGAATTATAGATTTGTGTATTTGGCTATTGTAATCATCACTTTCAAAAGAATTCTCTAATTGATCAATATACTCTGTAAAATATTGCTATTAAACTTTTAACCAGATTGGTTGGCTTCATTGCTATTCATTTAGAATATTGGTCTTCCAAGATCCTCCCCTCCTATATTTTGTTCTTCTCAGTCCCATTCAAGAAGTTGAGTTCGAGCCAACCACTTCATGATAGTTAGTTTAGATTTTGGTTTTTTAAGCCTATAGGCTTTTACAATCACAACAAATTTATGTGTCAACATTTGGGAGTGTACAAATAATTCATTCATTTAAAAATTAAAAACAATAATTTTAAATTTTAATACTCATTTGAATTGCAATAATTCATTCATTTAAAAATTAAAAACAATGAATTTATTTTAATTTTAAAATCTGAAATATGCAAAAAGAAAAAGTAGAATAGAAATGTTTCTTATATGTCTAAACAATAAAAGCTAACTCTACTTGAAAGTTATATAAGTTTTAGTTTTAAATTTATTCCTAAAACTAATTATTGATTCATTTAACAACTTAAAAAAAAATTAATTTTAAAATTTGAATTGATTTTCAAGCAAAAACAATAAAGGTAGAATAGATTGATTTATTTTTGTTTTTCAATTTCACAACTAAAAGCATACTCTTAACAATTTAATATCAATTAATTTCTACTAATGCTATACAATATAAGTTTAACTTTTATTAAAAAATATATAAATAATATATATTACATAAATAAATATAAGAAAAAATAGAAATATCAAATTACTATTGATGATGCTTATTTATTCTTATTTATCTAATATATTTATTAATAAAATATATATTGATATAGCCTTTGTTAATTTTATTATTATTCAAATAATTTTAAAATATTTTATTGATGTTTCAAATTATTTCATAAAGGTTAAACCCTTAGTTAAGTATTCAGTTTGATTATCATTAGGGTTTGATAAGCATTAGATTTTGGCTCAATTACTGTCAGGTTAAGGCTAGAATAAAGGTTATGAGTAAGATAATTTTAATTATAAGAAACTTTGAACTATTTTAAAATGTCTGTATTTTAAATTTATAGTGAAAATATCATTTCTATTAAAAGAGAGTTTAGGCTATTTTAAAATGTCTTTATTTCATTAGAACAGGGTAATTATTTCATAAATATATATTGAAATAAGGAAAAAAAATATTCATAAGAAAAGTAAATAATATTTAAGATTTTTTTAATATTTTATAAAAAAATTAATTGTTGATTCATTTAACAACATTAAAAATTAAATTTATTTTAATTTTAAAATGTGAATTGATTTTAATGCAAAAAAAAAAAAAAAAAGGTAGAATATAAATGTTTTAATATATTTAGATTAATTTCTTTTCTTTTTTCAATGTCAAAACTAAAAGCATAATCTAACAAATTAAATTAATTTTTACTAATGCCTATAGATTGTAAGTTTAACTTTAATTTAAAAATATATAAATAATATATATTACATAAATAAGTATAAGAAAAAATAGAAATATTAAATTACTATTGATGATACTCATTTATTTTTATTTATCTAATATATTTATTAATAAAGTATATTTTGATACAACCTTTGTTAATTTTATTATTATTCAAATAATTTTTAAATGTTTTATTGATGTTTCAAATTATTTCATAAAGGTTATGACGTAATCCTTTATCTGTTCACACAGTTATACAGTGTTTAAATATAAAACAAGTTTAATCAAAAAGTTTAAAGATGAAAAGATTTTAGAAAAGCACTCCATTTCTTTCATCAGAATGCCTACTTGATACATCAAATCTCGCTTGTCTGGTTGAATCTACCAATGCGGTCATGAACATAGCTCCAAATATCTATCTCCATCATTACTTTAAAACTGCTTCATCCAACTCTTCATCATTCACCTATACCAGATGCATGAATGCAACTCTGCTCCTATTTACCTGTTGGAGTCCTAATTACCCATTCTCTATTAAACTGTCTTTTTGTACCGGTTGGCTTCCAAGACTTAGATGACTACAAAAACATTGTTGCCATCAATGACAACACAAGACTTACTCATCAAACATGAATCCCAATCTCTTCATCACATTCACCAACCAATCATTTACCGGTTGCCTATCACCAACAGTCTTTACCGGTTAAGTCAAATGCCAACATGTTCCTCTTAGAGTTGTTCATGTGTTTGATTCTTGCATAGTGGTAAAATGAACATCTAGTTTGGAAATATGAAACTCTCCTCTTGCATGGGGTTATGTTCCTTTTTCTTGTAGTCATTTGTAGTAAAAGGGTGTGCATGTTGGGTGTGCACTGTTAGCTCCCTAGTCACATGTGAAAACACTTACTATTTGGACTGCAATACGTAGTTATTATATTTGGTTCATGGTCAACCCATTGTTACATTAAATAATTGGATGATTATTCATTGGTTTCTTATGGGTTATGAATTTTATCTTCTAAACAATGTAATTTCTCTTTGTAATGCCTGCCAAAATACCTTAGAGAATAAACCATAATCTACTAACAAAAGGAGATAAAAAAAACAAATTATTTTCAGCCAACCATCACTGCTACACTATCTCTAGCATTTATTATTGCAACATTAAAACAAATATGCATCAATGCATCTTTTAACAATTACAAGAATAAATATGAATCTACAAGAACATAACAATAGAACATATTATGCAAGCGAGGTTATCATTTAACCATTAACATATCTGTATACAAACTCATACATTATATACATTTCCTAGGGTATCTCAATGTCACTACTTGACATAAACCTAACACATCACATATCCATCTAGAACATCTTACACTATCATTCTACTGATCATTTACCTCCCATACATATATGACAAATAATTAACATATATGCATAACTCTACCACATTTCTTACTCTTTAGGTTCATTTTAGAATACCAACCAAATGTTCCTAATACCCTTCTTTATTCATCAATCATTTAACACTTCATAAATATAAATGCATTTAACCTTCTCCTACATATGGAAATAGATTATTTCCTTAAGCACAATCATTAAACAACTCATCAAGAATACTATCCATATTCATATGCAAGATTATAATAGCAAGAACTTATCTACTTCCAAATAGGATTCCAAGCTACTAGACAAATTCAAGGGTCATACGATGCTACAAGAATAAACACATTCTAACATTTTGATTCCTTAATTAAACATAGGATCTCATTCCCAACACGATGAGCATTTCTACAACATGAACCATATAATAAGACATCATCTTATTTCAAGAGAACAACTCTACATCATCAAGTCTAAATACATAAGAGCACATGGAACAAGCACATAGTCTCTTTTTCTACATTCCATCCTAATGCTTAATAGTACAAGTTACATAAGTACATAAATCATATTCCACATGTACAAGTCAACGTAATATAGTAATTTCTATAATACATAGAAATCAACACCATAGGACAACTGCATATTGAAGAGTCATATATTCCATGTAAATCCACAACTACTCATTAATTTTCCATATCCCAAGATAACGTAATCTATCTCCCTTGGACCTGCAACAAACATTAGTTTTCTGCAAAAACCTATTGAAAAATTTAATGAAGATTGTGGGCTGACAAGCCTAAACTTTTCATCATTTTTTTTGTCTTACAAACACTTCTCTATCTGTCACCTATGCGCTAAAAGTCAGAGTGTATGCGCTATAGTATGGAATATACGCGCTAATATTCAGAGAAAATGCGCTACTCGGGAACTCATACGTGCTATACTGATGGTCCAATATGCTAAAAGATAGATCAAATCATTATGCGTTGGAATAGGATTCTTACGCGTTGTTGTATCTGTTAGATGTGCTCTAGAGTATAGGACGGATGCGCTGGAAAATGAGTTATATGCACTAAAATGACTTGCAGATGCGCTATTATGGGATTCTTTAAAGAATTTGTCTTTAACTTGCGTACAAAATGATTATAAATTTGAGGACGGGCCCCACAATGAGCGCCAAAAATGTATGTCAGAATAGTGGTGTCAGTTGATTAATCAGAAATATGAGAAACTAACATACCAACGAAACGTTAGATATAAAGACTTAGTAAACTAGTTAAACAAACTAATCCTTCAAAAGATTCTCATTTTTCTATCTCATAGGATTCCTCAAGTCAATGGTTGCTCTCAGATCATTGAGAAACTAACATTTGGAATGACAACTCCAAGAATGAGTGATAATGGATAAAAATGATCTGTATGCAATATGCAACTAAGATCTATATGATAAACTTATTAAGATGAGGATTATGGTATGGTAATGATAATATACTAGGCTAATATGATATATGCTAACATGATAACATACTATACTAACAATGCTTCCAAATTATTAAGATGATGATTTGCAACAAAGAGAGGCAAAACTTAAGACTTTGATAAACTATAACCTGGATGCATTAAACTTGTGATGATAGATAATGAGAGAAGTGAGGCCTATTTATAGAATAAATGAACAATTGGATGGTCAAGATTGAATAATCTTAACAAGGTCTAAGATTGAATAAGTTTCCATCCATGTTTATAATTTTTGGCAATGAAATGATGACAATTGTCAATATGAGATGGCTTGAGAGGAGAGAGAAGAGGCATTAAATGTCAGAGAAGACATGGTGGTTATTTTAGGGGGTATGGTTATGGTTGAGTTAGTGGATAAGGATAAAAGAATGTGAAAGAGTTAAAGGGATAACCATGGTCAAAGCAACGAATGCTTGAAAAGACCCACACATTAAAAATGATGGTTAATTTAGAGGATAGCCTCTAACCCAGGTTAGAAGGTGAATTAACCATTAATGGTTATGTAAGAGTCTTTAATGGTTTGGAAGACTTTAAAGGTTAATTATTTGAAGATATAAAGTCTTTAATGGTTATTGAAAACTTTGGAGGTTTTTGAGAAGTGACCTTTTTCTTAAGGAATGTGCAAATCTTTATGAAGGGGATTGGGCTAAATTGCAATTGATTAGAATGATCTAGAAGGGGGTTTAGGCATGCAAGTGGATTTTGTGGGAGAATGCAAGTGGGAGGATTTTAGTATTTAATTAAAATAAAATTGATTTATTTCAATTATTGGTTGAAACTTTCATTTGATAAATTTAAATAAATGTTGATTTATTTAAATGTGTGGAAGGTATTTAATTAATTATAAAGGGGTATTTAATTAAAAAAACATGATTTATTTAATTAATAGACTAAATTTGACTAGATGAATGAAAATTTATTTAATTAATAGAGGAAAGGGTGAATTAATTAATAAAAGAATTGTTAGTGAATTAAATAAACATTAAAATACTTATTTAACTTAGAAGTCATTTTTATGTGTCTACACTTACACTTTGAGTTAATTTGAAAATTTAAAATTGTAATAAGTATTGCTACTCTATATTGTAAATTCTTTTCTGAAGAAAGATGAAAGAATAACATCTATTTTGAAAAAGAGGATAGGATGATGCACCACCCAAGTTTAGATTATGAATTAAAAGTTATAGGGTAAAAGTACAAACCCATGTCACACTTTCATAAAGGAAAAGGTTAATACAACAATAACTGTTCAATTCTGATGACATAAAAGTGGCATTTGTATTTTGAATTTGAAGATGATGTAAACTGATGAAGTTTGAGTCTATCATTTTTTTTTTAAACAATTGTCAAGGATTGATGTGTTTTTTTACTTTTAAAGTCAATTTTTTTATTGCTGAAAATTAGGGGGTTTAGTTCCCACCCAAAAAAATATATAAATCAACTTATTTGTTTCTCATTTTAATATCCCTAATAGATGACATAAATATACAGTGCATAATTTTTTTTTAATTTTCGACATATATTTTCTCTGTTATAACATTTTAAAGTCGAACATACCTGAATTTGACAATTTTTATCTCCCACCAAATTTTGTTTATTTAATTTTGATAATAAAAAAATTTAAAATACCCTTTTGGAAAAGATTGTCCTGTAATGAACCCCTTTTTTCCAATTTTTTTTGAGGTGATTCAATGTTTTTTTTTTTCGAACGAGCCTCTTACCGAACATTAAAATACCTACTTGTAGTATTTTAAAGTAATATAATTAAATCTAATCAAAACATCATAAAAATTATATGAGTATAATCTTGACTTTGATCTCTATAAAAGGTTTTTTTTTTTTTTAATAAATTGATTTTACTTGTAGAATTTTGTTGCAGAAGTCAAAAGTTTCAGAAATTAGTCAAATTTGGTGATGTGGCTGCCACTTAGGACTTTCCGGCCAGAACACTTCTAGCCGGAACATTGGAGGTCGATGCGACTGGTCATTTCAATGACCACTCCTCTTAAACCCCGTATAAATAATGATTTATTTTTTGTTATTAAATATCAAAAAATAAAGGAGTGCGAATTAATATAATTGATTTTTTAATTAAATCAAATAAAAGCGACATTATTGATATAAAGCAGCAAATATTTCCAATTTTTTTGAAGATTTTGGTTGAAGACTTCTACTTTTTTCAAGTATGTTATTTTTTTTTTTTTTCAATTAAATAAATATCCAATATTAGAAGGTGTTTTCGAGTATGTGATATTAAACTAAATATTTTTCAGATTTTATTAAACCTTATTATTTGGATGCATAATTTGTTAAAGAAAAAATTGCATTGAAATGTTATTTACCTTTTATTTGTGGATTCATTTATGTAATTGTTTCTTGAAAAACATTTTATAATTGTTATGATCTACGATTTATTTCTTACATATGATGTATATGTGTTTGTGTGTTTAGGTGTTCAATTGAAATTGAATCTGAATAGTTTGTGCAATGGGGAATAAGAGGACTAGATCAAGGTTGTATGATAAAAAAAAAGGGACGATAAGATGAAAGGTAATACAAAAGGTAGTCAACAACAATCCGTTGATGTTCAAGATCAACCTATTAATGTTCAAGAAATGACAACTCGGGTACAAGATCAAATTGGTATATCGTCAAGCTCAAAATTGTTCTCAGGTATGAAAAATTTAATAGAAATGGATGAATATAGTCTTTTCAATGAAATTCCTTCTGAAGATATGGTACCTAAAAGAACAATAAAATTGCATTGTAAGAAAATGTGGGATGATTATTTTGAAAATAAGTCTATTATTGGAAGGACACAATTATTTGCTAAGTTATTTCTAGGAAAAGAGAAATGAACCCTGTTTTGGAGTTGTTGGGTGTTGATAATAAGAAAAGCTCACATGGTGCATCAGTAAAAGATACTATAATTGAAAATTTGCAACAAGAATTGAAATGTATTGACAACAAAAGTTGAGGTGTTGAATTAAGTGTTGCACGTAGAGAATTGATGACTATGATTTCTAGTAAGATATTATCTCTTAAAAAACAAGTTCACGCAATTTCTCAATTAATGCAGGTATCTAGAATAATTATTCAAAGATATATTAGGAAGATAAATATGTTAGATGAAAACATTGAAAACAATTGGGTAAATATTTGTAGGGTTCCTCGAAAAGACTGAATTTTTGAAGATGTAAAAAAAAAGGTCGTTTAATATTGGACCAACCAACCACTCTCGTGTTTCTTCCAATACAAGGGACACTATACAAATGATAGATGATGATGGTAAAAAAAATTCACATCCAAAACATTTTCTAGATACAACACAAAGTGAACTATTTGAAGCATTCAAGCAAGAATTTTCAGATGTGAAGATCTGTCAAAGGATGTTTGAGAGATTGTGTCCTTTCTTTGTATGCATAAATAAAGTACGTGAAACTTCTTGTTGGCGAAATCATATTGAATTTAATCTAAACTTGCAATCATATAAAAAAGTCATGGCAAGAATTAATCTAAATCTAGTCATTCCTACAAGAACAATGGAATTTGTGAAATGTATTTTATGTGATGTATTAGAAGATTCAGATGAGTTCAAAATATAGTGTATAAAATTTACATGCATTGATTGTGGATATTTTCAAAAATTTCCATTACAAACCCATCCTCAAGTAGTTGATTTGGAAATCAAGCCTAATTAGGCCTATTAGGTCTCTGTGCACAGTAGGTGCTTAGGGGTGCTAGAGCAGAGTCAAGACTCAATCTCTTAGGGTTGGATGTAAGCCCTAAAAGGGTACTCAAATTTGTAAATTTTTCTAAGGGTGTTTTTGAAAAATCTGGAAAAAAGTTAGAAAGACCGGTTTGGCAGCGCTACTAGAACTAGGCCTAAATAGAGGTTTCTTGACCCGGGTGCATAAAGTAGAGTTCCAAATTTGATTGGAAAGTTAGGGTGAGTTTTCCTTGGTGTGAAACACTCCTAATACTCCCTAGGAAGTGTAATTGGTGACTGGTTGTCAATAGTGTGTCTAGAACCCTAGTTGTGGGTTTGTATTAGGCCTTGGAAAAGGCATAGAGGTGATTTTGGGTCTTCTATTCTTCTAGTTGCCCACTATGCATCAAGTGGTATCACAACCAAGAAGGTTCTTGAGGGTGGAAGAATAAGGTTGACAATATGTCAGAGGGAGAAGACACCAGTGATGGGAGAAGGATGACCAACATTAAATTGGTCAAGATGGTAAGAGAGCAGGTAGCAGCAAACAAAGAGATGAGAAAATAATTGGATAAGTTGAAGGGTAAGATGGACAAGAAGGAAGGATACTCTGATGAAGAAGAAGAAGGGAATGATGAATATGCCTTTTTGCAGACAAGAGAGAGGATACCTACAGATTAGAGAAGTTTCCTTGAGGCCCTTGAGAGAGTAGGTAGCAGAGACGACAAGGCAAGCCTACCTATGTTCATTGGGAAGATGAACCCAGAGGAAGTCATGGATTGGTTGGAGGCCCTAGAGAACCACTTTGAGTGTGAATATGTGCCTGAGAACCAGAAGATGAAGACTTCTAAGTCTAAGATGAAGGGATTTGTCGTTAGTTGGTGGAACTTCTTACAAAATGAGAGAGTAGAAGAAGGGAAGAACCCCATCTCATCATGGAAGAGGATGGTTGCAGAGGCGAAAAAGAAATTTGTACTTGAGGATTATGAAGTGACGATGCACAAGAAGTTGCACAACCTAAGACAAAAGAATTTGGATGTGAGTGGATATAGAGAGGAGTTTCACAAACTGTCCCTAAGAGCAAGGGTTCCAGAGAGTGAGAAGCAAAATTCGTCAAGATACGTGAATGGCCTCATGTATGCCATTCAAGATGAACTAAGTCTCTTCAATCCTGAGACAGTTCATAAATGTTATCAAATTGCATTAAGACTTGAAGAAAATTTCAGAAGAAAGGGAGACCAACAAGGTAGAGGAAGAGGAGGAAACTTTAGAGGAAGGGGTAGATTTGGTGGAAGAGGAACATCTCCTAAACCACTAGGAGAGTCAAGTAATCAGGAATGAGAAGGAGAACCAAGCCATAGGGGTAGTTTCACTGCATTGACCTCATACCAAGCTCTACATTTCCCAGCAAAGAAGCATACAAATTGACCCCTGATTAGAATGAAGAACTTGCAAGGCAAGTATAGGAGTTGCTAGAGAAAGGGTTCATGAGGAAGAGCATTAGTCCTTGTGTTGTCCCTGCAGTATTGGCCCCAAAGAAAGAGGGTACATTGAGATTATGTATAGATTCAAGTGCCATAAACAAGATCACAATTAGGTATAAGTTCCCTATGCCTTAGATAGAAGACTTGATAGACTGTCTAGCAGGAGCCAAGTACTATTCCAAGATTAATTTGAAGAGTGCCTACCATCAAATCAGGATAAGAGAGGGAGATGAGTGAAAGACAACCTTCAAAACAAATGAAGGACTTTATGAGTGGCTAGCTATGCCATTTGTCCTCTCAAATGATCCTAGTACATTTGTGAGATTCATGAATGAAGTCTTGAAACCCTTTATCAATCATTTTGTTGTTGTATACTTAGATGATATCCCGATTTTTATCAAGAATAGAGGTGAACATCTAATACATTTGGATTTGGTGTTGAAAAGGTTGAATGAAGATCAGTTGAAGATCAATTTGGAAAAAAATGTGTCTTCTTGAAAGAGGAGTTAGTGTTTCTTGGTTTTGTGATCTCCAAGAGCAACCTCAAGATGGATCCATCCAATGTGGAAGAAATCCTCAATTGACCTACACCTAGAAATGCAAGTGAGGTAAAGAGTTTTCATGGTCTTGCAAGCTTCTATAAGAAGTTTATTAAGAATTATAGTGGTGCATGTGCACCTATGATTGACACTATAAAAGGGGGTAGAAAATGTCAGTTTGCATGGACTAGTGAAACAAATAAGTCCTTTGAGTATTTGAAAAGAAGAGTAGAAGAGAAACCTATATTGGTTATACCTGATTTCCATAAGGTGTTCACCATAGAATGTGATGCAAGTAACAAGGCAATAGGAGGAGTCTTGAGTCAAAAAGGTAGATCAGTAGCTTCTTTATTGAAAAAATAAATGAAGCCAAACAAAAGTATTCAACCTATGACTTGAAGACGTATGCAATGGTTTAATCTTTGGGGAAATGGAGGCATTATTTATTGCCAAAAGAGTTTATAGTCTATACTGATAACCATTCTCTAAGCTTCTTGAATAGACAGGACAAGTTGAACCACTGACATATGAAGTGGATGGAATACCTTCAAGCATTCACTTTTACCATCAAGCACACGAAAGGAGTGGCAATAAGGTGGTTGATGCCCTTAGCAGGAGGAACTTGGCAGTGAAAGAGGTTTAGTTGGAGAGCATAGGAATTAGTTCCATGAAGGATATGAACCAAGGAGATTAGGATTTCAAAGAAGCATACCAAGTGTGCAAGGAAATGGATGACAAGTACCACAAGGAGTTCTCAGACTTCATTTTGCAGGAAGGTCTTGTAATACCCTAAAAATGGCCACCTAAACCATGGGCCCTTAATCTTGACAATATCACTAAGGTCCTAACCAAAGGCAATTAAATGAACCTTGAGCACACCTAATTAATTAATTCTTTAAAAATTAATGTTACATGGCAAATGAATCACTCTATATTAATTAAATATTTATTTAATTAATTAAATCATTCCAAGTAAATCATTTTGATCAATTATCCTATTTATTTAATTAAATATCCTAGCATATTTAATTAATTAATAAATTTGCCATTAATCATAAAAAGGAATTAATTTACAAAAAAAGAGATTTATTACAAAAGAGGAATTAATATGCAAAAACAAGAGTTAAATTCAAAATAAAATAAAAGAATTGAATTGAGAGAAGAAATTAAACTTGAGACATTATTTCTTCTTCTAAATTGAGATAACTTGAAATCAGAAAAACAATTAAATTGAATTAACTATCTTCTCTAAAATTAGAACTCAAAGCTTTTGAGAAAATAAGTTCAGTTGCATTGAAAAAGACTTTTTTTCTTGATTAAATCAAAGAATATGCATGGAATCACCTTTTTTTTTTTTATCTCAAGTGCATGGAATTAATTAAATTTGATACCAATGCAAAGTCAAACTTATAATCTGAATGCATTTCAATCAAGCTATAATTGGAATCTATCTCAAGGTTAACTTAATCTAATCTCTCGGTTATTTCAATTATCTTAAATTGTGCTTTTTCTTGAGGAATATCAACCTCTCATTGCTAATTGATCTTGATTGTTAGTCTCTCTTTTGAATCTCTATAAATTCAACCTTCATATCTCATTCAAAACACCCTAGAGATTTATTGTTATTATGCGGTGTTTGCTCTAGAGTCATTGAAGATATTGTGTTTTTGAGATTATTGCATCTTAGTTTAGATTTTTGCATATTTAGTTCAATTATGATTGCTTGAATTCATATAGCTTAATCTTGCATCCATCTAGCATAATCTTGCATCCATTTAGCTTATTCTCATGCTCATATAGATTAAATCCTTCGTCTTGGTGTAGTCTAGTCACTGGTATTTCTTATACAAATATGAGAGCAAATCTATACTTGCATCTTTTAGAAAGAAATAGGTCTATTTGTTATAGTTTTCATATTCATGATTATATCTATCTAACCATGCATGTAATGAATTAATTGAAGTGCTGTGTCTAACATCTTGCAGTCTTATTCCACTTTTCACACATACATTTCTGGTGCCCACCGTGGGGCTCGAGACTACATCTTTCGGGTTCATAGATTAACTTTATCTTATTTTTTGGATTTTTGTTCATACAATTACTGCAAAAAATCGTACGAGTTTTCCCACATGCCCGAACGACAAACTGCAGGTATCATATGGTCATGTGCGAATTAGCATATGGCCCAGTGAGAATTGTCCTATAGTATTTTGTGTTTTTGTGTTAAAAACAGACTACATTCATCAGGTTCTTTGTTGAATTTTGGTGATACTAATGCTGACCTTGACTTGTTTGTTTGTCTAAGGATTTTTCACAGCATAATCAGTTTTTGCAGAACACTTGTCGAAGAATATGCTTGCTGCACAAAGACAATATGACTACTGATTTGTTGTCTTTGCAAGTTCCCTGAGGAGATTTGAGTAAACATCGTGTATTATTTAAATTAAAATTTAGACACCTAAATTGATATCTGGTTAATGCACAAATCTGTCTTTTGTGTTTCAAGAAAATTCTAAGAGGTAGGAGAGTATGCTCTTGTCTGCACAGAGAATTAGAAATCCAGACCATTGAGGCTTTTTCTAAGTTTGAGATTTGTGTACCTTTAGTGGGCCTGTCACAGTGGGGAAATGTAATCACCTTATGAGAATGACCCAAGTGAGTACAACTGGACCTGAGCATTTTAACTCACTATAATAAATAGGCCTCTAGTGATTAAAGTCTCAGAGGATGGGATTATTTGAGTTTTCTTTTTGAGATCTCTCATATCGAACATTTTGTAGGGCCTCATTATCTCAATCATGTTTATGTGACTACAACTTGTTTCGGTACCTTGTCGGGCTATAGGCCTCAATCATGTTTGTGTGACATCAATGGGTAATTTCAAACAGAATTCCTGACTAAGAACTATAAGATAGAGGCTACACGATTCACCTCTGAAAGGGGGGGGTAATATTTGTGCAAGAGAGATAGTAGCTCTCCCAAGATACTTCCCATTTCATGCCCCCATTAGCATTTGGAGTCGGCTAATACGATGTTCAAAATCCATTGCGTGAGACTTAGCGACCATATTCCAATTAGCTATTGGGTTTGTACCTGAGTCTGCAAGCAAAGGTTTTCTTCTGCAAGCCAACTTCCATAGGGTTAGTGTGCTATGATTGAAGTCATTATACATCTTGTGTGTTTACTATGTTTTCATCCCTGAAACAGAAACTTGAATACTAAAAAATTGGAGAAAACAATAAACAAACTCAGTGATCAAAACTATATCTGTGTAAAAAACTAGTCTACCTCAGTCGTCAAAACTTTGTACATGTCAAAAACTAGTCTACCTCAGTTGGCAAAACTCTGTTTATGTCCAAAAATGGTCGTCGTCAGTCATTGAAAACTCTATCAGTCATAATCTCATCTTTGTTCAGTCTTCTGTCATACGAATCTGTTGAATTTTCATCCTATTAATTATATATTATCATACAAAACTTCATTAATCCCCTCAGTTTGTCATCTGGCCCTTCATAAACTATTGTATGAGGTCTCAAAAATTGTCATCTGGGTTAGGGAATTATCGTTTGATCCTCTGCTTTCTATTGTACGAAAAAATCATCATATCGATTAGATTATCATCTGGAGTCTACCAACTTTCGTACGAATCTAGGAAGCAACTTGTACGAAACACTATTTTCATCGTTCAAAAATTATTAAACTATCATCTGGTTCCGTAAATATTGTCGTACCAATTCTTGATTTTGTCAATCCAAAACAACCAAACTTTCCTAAAACAGTCTACATCGAGCATAAAACTGGTTATCATCATCCTGAGCATAAATGAATTTAGATAGTGTACCATTGCTATTGTGTTGCACGATTTTGTCGATAATCTTCCATCTAGTTCAATCAATTACTTATCAAACCTAAGTCACTTAGACCACATCTTACACAGGATAGATCATTCCTAAAACCAGACCAAGTCTTGGTCACTTCTCTCAAAATCAAACTAAGTAACTTAGATCACGTCTTATATAGGATACATCATTCTTGAAACCAGACTAAATCTTAGTTGCTTCTCTCAATCACTATGTTAAACAAACAACTAGCTTCAATTTGATCTTGACTTCTGCATCACATACAACTCTAGGTCACATCAGTCATAAAATGGCTACTCAAACTAGAAGTTCTCGCAAGAAAGCCAATAGAAGCAAAGGACAATTCTTTTCATATTAGGATAATCCATTTTACGAAGAGGACCCTGTCACTAATAAACCTTCATCATCAAGTGTGCCAGTTTTTATCGGGCCTTATCTCCCACCATGTTTGGACCAAAGCAAGAAAAATGAGCTGCTAAACATGATACTTATGACAATCTCAGTATCCATGCTACTAATAGTGATTTCTCATCAGGCGATTCTAAAACCTCTGAAACAACATAAATTTTTATAAATAAATGTCAAAACGATAAACATTTCCAAAATATGATGAAGATTAGCATAGCTAGAGAAAAAGAAGACTATTTTCGAGAACTAGCAAAGCAAGGTGCTAAGATTCCTATTGATTATATTATTGAGACTCTTATCACTAAAGAGGAAGAGACACCCTTAGAAATGGTAAACAAACAATTACGAGTGTTACAAAATGAAATCACAGAACTGAAAAAATAAGGATAAATCATCAAAGCAATATTCTCTTGACACAATATGTCCATTTCCATTTGACAAAAACCTTTACATGGCTCCATTTCCATCATGAGTGGATATTCCTAAGTTTGACATATATGATGGAAATGCAGATCCTCGGGACCATGTCATTGAATTTTGTACTTTATGTACGGAGTTCATGCACGAAAAAACATATCTCATGCGTCTTTTCCTGAGAAGTTTAGGAGGACAAGCTATGTAATGGTTTTCAAGTCTACCTATGGGAATCAAAACTTTTGGAGAATTAATCCAATTGTTTCTACAACAATACTCCTCTAACATTGGAGAAAGATGCTCTTTAGATATTCAAGGCCTATTCTAGATTCTCAGAAGATGGATATCTTCATCAATAACTTGATCCCTGAATTGAAATATAGTATACAAATGCAAGTGTACCCTTCATTCAACAAAATGGTAGATAGTGCCCTCAGAATGGAAGATGTGCTTATAAAGAAAGGAGATATCTCAGTTTGGAAAGAAACACAACAAGGTTCTAGTTCCAAGGAAAAGAACAAATATTGGAAATACGACAAAGATAACAACAAAAACATTGTTAATGATAGAGTGGTAGACACTGTTAAAACAAACTCAAAATCCATGATATTTAACTTAGCTCGTGGTACACAAGCACTCAAAGTAGCTAAAACCGCAATAGAAAATCCTCCGAAGAAATTAAAAGAGTGGTTTAAAGAGAAACCTTGGCTTTCAAAACCTAAACGCAACTTCACTCCTTTGGAAGAATCATATGAATCCACTTTTAAGACTTTATTTAAAAAATAATCTGATAACATTACCAGACAACTCTAGGCCATATGATCCAAAAGTCAAACCAAAATGGTGGAGAGAAAATAACTGTGAATACCATCGAAACAAAGGTCATAACACAAACAACTACATGAAGCTCAAACATGAGATTCAAGATCTCATTGACGCTGGAAAAATTGTTGTTGGAAATCACATGGCTAATGTTGATCACAAAGCTTTTAAATTTCCCTTACCTGTTTATGAACAAGGTGATTCCTCAAAATCAAAAGGAGGTGCCAAAGTCAATTACACCTACACTAACAATGACAATGTGATCAGCATGACTGAATATTCCCAACCTCAATATTACAGTGTGATCATAATCAAAGATAAACAAAATGAAGCACAAACTGCAAATGTTGTGACCCGCGCTCAAAAGAAGGTTACTCTCCAAGGAGCTAGCTCCTCAACTCCTACTCAAACAACATCAAACTTACCAACTTATTCAAACAGAAAAACATATACAACTATGGCTAAATCTAAACAACCGGCTTCATCATCCTCTCCTGGTTATAGCATTGTCGAACAGTTGAAAAGAATGAACACTTAAAACTCCATTTTTGAACTGCTTAAAATCTATTATGCTCATAAAGAGATCCTGGACAAAGTGTTGCTCACTACTAATGTCCCAAAAGATTTAGATGTCGATCAGTTTCAATCTATGGTGGGTCACATGGCTTCACCTCATTATCTCACTTTCTCTGAAGAAGATGACAACTCACCGAATCACCCACATAACTAGCCATTAAAGATCGAAGCTATGATCCATAAACACCGAGTTAAACATGTTTTGATAGATGGAGGCGTTGGTTTGAATATTTGTACCTACAATCTACTGACACGGCTGGGCTTTTCTAAAAATGTCATTGATCCAACAAAGAAAATAACAATCAAAGCTTATGATTAAGAATAAAGAACCTCTAAAGGTCTCGTACCATTACCGATCAGTGTAGGACCTATAGAAAGAGATGTTATTTTTCAGGTGCTTGATCTTTCTCTGTCATACAACATTTTACTAGGTAGGCCATGGATTCACGAAATGAAGGCAGTACCATCTACATATCATCAATGCTTGAAATTTCATTATAATGGAGTTAAAGTCAGTATTCCTATTGATACAAACTACCCTTGTAATGCATTAATAAAGAGTGTTGATACCTTTGTTCCTCATAATAGAGCAACCTCTACAGCTAAAAGTTTAGAAACTTTGATGAAAGATTTAGAAAAGAAATTGAAAATCACAGATATTGGCATAAATGGATACAAGATAGAACCTGTACTTTCACTAATCTCTATCCCCCCATCACCAAGACAGTTAGGAAACCCATCAGAGGTTATGAGGGCACAAACTTCAACTCCAAATGTCATTTATGATGGTCTCTTTATACATTCCTCTACTTCCCTTGCAGATGAAATAGAAGAGGATGTTGTTCTCAAATGGCTTTTTGAAGAAGATAGTGAAAACAAAGAAGTACGATATTATGAGATTTCCCCGACATAATATGGTCCAGGCTATAAGATGATTCAATGCATGAGATATCCAGGTACTGGTCCTCTAGGAAAGCATCAAGAAGGTATTGTTGAACCTATTCAGCTACAAACTAAGTCTACGAATGATAAAGTTGGATTGGGATACAATCCCAGAAAGACATCAGACTAGAAACATACTGGTAGACAACAAATAGATGATTCAAAAACTGACTTGAACGAGTATAAATGGGGTCAAGATCATCTCTCAGATGCATCTACTACAGAAGCTCCAGAAAAATCCAATGATATCATAGATGACACACAAGAGTTGATACGCTTAAAGCTGCAAAAGGTTATAGAGGAAAACAAACTAAAAAGACAAGAAGACTATGAACAAATGCTGAAAGAAGAAAGAATACAATACAAATCCTCTCCTACCATATCTCCCTCTAATAAGATAAAACACATCAGGTATATAATTACAGAAGAAGAATTAGAAGTTACAGAAGCAGAACCAGTCATTAGTCCAGAGGAAGCTGAATGGAATAGACGATAGAGGCTCACAGAGCCATCAAGGTTATGTCAACAAGTATGTCAAATACAAGTGATCAATAAACCAAATAACAAAGGAACTTGAACCATCAAAGATGTAGGTATTGACACTATACATACTTTTACTCAATCATTTAAAGAAGAGTCAGAAACCTCCTCTTATGACTCTGATAACTCTGACAGAACTTCTATTTATGACAATACCTATTTGACATCACACTATGACTACTCTATCATGAATGACGAGAATCTCTCTACTGACCCTGTTACTGTCGAACCACAATATGTAATCCAGCCTGGTGTAGAGCACAATGCTAGGAGTAGGTCTGTTGGATTAGGTCAACTAAATATTAACGTGCACTTCGATGATCATGTTGTAACTCTTCCTGGTCTTGAGACATTTACACAAGATAGTCTTCTGGAACTCAAATTTTCGGTTCAAAGTTATGATGTTAATATTGTGAACTTTTTTGAACCTATCCAAAATTTATCCTTGATACATCCTGAACTAATTGACTGTAGTCTCCAAAACCAACCTATCAATGTACCTATCTTTGCCAATGACTACACGTGAGCCTACTATCTTAATGTAGTTCAACCAATGGACTCTTCCACCAGTGAGCAAAGTGGGAACATGACTGAAATAGACATCAAGTATCTTAGTCACAAAAATAAAATAAAAAAGATCTGATGGCGAAAACCACATTGTGGCGGTGTCAAAATAAAAAATATAGAAAATAAAGGATGTACCTAAGGGTGAAAACCTCTCCGAGGCACCTGAAGGTGAGATACTTGATATACTGCCAAGTCACTTCTAGGAAAGGTCTTCAATATTGATTAAACCAACTCAGCCAATAAATGTTGGGAGTCCAGAGACACCACAAATCATCCACTTAGCTCAATCACTATCAGGAAAAGAGTTAAAAGATTTCACCAACCTCTTTTCAGAAAAGAAGATCAACTTTGCATGGACATACTCCGATATGCCAGGTCTAGATCCTGATCTCATCATGTACTATCTTTCTATTACACCAAGAGTTAAACCAGTTAAGCAAAACCTCTGTAAGATGCACCCTAATGTGGCACAACTAGCCAAGGATGAGCTAGAAAAATTGCTAAAAGATGGGTTTAGCAGAGATATAGACTATGCATAATGTATATCAAACATAGTACCTATATCAAAGGCAGACAAATCTATTAGGGTTTGCATAGACTTTAGATATCTCAACAAAGCTTTTCCAAAGGACGATTTTTCATTGCCCAACATTGATATGATAGTGGATATGACTGCTGGGTATGAGATGCACTCATTAATGGATGGATTCTTTGGTTATAATAAGATCAAAATAGCTCCTGGAGATCAAGAAAAGACAACCTTCACCTGTGCATAGGGAACCTTTTGCTGGAACGCCATGCCATTTGGGCTAAAGAATGCAGGAGCAACTTACCAAAGAGCAGTAACTACTATCTTCCACGATATGATGCACAAAAACATGGAAGATTATTTTGATGACACCTTATTAAAGACCATGAAGAGATCCACACATATTCAAGAGCTAGGTCTCATACTAGATAGAATGGAAAAATTCAAGCTCCGACTAAATCCTAAAAAGTGTGCATTCAGAGTGACATCAAGGAAATTGCTTGGTTACATTATTTCAAAGAAAGGAATTGAGGTTGATCCTGAGAAGGTCCAAGCCATAATGGAAATGCCACCTCCAAAGAATATCAATCAAATGAGAAATTTACAAGGACATCTCCAGTCAATAAGACGCTTTATTTCTCAGCTAGCAGATAAAGCTCAACCCTTCACAAAAGTATTGAGGAAAGGTGTAACATACAACTGGGATGTGGAATGTGAGAAACACTTTCAACAAATCAAAGAATACCTATCTAAGCCACCAATATTAATGCAACCAATTCAAGGTAAACCATTAATTATATACATCTCAGCTACCGATACATCACTGGGGGCACTTTTGGCACAACAAGATGAGAATAAAAAGGAACCAACTATATATTATATCAGCGGAACTTTGGTGTCCTATGAGATTAACTATACTATAATAGAAAAACTTGGTTTGGAATTAGTTTTTGCATCACAGAAATTGAGACACTACATGTTAGCACATTCAATCAAGCTGGTGGCTAAGATTGATCCACTGAAATATCTTCTCAACAATGCAACACTTACAGGAAGATTGGCTAACTGGGTCATGGTTCTTACAAAATTTGATATTAAATATGTAGAATGCAATGCCATCAAAGGACAAGTTGTTGCAGATCAACTTGCTGATGCTCCACTTGAAGACAGTCAACCTTTGCACATAGAATTTCTAGATGAATCCATCATGCACCATACTCAATGATAATGGAAGATGTTCTTTGATGGGTCTTTCACTCAACATGGTTCTAGTGTTGGAATACTTTTTATTACTCCTCAAAGATATTCAATCCCAAAGGATTACAAGATTCTCTTCCCTTGCACAAACAACATTGTTTAATATGAAGCTTTGGTAAACAGGATCAAGTTAGCTATCGAATAAAAGGTTGTTGAGTTACACATCTATGAAGATTCTCAGCTAATCATTTGTTGGCAAATGCACACTCCAATGAGAAATTGTAGGTGATTGAAGGTATTGTCATTTACACAGGCACCAACATCGACAGATAGTTTACCGATAGCGACAAAGATGAATACCAGCACCTTGGATGACATGATTTTGTTTATTATATTTTGTATTTAATTGTTAAATCTTTTTGTAAGACGACAAGGCGAATTGTAATAAGACTCATATAAGTATGAGATCTTGTAGGATCATTTATGTATGAAATGTAATAGGTAGATGTGAACATGCGAATATTAAGGCAGATTTTGGAATAAGGTTTAAAGTTGTATGAGCTTAAACTAGTACTGAACCTGGCATAGTAGATGCTGAACCGAAGCAGTACATGGTATTGGATTTGCTTAATCCATTTTTTTAAGTCAGTGAGACTTCCCTTTTTTAATTAAGCAGTGAGCTTTAGGCAGTTGGCCATCTTGCATGTGCAAGCCCCTATTGTAAGTAATATTCATTTATTGGCCAGTGAGTGAATATTGTGGGTCACAAATCCCACCGAGGTTTTTCCCACATCGGGTTTCCTCGTTAAAAGTATTGTGTTATGGTGTGCTTTCTATGTTGTGGTTAAAAGACTCAAGATGAGAAACTGATGCCTTATAAGAGAATGTTTGATGATCTCAAGAAATATTTTACTTTTGTATCATTTCAACAGATGTTATGGCCACCTTGGCATCTATACTAGAGTTATAAGAATCTAATTTTTGCTTTAAATTCCTGGTGGAAGAGCTACAATATCCTGCCTATGATTCTCCTGAGTCCCAGATAATCTATTCTATTATTGGGCATGACTCATCTTGCTACAACCACTTTTACTCTTGCCTGCGTGATCAAATTATCCCTTCTAATCTTACCCGTAATGAGAAAAGGAACCTAATCCGAAATGTTTCACAGTAAGTCATCATTGCTAACGATCTATTTAGGCGAGGTTTGGATGGTACTTTTATTAGGTGTCTAGAAACTGAAGAGTCCCAATGTGCATTATCTAAAGTCCATGAAGGTATTTGTGGATCTCATTCAAATGGTCTAACTTTAGCTTGAAAACTACTAAAGGTTGGTTACTATTGGCAAGATATGGAGAAAGATGCTATAAAGTTTGCTAAAACTTTTCAGAAGTGTGCTCTACATGGGAATCTCATACATGCTCCAACAAGGGATCTTATACCCTTCGTCACACATTGGCCTTTTCAACAATGGACATTTGATCTCATTGGCCAAATATATCCTGCATCATCTAACAGACACAAGTTTATCATAACTATCACTGAGAACTTCACTAAGTGGGTAAAAGCGGTTCTGCTCATCAAAGAAACCGATAAAAAAATAGCTATGTTCATCCTTAACTATATTATCTACAGGTATGGGATACCTTCTTCAATTGTGACTGACAATAGAGGGCAGTTCAAGAAGAAAGATCTAGACGAGCTCTGTGAAAAATTCAAAATCAAACATCACTGGTCATCCATATATTACCCTCAAGGTAATGGACAAATTGAAGCACCTAACAAAAATCTGCTGACTATCTTACACAAAACAATAAGCAAATCTAGAAAGGATTGGCATTTGCAGCTCAATCCTGCACTATGGGCTTATAGAACAAGTATCAAAACACCTACTGGGGCTACACCTTTTTCTTTGGCGTATGGATCCAAAGCAGTCTTACCTATTGAGGTGGAAATACCATCTTTTAGAGTTTGTTTGCAAGGTCTTGTTACTGATGAAGACTACAAAACATCTAGATTGCAAGAACTCAAATTTTTGGATGAACATTGGCAAGTGGCGTTTGATCATCTGAGAGCTTATCAAAAGAGAACGTCTAGAGGTTATAACAAGAAGGTTTGACAATGAAAATTTCAAGTTGGTGACCTTGTTCTGAGAGAAAATCCTAAAAATCAACAGTTTCAAGACAATAAAGGGAAGTTTGAACCCAACTGGCTGGGTCCCTACATTGTTACAACAATATTTGGCTCTGGTGCCTATAAACTCTCAAGATTAGAAGGAGAACAACTCTATGAACCAGCCAACATCATCCACTTGAAAAAATTCTTCACTTAGTATTCTCTACTCCAACAACCTATACAACTAAAATGTCTTGAAAAAAATCATAAAAATCATAAAATGTCCTGAAAAAATCATTAAAAGAAGAAGAAGAATCTTTGCCAAGCAGGTGAAAACCTAGTAAACAGGCGCCTCTTGCACCAAATCGCTCCATCTATCAACACAACATTTTCATTTCTAGCATCTTTGATTTTTCTTGTACATATCTTTTAGTCGCTTTTGTGACATCCTGGTTCTTTTGGAACTCTTATGACAAAGCAGGCCTCGGAGACAATTGGATGCAAGGTTCCAAATCTGCCAACTCAAAAGGCTTGAGTTTTTTCTATCCTCAGGAGTATGGTGAAGGGAACCCTCTTGATTCCATTTGTGGGTTGAGTGTTAGATAGGTCTTAGATCCTAGGTTGGTGTGTTGGATCAGTTTGGATCCTCTTTATGTAATAAGGAACCCATTTGTTAAGTCAATTGGCTTAAGGTCATTTATAAACCTAATACCAAATTAGGCCATGGGGTTCATAATCAGTAGGAAGCATGTTGATAGGTTGAGTTTAGTAGTTTTAGGCCTAGGATAGGTCTATAAAATCTATAGAGGATTTTGGCACATCAAAAGTGTTAAAATTGAAAAGTTGTACAAAGTTGCTAAGCAACTTTTCAAAGCTGCTAAGCAACATTTCCACCGATTGTGGAAAAGAGGTTCCAATGGCCATAACCAATTGAAAACTGTTATATCCATTGGGAAAAGGCCTATTTAGGCCTCTAAGATCATCCATGTTGATGTTGGATGAGGTGTGTAAAGATTTGGTGGATTGCACAATAAGAAAAACTCAGATTTTGCCCAATTCTCACTATTTTCCGTATAGTATGATCTAACAAAGGATTTGATTGAATGAAATTTTGAAATGGTTTTGTAGGGGTGTGAGTTCAGGTTCTAATCCAAGTGATCTGACTCCATTTGGCATCGTTTGGAGCGAGTAGTGGTCTATTTACTAAAAACTGTCAGTCAAAACCCCGATCATAGGGTTTCACCCAAGATGTGACCCTAACTTGCAAATTCTATTGTGGGATTCAATGACCTTTTGGAAGATGAAAGTTAGGGGAGTTTACATTGAGATTCCAAAAGGGTGGAACTATGGAGTGAGGGTTGGTGTGGTTACCACCAAGCCCTAGGCTAAATAAGATAAAGTGTTTAGTCTAGACTGGAAGGAGGAAGGAGAAAACAATCACCAAGGGAGTGTATGGAGATCGGTTTCATGGATGATTTAATTTATTAGAGGATAGGGGAACATGTCCAAGTGTTAATTTTAGTTCTACAAACTCATCCTCAAGTAGTTACTTTGTAAATCAAGCCGAATTAGGCCTATTAGGTCTGTGTCCATAGTAGGTGCTTAGGGGTGCTGGAGCAGAGTCAAGCCTAAATCTCTTGGGGTTGGATGTAAGCCCTAAATGGGTATTAAAATCTATAAATTTTTCTAATGGTGTTTTGGAATAATGTGGAACAAAGTTAAAAATACCGGTCTGGCAAGGCTACTAGAACTGGGCCTAAATAGAGGTTTCTTGACCCATATGCACAAAGGAGAGTTCCCAATTTGATTGGAAAGTTAGAGTGAGTTTTCCTTGGTGGAAAACACTCCAAATCCTCCCTAGGAAGTGTAATTAGTGACTGGTTGTCATTAGTGTGTGTAGAAACCTAGTTGTGGGGTTGTATTAGGCATTGGACAAGGCATTGAGGAGTGATTTTGGGTCTTCTATTCTTCTAGTTGCCCACTCTGCATCATATTTCTTTGCCAAGATTTTAAACATTTATGAAACATATATTTTTGATTTAATAACCCACTATTTGAGCAAAATTTAACTAAATCTTTTATTACTTTTACAAGATCGCATGCATTATTATATTTTTAAATAAAAATAAATATTTAGTAGACATTAAATACACATAATTTTTCTAAGTTATATTATTTTCTCAAGATTGTAAGCCTTATCACAGCCTAATCATATAATAAAATTAAAGCAAATATTTAACCATAAATACTTATGTTTGTGTTATCATATATAATAACATTATGATTTTATAATTATAAACACATGATTTTTAATATTATTTTTATATTATTAATCTAAATATTATTTATATTTATAATAAACATTAAATGAATATATTATACCACCTTTCACTACTTCATTTTTGCTTGTGGACAAATGACACATGTCTCCTTCGAGTAACAATATAAATATGTCATCTCTAATTCATGGGGTTTTTAATTTTGGCTACATACTTCCATTACCAAATTGCCTCTTTAAGTAAAAATCCTAAGTAGTTAGCATTCTCTTCTACAAAAAATCCCACACACACTAATAGGACTTTGATGATTACCTCTATTTATGAGATAGCGTATGAAGAGGGTTGGTTATGTAGAAAATTGCAAACAACTGAAAAACCACTATTTTATGGTGGCCTCAAACGATTAAGAACTAATGATATTGTCATTCAGTCATCATTAGGCAGACCTATTTCTATGGTTGAGCACGAGTCATTGAATATTGATCTCAAACCACTACTTTATGGTGGCCTCAAACAATTAAAGATCTAATGATATTGTCATTCCATCTTTCTTTGATCAATCTCACCTCTCTCAAGCAGAGCTCATTTTAAGGTTGAGGACGAGTCATTGAATATTGATCTCAAACCACTATTTTACGGTGGCCTCAAAACAATTAAGATCTAATGATATTGTCATTCAATCTTTCATTGTTTAGTCTCACCTCTCTCAAGCAAAGCTCATTCTATGGTTGACCACAAGTTATTGAATATTGATCTCAAACCACTATTTTGTGGTGGCCACAAACAATTAAGATCTAATGATATTGGTATTCAATCTTTCATTGGTCATTCCCACCTCTCTCAAGAAGAGCTCATTCTATGGGAGAGCATGAATCATTGAATATTGATCTTAACTATTATATAATAAAATATTAAAAGATGAGAAGAAAACTCTTAAATGTGGTGCTTTTACAATTTCGGATAAGCCTAGCTGCACTTGACTATTGAACTCCTCAAAGATAAATTTCAATTCTATTCTCTTTTACAATATATTTATACATTCTTATGCACTAGGATTATTTTTGGTTCTTTGAATTCCTTACCAATATATGCATTCTTATTCAAGGCTTGTGTTTATTGTTACTTCTTCCTTAATTTTGAGGTCCTTAATGCCTCATCTTTGGTAATTCCTTGGGAGGATCTCTTGATTCCTAGCTCCAGTTAGCTTGGATCTCAATTTATATTCTTTCTATTGAATTGGTTTTGAAGTATAGGTGATTCAGTTTGCAATCAAGTAAATTTTATTATAAAAGATAGGCTTTAAATGTATATCTTGTTTATTAATTCCCACGAGCCACAAAGATTTCAAAAACAATTCGAATGCTTAAATTTTACTTTATTATTCAAATATTTACAATACTAAAGCTTTAGTCATGATTGAACATCAGGACAAACCTAAATTAGGTTTGATGTAGGAACAATGAATTTCTTAGTTTTCGAAATCAAATGAAGAATGAAGAAGAGACTTCAAAAATTAATTCAGCAAGCGACTTAAAAGAGCTCTCATTATTTACATATCGCTTGCTACATTTCAATCACATGTAATAGATTTTTTATTTTTTAAAAAACAAGATTTAATTTTACATTTCATTCATCAATAATCAGTCAACTTCATTAATTTTTTTTTAATAAAAAAACATATTTTAAAAGAAACCAAAAAAATATCAGAAAAAATAAAAATACCACCAAACTTCGGATGTTTTCAATTTAACAATCAGTCTATTAATTTTAGACGTATTTTGTCCTAACTGATTTAGCAGAATCTGGTTTTTGAAACAAAAAATGAAAAAACCTAATCAAAATTAATGAAATTAAATTCAAAATATAAAACAAATTGAACAAATGGGAAAGAAAGACAAAAATAAACAAAAACTAACCTTGATCCATAGTGTCTGGAGGAGAAATCTAGCACCCCGTTCACGGTTTAGGAGAGAAAATGAAGAAAAAACAATTTAAAAATGCACTATTCATGGGAAAATAAGACCGAGCTTTTTTTGACAGACACCGCGTACGCGGTTCTTTTGGGATTATTAGTGCGTACTTGCTCAATGTTGCCCATTTCTGCATAATCTAGCATTTTCATATATTCTACTTCCACTTCCCTTTTCATCGCATTCATTATATCCATGATCCCTTGCTCGTATTCGATTAATACATTTCTAAAAGATTTTTTCATCCTGTTGAAAGAACAACACACTATATGTAGGGAACGCTTACCTACATAATATTGCATTTAGTTTTGAAGCAGGGTTTGGATATGGATTTATATTCAATTTGAGAGATAATCAAGTTGTATAATGAAGTTAGAGGACAACATAGTTAATTCTGACGGTAGAGGGACCTCATGGCATGCGCGTTTCCACGACGATGGCGCATGCTAATCTCTGCATAAAATGGTACTTCACAAAAAAACAAAATTAAGATTTGTAAAAATAAAACATTTTTTTTTTTTTTGCTTAGGTACATGCATATTATTTTATAATTTTTGGAAACTGTACGCATGCCATTTTGTGTAGAGTTTAGCGTGTCCTCGGAGGGGACTTGTAATGTTAAATCTTTATATTTGATTTTTGATTTTTTTCAAACTAATGCATGCACTAAAAAGAGGCGCTATAGTTAGGTCAATCGTAAATTATACTCTAAATAATATATTGTAGGATAAAAAATCAATTAACTTAAGAAATTGATTACATTTGTTGTTGATCATTGAAATGTCTTTTTTGTTGTTGTGAGTGGTATTTGCCTTCGATTACCTAGCGATACACGGATTATTTGTATACATCTTGGGTCATTTAGGTCCATGGTGGCTGGCTGTAATTAACAATAGAGGTAATTATTGGTATACATTTTGGGTCATCTTGGTTCCATTTTGTGAGATTTTGTAAAGATCAAGAGCTTAATGAAAAGTATAAAATAGAAAGACAAAATAGATGATAGGAATAAACTGTATTCTATCAAGAGCAAATACTAATCAACTGGATCATCAAGAAAAATTACATACAATGTAGATAAGCTTACTTATAAAGGCAAGACTAAGAGATAAGAGAGCACACAATGATGACATGTGGCTTAATGAGATGCAAGGGTAGGTAGGGGTAGGTAGGAGAAATAGTAAAATATTCCACATGAGGTGGATCACCCACCGTAGGTGGAATTATCACTCCATAATAAATGGATATGAGAAAGTAATAATAAGATCACACCATAAAAGGTGGAGTTTCTCCTACATACACACTCTCAATGTAGCACATCTCCCTAGGTGCCTCATATGCAAACTACTATGATATGCATGTACCTAAGTAAACTTAAGTAAAGTGTAATTATATCCAACATGAATAAATAATTACACCAACACAAATGCATTTAAGTCTACAATGGAACTAAGTAATGGAAGATGGGTCCCGTCTACAAGACCATGTAGGTACCCATGTACAAATGCAAATGCAATCTCTCATAAAGAGGGAAAAGAGAGAAAAACCCAATGGAAAAAAACCCTCCCCCAAAAGAGAGATGAAAAGTATATACAAAGTAACTCTCAAAGAAGTATGTGAAAGACAAAACCCCATATGAGGAAAAAGTCCCCCTCTATATGAGAGAAGAAGAGAGACCAAGGAGCCCCCCTCAATGTAGAATTTGCACCAATGGTAGAAGCTCGAAGCTGAATGAAGAAACTGCTCCAGGAATGTCAAACAACGTTCCTCCCCTTAGGAAGAAACAAAACCAAAGGTGTATCCATGTAGTATCCTCGATCATGAAAGGAAGATGTAGGAAAAAAACACATGATAGACGAAGTCTCTGAAAACTGCTCAAGTGTCCCCATGTCGATGTTGGAAGTTACCCCCTCCAAAGGTAGTGAATTGTTCCACACTGCTGAAAAGGCACTCCAAGATATAATGGAGATGAATGTAGAACAATATCTAAAGACTCACATGTCTCCTCTAAGGATAAAGAGACCTCCTCCAACTGTTGCACAAAAGTATCCACAATCATGTCAACCTCGAAAGAAGGAATAGTGTTCCCTCGCAACAATAGAAGAAGAATCATCTTCATCAAAGAGAAGATGAATTTCATCAATGATGTCTCCCAAATCTGCAATGTAGGTGTAATGCCCACCAAAATACCCTAAAGAAACTAAACAGTAATATATAAATGGAGAATTTATTTATTTATTTAACATCTAATAACAACTAATGCAAGACATCACATCTCCATCTATCTACATTCGTTCATCAATTAGCCAATATGAACATATATCATTACTCATTTCATGAATTAACGCAAGCGAAAATATCACAACATCATTAATCTTCCCCTAGGGTACTTTAGCATCATTACTTAAATTCATTTCCACAATAGCATACTGCGCATGTGAAAGGTATATTTCACCTTCATTAATGCATCATAATATAATTATCTACTCATGAGATATGCAACCTACAACATTACTTACTTCCCGTGATATGCATAATTTTCTTTCTACCAATGCATCTATATGAATCATTCATGTTTACTAAATCCGTTTAACATCCTATAACATATTCATTTATTACTCCATGAACATTCATTTTTCAAGATTATTTAACATTCTAACTAGCCTCTAATCATCCCATGAGATAATACAACTGATCCATAATGCAATTCCATTCTATTCCAACTATAATCCATTCATTTCCATGACTCATAAGATCACCTCTCTACAATAGTACAATACAACTAGGCCTTAATTCCAATTTCCAACTACAATTCATCTACAAATATAAGTACATTAAATACATCATGAGCATAGCTCTTTTTACTACAAGATTCCATCTATGATATAAAAAAGTATTACATTACATACATTTTATCTTATCCATTACATAAATCTGTTATAAGGTACATCCATAGTACATCATGAATAATAATCCATGTCCACACAAGAAGAATCCAAAAGAACATCCCAATGGCTAAAAAGCACCAACCTCCCGACCATGTGGAACCAAAAGAACCACCCCTCGTTCTAGGAGATGACACAAGGTCCCAATACATACTCCAAACCTAAGCTGACACCTATAACCAAGGAGGCTAACCATGCAAGGACTCTCAAGAAAGAACTTACACAATACAACAAGAATGAACTCTCAGAGGCATAAAACTCATCAAAACATAAATGCATCCAATAAGCATAATCATAAATCATAAAGGGGAAACACATGTAGGAGTGGAGTGTCATCACATTCCATCCTCATAACACAATAACATAATAACACAAGGCACTGGCCTGATGGACATGTGGAGCCATCTCAACCTATGAAAGACTAAGGAAGATTAGCTTACCATCTTCACGACCTTCTCATGCTTATCCTAAAACATCTTTCTTAGGACTAAGTCATGAGGCACAATCAATTTATCATCTTATTAATTAATATAACTACCCAACCCATCAATTATTAGGTTATCACTTATTTACAAATCATGGAAAACTCCAATGTGCCTTGGTGGTATAGACTTCATGCATCCTTACAAGGAACCTCATGCAAGCCTATCTCTCGTGACCCCGATCATCACAAGAAAGCCCACTCCCCCCTAACATGGTCTCAAACATGACAACACAAGAGGCTCTAGAATCATAATTGGATATGAGAACATACATAAATCTGAAATCACAAATAATCCATATGCAAACAACAATATCATCTCATAATCATGAAACATGTGAAAGTTAACATCATGAGAACCAAAAATCAATGAGCCTCTTGGCCAAATAAACATATCAAGGCCATAAGAAATGCCATCAAATCTGAAATGAATTATCAAATAATCTCAGCAAGGCCTATCCACTTGCTGACACATAATCACAAGAATCTCAATCTCTCTCTTGGTGCATCAACAAGAGAGGAAGCACAAACAACTCAAATGGAGTAAAATCCATACAAAACTAAAAAATAAATCATATGAAGACATCACCAATCATAAATAAACATTAGACAACATCATAAATGCCCTCAAAAAGATTTTGGTACAACCCCAAATCCAACTGACATCAAACAGACTTCAAACTGGACAAAACCTTAAAAATACACATAATAGCGCATACGACTGATACTTTAGCGCATGAAAAAAATAAGTAAATTTTGGGAGAAAACCGCGGAATCAAAACTACTCGAAATATAATCAGCCAAATATGACATATTTATACTTGTTGGAATCAGCACGAAATGAACTATAAGAATATGTGAACAAAATAAAATAATAAAATTCACCCAAGGAACTCCAATTGAAAACATAATGTAGACTTTTGGAGGAAGAACATCTCCAGCACTGTCAAAACTGAGGAAATACTCAACAACCTTGAATTCTAAAATATAGCAAGCATAATATATGACTCAAATACATTTGAAAATACATTCCACATAACCAATAACATCCATACACAAGGGGGTGAGTGAAAATAAAAAGGGAAAAAAGTCCTGTGAGTCTCCTCTACAGCAGAGCCAGATTGGGAGCTCACAAAGACTCTCCTCTTTCTCAGATTCACAATCTCCATAAGAACTCATCTCCCAGGTTAAAATCTCCTTAATATACAATAGAAATCTTATTAAAATAATTCATACAAGACATATACAAAATGTGCAAGATATTTCTCATGTTGAACATTCACGACAATGCACAGGAAGCATTATTTCCAGAACTATAAACCAAGCAAAGAATCTAGAATCCCATGGCTACCCATTCCAAATCTAAGAAGACTAAAGAGATTGCATAAACCAAATCTTTTTTTTTTTTAACCAAATCAAACACGGAGCATACAAGTTTCAAACTTTGAAAGCAAAACAAGAAACCAATGGAGAGGCCTCCAACCTGCAACCTGTGTGATGGTTTGTAGTTGAAGAAGAGCTCCTACAAGACAAAAAAAAATCCAATCAAGCTCCAACCAAAACCAAGAGTGCAACAATCCAAAAACAAGGAAGAAAACTTACTGGAGAAATTTCCAGAAAATAGCCAATCCAACCGAAAAACCTCACAAAGCAACAATAATCCAAAAACATTAGCCTCAATTTCGGCCAATCAAAATATTCCATTTTGGAGTATATTTTACCAACCCACCATATAATATAATTTATTCACCCATTTTGAATTTAACCAATGAGAGTGAAAGGTAGGTAAAGTAAATAAAATATACTTATTCAACTAAGTGGGATTGTTTTTATTTCTTTATTTAATTTATTGTGCTCATACACCCCACTTAGAAATAAAAAGTCAAACTATTAAATAAATATAAGATGAAAATAAATTTAATCAAAAGGGAATTAAAATCAAATAAACCAAAAACTAATAAAATAAATTATAGAACCAAATAGATAAAAGATATCAAATAAATGTTAAACCATAGAAAGTCAAATAAATAATTAAATAGTCAAATACCATTAAAGATTAAATCATAAATATTAAATAAATATTAAACAACAATAAAGCTTATCAAATATTAAAATAATCATAAAACCAATAAATGTTAATTATCAAATAAATATAAATATCAAATAATTAAATATTCAAAATTTATAAATTAAATACATTAAAATAAACATTTCCAAATAGAAAACTACACATAATTACTCTAACATCATCAAGTAAATCAACCGGTATAAACTGGACTCACAATACCAAAGGACCAAGTTTACTAACTGACATGGTGAATTATGCCAAGATGTTGACTACTCACAGTGAAGAACTTAGACCTAGAGTATGTGAGGGGAAACTCATGCCATCTCCGAACCACATAAGACATTGGAATTAAAGACATGCTCAGACCTGTGAAGCCAGGTGGAGTCGATGTCTGGTACCTGCAAAATCCTGCAGCCACAAAATGATAACACAACATATACATATACATATATAGAACAAGCAAGTGATAGAGAATCACGATGACACATCCCGTTTGCAATGAGTGATGTGGAATCGTCTCTATCATGAAGACAATCAAACAATAGTCAAACACATCTCATAAACATCTTATCATATATAAACATAAAGTAGGGTTAGTGTAATCCTAATCATCATCAAAACCATGATAAATCTAATCTATCAATAATCCATCACATAGTGAGCATATAAAATCCATCGAGTACATATATCATCAAATCACATGATCAATCATGATAGTACCAACATCCATATAGATAATCAAAATAGCATATGTCCAATATTGTCTAACAACAATCATAAGCATCTGAAGAACATGAGTAATCATCATCCAAATCATCAAAATATAGTCTAGATAAGTCTATCAAGCATAATATAAAACTCAACTCTAGTCAAAATAAGTCAAACCAAGGGTGGACACTACATAAGAGGGTCAAAGTGTTCCCTCACAACAATAGAAGAAGAATCATTTTCATCAAAGAGAAGATGAATTTCATCAATGATGTCTCCCAAATCTGCAATGTAGGACTCCACAAACAAACCTGCAATGTCTGTCAAGTAGTCATCCCAATGAACTAAAGCTAGAAGACAAGATATACCCTGTTGCATTGAATCACAAGAAGGCAAAATTGTCACACTACTTGCATCATCGGGTGCAATAGGTGATTTGATATCAATAGGAGGAGATGAAATGCAAGGCTCAAGAACGGGGTCACATGTGAGAATCCCCAAGTTCAAGTACCCAAAGTTCTCAAAATATGAATCATCATGTGAAGAATCAACCTCATCAATAGGACCAAAAAGTGAAAATGAGTACAACTGAGATGCATGATCAACCACCCCAGTCGCAATGATAGCTCTAGTCTGCAAGTCTCTAATGATAACTGAATTAGGTGTGAAGTCCATAGTTTTCCTTGTTGTCAGGTAAAAGTACAAACTTGTCTCTCACTTTTATAAAGGAAAAGGCTAACAACAGCAAAACAGTTCAACTCCAATGGCACAAAAGTGATATTTCTATTTGGTTTTTGAAGATGATGTAAACTGATGAAATGTGTAAAATTGGATAAAGTTTCTGCCTATTATTTAAAAAAAATATTGGAACAAGAATTGAAATGTTTTTTAATTATTGAAGTCATTTTTTTAATTATTAAAAAATACAGCAAATCGAGGGTTTTCCCTCCCACCACAAAACTATATGTAAATAATCTTGTTTTCCTCTGATTTTGAAATATGTTTTAGATGACATCCATAGCCAGTGCATAAAAAATAAATCTGATTTCGATGTATATTTTCACCGTTATAATAATTCAAAGTCAAAGTTTCCCGCAATCGACAGTTTTCGTCTCCCACCAAATTTCCCCTATCAAAACTATAGCAATCCCTCAAAAATTATATATTCTTGAAGAGGACTCTCTCCTCTAGTGTTATATATAATTTTTAAATTTTTCTGATATGATTTATTATTATTTTTTATTTTTCTGAATCAGAGTCTTCTGGAATGTTAATATACTTACATGTAGTATTTTGTAATTTTAAAATACTAATTCTAATTGAAATTCTAAAAAAAAAATATATGTCAATGTTCCTCACTCCGAGCTCTCGAAAAGGGTTTTTTTTTTTTTTTAAAATAAAAATTTGATGGTCAAATTCTTAGCAGAACTTGAAAGTTCTGCAAATGGGGGTGGGTGGGGGGGTTTGAGTAGGCTGCCATGTGGGATGCCACATGGGCAGGGGACTTGGCTAATCAGGTCCCCCAAGTAGACAGACCGTCCGTGAGCAGTTGCGTGGGGAAGCGACCACTCGCTTCCCCACCCTTTCCCTCATTTATTAATGAGGTGATTTTTTAATTTTTTAAAAACAAAAAACAAAAAGCAATTCATGAAATCTTCAAAAAAAATTCTAGGAAGTTGATTTTTTTCAAGGAAGGAGGTGATTTTTTCGAAGGAGGTGATATTTTATCGAGGATGTGATTTTTTGCAAAGGAGTTAATTTTTTTCTTAAGGAGTATTTACTTGCGATTTTAGGAAAGCAAATTTCAATACTTTGTGTAATGGGGAATAAAATAAATAGAGAAAAAAAATATGATCGTATAAGGGATGATTCAAAGAAAGGTCATACAAAACATAATCAAGAGCAACCTGTTGATGTTGAAGAAGATCCCATTGATGTTGAAGATGATGCAACTGAAGCAGCCGAAGAAATTGGTATTAGTCAAGGTACGAATTTTTCTTCTGTCTTGAGAAATTTGATGGAGATGAATGAGGATTTTCTTTTCAGTCAAATTTTATTTAAACACATGGTATGTGAGAGCATAATTAAATTCCATTGCAAAACATGTGGGAGGAATATTTTGAAAAAAAATCTATGGTCGGGAGAGCACAATTATTTGTAAAGCTATTTAAGAAAAGAGAAATTACTCATGTTTTGGAGTTGTTGGGTGTCGATAATAGCAAAATCTCAGGAGGTCATGTAAAAGAAATAATAGTTGAAAATTTGTGAGATGCATTCAACCTTATTGATACCACAAGTCGAGGAGCCGATTCAAGTGCTGAACGTAGAGCGTTGATGACTATGGTTTCTAGTAAGAGGTTGTCACATAAAAGACAAGTTACAACAATTTCTGAATTACTGCATATATCTAGAAAAATTGTTCAAAGATATATTAGGAGGAGAAATATGTTAGATGAAAACAATGAAATGAATTGGGTAAATATTTGTAGACTTCCTCAAAATGACATAATTTCTGAAGATGTAAGAAGACTGGTATTTGAATATTGGACCTGCCACTCCCGTGTTTCTTCCGATAGAAGGGACACTATACAGATGAAAGATGAAGAGACCCATTTGAAGATTTCACATCCTAAACATTTTGTATATAGAACACAAAGTGAGCCATTTGAAGCATTCAAGGAAGAATTTTTAGATGTGAAAATATGTCAGAGAATGTTTGAGAAGTTGTCCCCTTGCTTTGTACGCATAAATAAGGTATGTGAAACTTGTTGTTGGGTATGTGCACCAAGATGGTGGTCAGAAAAGTGGACACCACCCAAAACAAAAAATAAAAAAACAAGCAGCGCGTACGCGGTTATAAAATTTGAACTCATCGTGTACGCGCTTAGGTCCATTGTTCCCGAGCCTAAAAATGGTGGCGCGTACATACTGCTTTTAGAAAAGTGAGCGCGTACACGCTACCTTTAGGAAAGTGAGCATGTATGCGCTAATTTTAGGAAAATGAGAACGTACATGCTAATAAGACCTAAAGGACCATGTATGTGGTACTTGTCAAAAAAGGTTTTTTTTGAAAAAAATGGGTCTTATTTTCCCATGACAACCTTATTTTTTTCCCCATTTTCTCCACCAAACCGCGAACGGGGTACCTCATTTCTCCTCTAGACACTATGGATCAAGGGCTGCCATGTGGGATGCCACATAGGTAGCCTCAGCCGACCGAGTCTCCCAAGCGACAGGACCCTCTGGGAGCGATCAAATGGGGAAGCAACTGCTCGTTTACCCACCCTTTCCCTCATATATTAATGAGGTGATTTTTTAATTTTTTTAAAACAAAAAACAATTCATGAAATCTTCAAAAAAAAATTCTAGGAAGTTGATTTGTTTCAAGGAAGGAGGCGATTTTTTGGAGGGAAGTGATTTTTTATCGAGGTGATTTTTTGCAAAGGAGTTAATTTTTTTCTTAAGGAGTATTCACTTGCGATATTAGGAAAGCAAATTTCAATACTTTGTGTAATGGGGAGTAAAATAAATAGAGCAAAAAAGTATGATCGTATAAGGGATGATTCAAAGAAAGATCATACAAAACATAATCAAGAGCAACCTGTTGATGTTGAAGAAGATCCTGTTGATGTTGAAAATGATACAACTGAAGTAGCGGAAGAAATTGGTACTAGTCAACGTACGATTTTTTCTTCAGTCTTGAGAAATTTGATGGAGATGAATGAGGATTCTCTTTTCAATCAAATTTCATCTAAACACATGGTACCTGAGAGCACAATTAAATTGCATTGCAAAAACATGTGGGAGGAATATTTTGAAAAAAAATCTATGGTCGAGAGAGCACAATTATTTGTAAAGTTATTTAAGAAAAGAGAAATGACTCATGTTTTGGAGTTGTTGAGTGTCGATAATAGCAAAAGCTCAGGAGGTCATGTAAAAGAAACAATAGTTGAAAATTTGTGAGATGCATTCAACCTTATTGATACCACAAGTCGAGGAGCCCATTCAATTGCTGCACGTAGTGCGTTGATGACTACGATTTCTAGTAAGAGGTTGTCACATAAAAGACAAGTTACAACAATTTTTGAATTACTGCATATATCTAGAAAAATTGTTCAAAGATATATTAGGAGGAGAAATATGTTAGATGAAAACATTGAAATGAATTGGGTAAATATTTGTAGACTTCCTCGAAAAGACAAAATTTTTGAAGATGTAAGAAGACTGGTCATTGAATATTGGACCAGCCACTCTGGTGTTTCTTCCAATAGAAGGGACACTATACAAATGAAAGATGAAGAGACCGGTATGAAGATTTCACATCCTAAACTTTTTTTAGATACAACACAAAGTGAACCATTTGAAGCATTCAAGGAAGAATTTTCAGATGTGAAAATATGTTAAAGAATTTTTAAAAGGTTGTGCCCTTGATTTGTATGCATAAATAAGGTATGTAAAAATTTGTGTTGTCGAAATCATGTTGAGTTTCATCTATACTTAGAGTCATATAAAAAATCTATGACAATTTTTAATCCAGATATGGTCATCCCTAGAAGTACGACATAATTTGTGAAATCAATTTTATATGATAAATCAGAAGAATTAGATGACTTCAATGTACAGTGTATAAAAAGTACATGCATTGATTGTGGACATTTGCAAAAATTTCCATTACAAATTGAGAATATTGATGTTTCAATGTTAGTTTTGTGGAAGAGATTTCAATATGAGACATATCAAACTAAGTCAGGAGATGAACCCAAAAAAATTGCATTGAAGGAGAGTGAATTCTCCTACCTTGAATTTATGAACAGATTTCGTACTATGATTTATCCACATATCGAACATTGTCATGGTGCACGATGGCAAGCTAAACAATTTCATGATTCCAAATTTTTTTTTCCACCTGGTTGTATTCTTTCAATTGTATATTTCTCTGAGAACTATATATTTTCCCCTCAATCATAGATTCAAGCTCAATATTATCATTTTGATTGCTTGAGTTGCAATATTTGTGCAAGTGACTTATAGACATGCACAATTTGATGTGGATGGAGTAGAAAACTGTACTCATCCAAATGAACGCATTATCGTCAAGGAGGTTCATTTCTATATCAGCAATGATAAGGTTCATGATAGGAGCTATGTAGCTCATTGTTTTGCAATATTTTTTGAAGATCTTGCAAATCACGGGATAAATGTTTCACAATACTAGATTTGGTCAGATGGTTGTGTAGGTGAATACATAAGTATCAATTCATTTTCATTTACATGTAAATTTGTATTTTATTTCAATTTGATAAATTTTATTTTAAATGTTCAATTGTACATGTACATGACATACAACTTTATGGAGTAGGACAATTTAAATCTACAAAAGCCTTTAATTGGATATCCATGCAACATGTTACACACAATGTTAAGTTTTTGTAGAACTTATTTGAAAGTGGACATGGAAAAGGGGAGCACGATGGAGTAGGAGAATGTGTGAAGCGTGCACTTTGCCAACATGAACTTGCAGGTACTATTAATTTTGTTTTCAATTTGTTTGTATCTATTTCTTAATATAATTTCATTTAAAAATAAGTGCACATAACAACATCTCTAAGTTCTTTTATGTATGTAATAGCATAGAGAATGCAAACAAAATTGTTGAATGGTGTCAAAGTCATTTTGGTAGTCGGGACACGCCATACAGCAAATGTTTTTATTGGGAAGTGAAAGGTAAAATATTTTTTTTCTTAAGAATTCTTAAAAAGAATTCATGAGCTCTACATTTCACTTTTATCCTAAAGTTGTTGATCTTAAAATGTGAAAATTTCATTTCATATTTGTAACAGGTATTGATTGATCTAATCCTTACAATTGCCAAATAATTGTTGGTATTAGAATTTTACATCAAGTGATGACTACATGACACCACAAGCCAACATTGATTCAAGTAAGAGAAAAGACATGCTTTTGTGCTGACTATGTTGAGGACAATCCAATGAGTCAATGCGAGAATATTGCAAATGGATATGTCTCACAATGGGATATGAAAGAGTTAATTAGAATGAATCCTTATGAAGATGATGGAAATGACATAGACACTCATGATGCTATACATTCAGCTGATTATGAATTTGTTTCTGATTTAGTCGTTACAGGTGCGTGTGTGCATACATGTTATTTTATTTAGTTTTAATTTAGAACATGTAGTGACATGTTCAAATTTTATCTACATCTTACTTTTGTTTTAAATTTATATGGTGTCATCTGGATGTACATACATGTAGGTGATATTTTTGTTGTGGTTGCGGATCCTGACAATGTGGAAGGTGTAGATTATTATCTACTAAGATACACGAAAGCAAAATTCAAGTTGCCAAAAGTAACTGTAGACGATGATGGACAGTCATATCCAACTGGTTCAATTGTTATAGAAGGCACTAGTCATAATTACATTATTCATATTTATATTTATATTACTTGAATTAGATTATTAGTAATTATTGATATTGCTTGATTAAAAAATTATTATTAAATATTTATATTTCTTGATTAAGAACAAGGCACTAGTCATAATTACATTATTCATATTTATTAGTGATTATTTATATTACTTGATTTAGAATATACATTTTGATTTTTTATTGACATCCCCTTAAGACATCCTCACAAGAAAAGTTAGGTATATAATCCTAGGATGTAGTCTTAAATAATGTTAAACTCTAGATTAATATCAAACTTAGCTCTTAGTTTAGTACTAGTTGTGAAGAAAAGCAAGCATCCCATACTACTTGTGGTCATCACTATTAAAGTAAGTGTTACAACAAACACAACATGTAATATTGTTAATAATATTTCCACAACCTACTAAAATGATCCATAAACCTATATAAATACCAATACTAATACCAACCATATAATGTAGTATATATCATTTGCATATCAATCTAACTAAAATATAGAAATGATTTACATATCAATCTAATTGAAATGTAACACATGGAATTTGAACATTGTAACACATAAAATGAACATGTAACTTAGAATTATGAGATTTCTATAAACATGTAACACAACTAAGTAGACAAATTCAATAATAATGAGTTCAAAGAAATTGAATACTAATTTAGCATGTATTATGATCCCCTTAAGACATCCTTTTTTGACTAAATTATGCACTAAATAATAAATTATAAGTATTAAGGAAAGGTGTGCACCTAACTTAGAGTGAGAGCTCATTGTAAGACATAAAGTAAACATGTACAACACATGAAATGTACATATAAACAAGCAATACATGAAATGTCTAGATAAACATGTAACATGTATGAAATGTCCAGGTATAATGTTTAAAATAAGGCTACAAATGCAATGTCCACGGTTCATGTATAATAGAAATCGAGTGCATAATAGAAATATAATGTTCAAAACATGTATAATAGAAATGTCCACGACATGTATAATATAAATGTCAGATATACATAATAAAAGAAGTAAGCATGCATATAACAATATAATGAGCTATGTCGTGCCCTGTCCCGATCCCTGATTTTATCCATCACCTACTCCAAGGGCCTACATTGTGTACACAATTTTCATTTAAAAAAAATTATATATATAGTGGATCCTGATGAATAGGAAAAAAATAAGACACATCAATTTAAATTCAAATTTAAATATAAATTTACATGTGTATCCTGATGAATAGGATCACCAAGTGCCTGCAAATCTCCATATCTCGCGTTATATTTAAAATTAAAAAAATATGTCAGTGGTAGTGAATACATACAAACTTTATATATACAACTGAGTTAAAATCAAAAATTTATTTTTTAACTTATTCCTCTCCTTGAATGCATGCCCGATGCCAGATATCTCCAAAGAGTGTAATGACACAACATTTGGATCAATAAAGTCATCCATAAGAAGAGATGAAAAACCTCATCTCCGAACTCCTCGAGTCTATGGTGTAGGATACACTGTAGTCTTAGGAGTTGTAGAAGGTATTGAAATATCCTCCTTCCTGGAACTACTAGGCTCTGAATCTCCTCCACCATGGCTGGTACTAGTTGAGGATCTCTAAAGTACTTGTCTTATGAACTCAAGAAGCTGCTAAGGAGTGATCTAATGTAATGTAGAGAGAGTCTGATAAGCATCCACAAGATCACTCACTAAATAGGAGCTCATCTGGAATAGACGACGTCCGGTAAACTTGCAATCTCAATAGGCAATGCTAGCTCATAACAAATATATGGGTCATAAAATGGATCCATCTCATTGACAATAGGGGTAGTACGAGAACACAACATATATCTCCCCACATGATCGAAATTCATCTCATCAACCTGAGTAGCAATGTTGGTAATGCTATAATACATGCCAGCGTGTGCCTCCTCAACTACCATATCATCAACACCACCTGTAACCAAATCCAAACCTTTCGGAAAAAATGAAAGGTTTCTACCCACCATTGCCCTCTTACTAGGGGGTTGTGTATCATGGTGTCTAAATCTGTTTGCAAATCTGCCCCTACCCTGCCCAACATGTCATGGAAAGTTTGTGTAATCAACATCATATCCTAGATGAAATTCTTCATACAATTATTTGTAGAAATACTGTGGCAGCTCATGCTTCTGCGGCCACCTATGATGTGTCGCCAACCATATAAGATATATGAATGGTTCAACAATAGGATCCTCACATCTAGTGACCCAATATCCTCTAACCACAACCATTTTCATGTAAAATGGGAAATGGATTTCACATTCACTGCAGAAACATCTCTATCTATTATTTTCCATTTAACCGTGCCATAGACAGTGTGAGATAAAATCCTATAAAAATGCTCAATGTGAGGGTCATCATATGGGTTGTATGATTGAGCAATCATACAAATCAACTCATCTCTAATATATTCTAATTTATCCCTATTGGCCAGCACACGAGTGTTATTTAAAGTCCACTGTACTATGCTAGAGAGATTGGTATTCTCAAAATAGTCTGAGTATGAGAAGTCTTTGAATTATCAAGAGTACTCTCAGGAGTCTCAGGCCTACGTGAGCTCTGCTGAGGATCAAGATGCACACTCTGCTCAGAAAAAAATGTTGCAAACCACTAGAAACCATATCTAGATGTGATGTGAAATGTATGAATGTGTGGGTGTGTGTGTGGTGTGTGTGTGTGTGTGTGTGTGTGTGTGTGTGTGTGTGTGTGTGTGTGTGTGTGTGTGTGTGTGTGTGTGCGTGTGTGCATGAATCTCCATGTATATATTAAATTGAATTACAAACAAGTTCATATACAATGTATGCCACAAACAAAATGAAACATTGTACAAATATGCTTGAGTTAAACATTTTAAACAAAACAAATCAAATGAAATACGACCTATAGACATTGAAACTGAAAGATTACATTGCAAAATAAATTACATGAACATACACATGAACTTATTTAACATAAAAATTATAATATGCATATGCGACTACACCATTATAGATAATGATTATGATCATTTTATTAAACTAGAAAGTTATGCAAATATTAATTTAATAATAACCATTCTATCATAATTGTACTTCAAATATAAAATTTCGTAATAGGTATATAATATTGGAGTAAAATAGACAATCACCTAATTTATTAATAAATCATTAATTAGGTTCCTTTTACTTTATCTAGGGTTTTCATTTTGCTTTTATAGCCAAATTCATTAGTGTAAAATGTAATCTAGTTAATCTACTTTAACTTATCACAATTTGATACAAAACTCTTGATCTTTGGATTTAATTCATATGAGTTATTGATAAAATTTAATTTCACTATTAGTATCCAAAGTGATGTTATGTGGTGAAATGTGATAAGCTACATTGAGATGCTCCTACATCATATCTACACAATAATTTTGAAGAATACTTTTATAAATTACTACTTTTTATGTGGCGACCACATGCACATGTTTCCCTTTGATGTAATTTTTAAAAATATCACATTTTAATTCCTTTTTACCTAAATACCTTAGTTTATCATTTAAGTATTAGAACAAAAATGCACATTTTAAAACTAGATATAAAATTTTATATTTCACATTTTTACACCATGTTAATATTCTATCTATAAGTGCTTCAAATCTTTACCCCAACTATAGAATATTATCCCCTTTAGGATATTTGTTAAAAAAAATTCCCATTTTCTAGCCCATTACCTTATAGTTATCCAATCAACCCACTAGCCCACTCCCAAAACCATGGTAATATGACAAAAAAAATCAAACTCCACAAAAGGATTAAACAAAAGATCAAAGGATCAAAAACATTTAGGAAATGTCAATGAAGCTATTAAAATGTTCTAAGAATTCTAATCAAAATAATGATTAATGGGAGGGAACCAACATTTAGAATCATGATTTGGGGGTAGAACTTGAGAGAAGTACAGGATATATGGAGCCAAGGCTTTAATAACTAAAGATATAATTAGAAGTTGAAATGATGAAGTTCACTATATAGTAGTTATTGCACAAAAGGGTTCTAGGGTCGGAAAAGGTTCCACAAAGTGATATGCAAGTTTGGAAGACAAAAATTAATCAAGCTTGTCAGTGGCTAATTGATTAGAAACACTCTCTCCGATACATGACTATTTTGATGTATATATTTTTGTCATTTATATTTTTTCTAAAAATCCACTACTTTTCCCAATTGCTAATCAATCTAAGTTTGGTCTTTCATATTTTCTAGTTCATTTGGATCCACAACTACCATGTCCGAGCCTATTTGTTAAGAATACAATCCTTGAGCTTACGAACCTCGAACGAAGAAATGAGAAGTGTGTTTATGGTTAGTGTTATCATATGCAAACTCAATTAATGGTAAGTAAGTTCCCATATTTTTGTTCACAAGTCCTCAAGAATTTGGTTCACTCTCTTTTTGTTGATCAATCTTAAGGTGATGGGTTGTTCTATAGTCCAACTTACTTCCCAATTATGTGTATGTTTTTTCAAAACTTTGACATTATCCAGGTGTCTCAAATATGATCTTATCAAACATACCTTTATTAAATATGATAATATTTGGCACTCCATGAAACTAAAAGATCTCCTAAACTCTTGGAAGGTATACATGGATGCCTAAATGTAATTAGAGAGATTTTTTGTAAATTATATTCTCTTATATTGTTTATAATTATATGTTTTTTTGGTTGTATTTTCCATTTGAGGATACATTGATTGAGCCATTTAAAATCATTGAATGTATTTACTATTGTTGAAAGATGCTTTTGATATCCCTCCAACCTTAATTTTAGTAAATTAACATAATATACATATATTATTATTAAAACAATTAAAAAATAATAATTTAAAAAAGAAAAAAAGCCTTTCGGCCCCACTTGCTCGGCCGAAAGACTTCTTAGCCCCCCTCCCACTCCAGCTATTTTGGACTGTGAAAATGGGGGGCTAAGTGCAGTCAGCGGATATATATAGGGTCGAGTACTACTCAGTCGACTATACCCCACCACCCATCCTCCACGTAGGCACCATGTGGCGCCATGCAGACTCAACCGAGTCTGTAATAACCCACCATAATTAACTCAACAAAATTGAGTATTCTTTTTTTTTGTGTTTAATTTAATCATTATGTGTTTGATTCAATCGCATACTCTGGGCATCCATCCATTTGGATTAGGCATTCATCCGTCCGGGATGAGCATCTAACCATACGGGTTAGGCACCTGTCCATATGGGACATAAGATTTCATCTATCCAATACGGGATAGGCATCTACCCATACGGGGTAGGCATCTATCCAAATCGGGATAGGCATCTACCCATGCGGGGTAGGCATCTATCCAATCGGGATAGGAGGTGCTCTGGCCAGAGACTTAGACTCATCGGGACCATTCGGGTCCTGAGCCACTCACTAAGTACTACACTCTTCTAACAGAAGTGCACCAAGGTCGCCGTCCTTAGGAGTAATTAAATAACATAATACAAGCTTGAATTCCGCCTTGAAATTAGGCTTAAAGCCTCAAGAAGTCAAGCAAATCCATACGAGATTCCTTCCGAGTATGCATTGAATTACTTTTTCCCATTTTAATTATCTTTCAAATTAAGATTCTATTCAATCCTTCTATACCAAGCCTAGACCCCACCCATGAACGCCTGAGTACGAGGGACAACTTTGTCCCAAGACTGCCTACATACCCGCTTCAGCTCGGGATCAAGGCGTAAAGTATGTAGCTCTATTTTCTACTCTATGGTTTGATGTAAATTGATTAGTGGGTACGCAACCCTTTCTAGGGTCAATATCCCACACAGTTTCTCTACAGTTGCTACCCACGATGGTAGCGCTTAAGCAAAGGCTCAAGATGGCCTATTGCTTGAGGCCTAAAACAACTAGATCCTAACACCTATCATGAGCGTCACCCTTGACCAAATTGTCAATCACCAATATCCCTTCAAGATTTAAAAAAATCAATTTCATAAAAGCATTTTACTTAAACCAACCCTAAAGGGGGTTTACTATGTTTTCTCTCAAAGGATGAAAAAGCATTTAAAAATTATCTTATTAGATTATCGATCCAAGGGAGATTACCCGCCCCTTGGATTTTAACTTCCAAGTGTCCCTTATTACTCCCCGATGATTTATAGGGACAATGCCACAAACATCATTGATGTAGCTTTATTAGGCATTAAGTGCAGTAGTTCAACATGACGACATTACCTGCAAGAGTGTCCTAGAGGCACCACATATACCGAACGCTACTAGGTTTAGGTTTCCATCTTCCTTTATTTAGTTTTCTAACTAAGAAGCTATGAAAACATCATGCTTGAAAACAATTACTAATTGAATGTGCATAATTTCTAATTGATTGAAATAACTACTTGATGAATTACGTAGAATAAAACCATAACTTGAAATATAACTTGGATACGAAAAACTTGCATATTAATAATTACATGTGTACTTGCATGATATCGGCACAATAATCCCCAATATTTATAAACTTTTCTAAGTTAAATTCACAACTTAAAATTTATACTAAGGAAGGAATTTAATATTCCCTAAATTGTAATTATTAGCAATTAAAATTAAAATTTAAGCAATTAACTTTAATCCCAAAGTAATTACTAGAAATTTCTAATTTACAAATTAAAAGATTATATAAAAAAAAAAAAAAAACTGTTTACAAAATGAAAAAAGAATAACGAATTTATTGTTTTATTTGCAAATGGGGAAGTGGGTACCATGGGTCCCATCACCCCTTTGCGGTCCTGCATATGCAGGCCCACAGGGTTGAGGGGCCTCGTGGTCCCCTCCACTCCCCTGTGGCCACGGACAGTGACCGCAAGGTAGTGGGGGGTACCACTACCCCCGACGGTTTAATACCCACCGTCCTGCATGCTGCCATCATGCCTTCGAATGTTTTTCAAAGACCGCGTCATAGTCATTAATGCATTTTGACATTTGAATGCTGTTTATTATAATTAAAATGTGACTTTAATATGCATTAACATTCGAAATAACTATATATATATATATATATATATATATATATATATATATATATATATATATATATATATATATATATATATATATATATATATATATATATATATATATATATATATATATATATATATATATATATATAGTTTCATATTCCCTTACTTTAAAAAAAACAAAAGAGACTTATTTATGAAAGTAAGAACAAAAATAGATGATCAAATAAATATTATTTTTTTTTAGATTGATTTTCTTAGTAAACAGGAATTTAACATTAATAGAGAGGGAGAGAGAGCTTTATCCAACATTCATAGGGAGGGAGTTTAATTCCAGATTTGATAGGGAAATTGTTTATTTCTAGGATTCGTTTCCAGTATTCACAGGAGGATTTTATTCAACTGATATTCACAGAGAGGTCTTTGTTCAACTCATAGGGAGATTTATCTAATTAATAATCACAGAGAGATTCAAAATAATCATAGAGGAAATAATTGCAGTGAAACCTATCCTTTCTTTTCAACTAATTTTCATAGACAAAATATATAACCAGATGATGAAATCAAATAAGAATATCACAGAGGATTATTCACAGCGAAATCTATCCTTTCATTTCAACTAATTTTCATAGAGAATATATATAAAACCAGATAATGAAATCAAATGAGAATATCACAAAGGATTATTCACAGCAAAATCTATCCTTTCATTTCAACTAATTTTCACAGAGAATATATATATAACTAGATAATGAAATAAAATGAGAATATCACAGAGGATTATTCACAACGACATCTATTAAAAGGATGAGATTCAGATTTCTATTCGAGAAACCAGAGAGATGAATAAAGATTGATCTAATCTAGTTCTCAGCAAGAAACTGAAACAAATTGATCTGATTCTCATCAAGGAAACTGAAACAAATTGATCTAATCTAGTTCACAACAAGAATAAGATGCATGATTCAAAATAAAATAAAACTAAATAAAAGAACCTGGATGCTTGCAATTGATGTAGAATCTCCTATGAATCCTTCAATTAGCCTCCCTTGATCCTTCAAACTTGAAAGAAATCCTCCAAAGCAATCTTAGCTATTTTCAAAAATGAAATATGACTACCAAAAAAAATTTACTTGAGAGAAGAATTTCTTTATGGAATAACCAACTCCCATTTTTGAAAACTTGCATATCATTTATAAGAAAAATCCCTCTATTCCACTATCTAGAATTTTAATTAAAAAAAGGAGATTCTTTCCCAATTTTGGACTTCATGCAAATTGATTAGACTTAGTGGAGGAGTTACATGCAAGGTGGTGGAGAATCCTTTAGAAGCTTCTTATTCTTCCTACAACATGTTCCATAATTGGATGTGGAAAACTAAATAAATAAATAAGAAAAATGTATATTTTCCATGTGTGTGTGTGTGTTTTATTATTTTATCCTTTTATAATATTCATTCAATCATTTAAATAGCTTATCCAAAAATATAATAGAGTTTGTATTTTAAATGCAAAAGTGATAAGGGAGGGTTGTGACAGAGTCCTACTCGGTCGAGTAGGATTTCTTTTTGGCTTGAACTTAGCCAAAAGTGTGACACAACACTATGCTTTCGCCCTTCCCCATGTGTGATTTGATAGATGGAAAGAAGATTGTTTGTCAAGTGGGGTGCACACAACACATGATTGAAGGAGTTATCCCTTATGATAATACATCATTTCCCAATCACATCCATGTATGTATGATTGCCCATCAAAATCTATGGCATGGTGCAAGGCTCAAATGAAGAGAACATAGACTGCAAACATTCCATATGATGAGAAGCCCCTGAATCTAGAAGCCATCTCCCTGAATCATGACTTGTAGTAGCACTAAGAGCTTGTCCCTTTCCTTTATCTGTCTCAAAAGAGTGATCCTTTCCTTTATCCTTTTCTTTGGAAGAATTTGAAGTAGACATCCTAGAAGGAAAACTAATTTTGTTCTTCTCAAGAAGATGTTTCAATTCATCAGCATCCTTCTTGTAATAATGTTGTTCATCATGTTCCGACTTATTGCAATATGCACAAAAAGATTGTCCTTAGATTTCCTCTTAGCTAAGGATGTAGATTCACCTTGTTGTGGAGAGGAGGATTGTGCTCTATCTTGTTGTGGTTTAGACTTAGGTTTCTTTTGGTTCTTGACTTTTCTTGATTGCTTTGATTCCCTTTATTAATCACCAAAGCTCGTGACTTTGAAGATTTGAGAATCCCCATCTTTGTCAACTTAGATTGTTCAAGAATCAACATCTCTGTGAATACATCAAATGGGGGAGAAGTGTAAGAGGAACCTTGAGCTAACTTATGGGTGTGAAAGCTAGATACAAAGGTTGCATAATTTGATGGATGCTTGTCCAACAAGCTACAAACCAACTGAGCATCCTTTTTGTCAATGCCACAATCCTTTAGCTTTTCTCTTAGCTCATTTAATTTTGTGACATAATCTTAGATTGTATCAAAATCCTTGGGATCTAATGTTGTGAGTTCACTATCAAGCTTGTAGCTCTTAATCTCATCAACTTGACCATACAATTTGTCATAAATATACCAAGCCTCTTTGATTATACATTTCTCAATATGAAAAATGAGGTCATTTGATACATACTTTCTTAATGTGTCAAGTTCCGTAGATTTTTTAGTGAGCCATTCAACTTGAGCATTAGGATCAACCTTAGTATCAGCCCTAGAATCAGGTGGTGATGTTATTGTTCCATTTACATAATGAATGAGTGATTTTTCTATTAGTTTACTCCATGCCTTAATCTTCCATGAAGTATAATTATGAGGAGTTAAAAGTGGAAATTTAGGAGAGCCCATAGCAACAAAATGAAAAAATACAAGATAGAGAGAGGCACAATCACACAAGACACCCCCCCACCCCCCCAAATCAATCAATCAGAGAAACCCCCCCCCCCCTAAATGATGATTTAACACTTTATACTTAGTGTGTGTACAATGGGCCACTTGCAAAACAAGACAAGGTGGAATTTTGATTTCAACTTTACAACTGCCTCAAATAGGATATAAAAGAATCCAATAAATACTCCAAGTGATCTAAACTGAGATCCAAGCAAAATACAAGTATCAAATAGGCCAAAAATGACCAAATACTGAAAGTATAATTTATACTTAAAATCACTGCAAACTAATGGCATATTATTAAAGTAGATGAAAAATTATGTACTTAAAAAAATGGCACCTGAAAAGAAGGTCGCATGACCCCAAACAAAGCCTCTAAAGTTGCAAAATTGAGGATTAGATAGGTGCAGTAATAAAAAACTGCAAAGTGCGAAAAACTTTGTCCATCAAAATCAGAAAATTCCTCCATCACTACGAAGAGCACAAAAATTAGCCCAAATAAAAAAAAAAATACATGCAAAAATGAGCAATATATGGCCTCTTGAAGTCGGATTGCGAAATCAAAACACCAAATGAGAGGGGGTCCAATTTTTTTCAAAATACTGTTGATGCAAGCTGATGTCATTATTTTGTGAGCTTAGATTTGACGACCATTTGACTGTCATTAGGTCATCGCTCCCTTCTCTTCTCGTACATATGATGTCATCAGTACAAAAGATGATGATATCGACAGTGACTATGTCGGTGTTGGTGACTGGAATGTCTATATGGATGATGTGGTAGACGGGTGGCATTGACTATGCATGTGGTCTGCTGATGTATACTTCCTGCATGGTGATGAGGTGGCCAAATTGGACTGTCACACATGTGTGTATGATGCTCACTGTGCAGTGATGTGGCAGATGATGTGTCATCGACAGGGCGTTCCTCTCATCTAATTTGGCACAATGAATATGCGACAACTAGGCGATGAGTCAGAAGTATGACCAAATGTGAGATGACCGCATGGTGTAGGATAGGTGGTTCGCGTGGAGGAGCATGGAGCCGATTGACTAGAAGTCAAAAAGCGGTTGTCAAAAGTGGACGACGCTTGGGCGGTCTCAATGGCAGCAGCGGCGGCGTCGCCAAAACCCTAGAAAACACAAATTGACGTGTTGGGAAAATAGGGACGATGCAGAGCTGGTGATAGACGCAGAAAGATCTGGAAGATGGATGATGTTGAGGGAAGTACGGTACGGCCCCAGAAAAAAAATACTACAGAGTATGGGGGGGGACAGGGGTCCCGGTCCCAAAATAATAATTTTGGTTTTTTGTTTTAAATAAAACTTTTTACAATTTGATAAAAAACTGTGAAGAAATTTAAATAGATTCGCAAAAAACTAATTATATATATATATATTTTGAAAAATCCGTACAATATACAAGAATAGGCGATTGTTTTCCTTCACCAAATATGGCCAAGTTTATACTCAAAATTTATGGAAATGGCCACCCAGACACAACCGTGTTGTCCAAATCGCTGTAGGACACCCCCAAAAATTCTAGATCCCCAAATCCAAAAATTGAATCCTTCAAAATGTCTATAAAAGACTAATCAATGAAGCCCTTTAGGCTCTGATACCATGTGAGATTTTGCCAAGATCAAGAGCTCAATGAAAAGTACAAAATAGAGAGACAAACTAGATGATAGGAATAAACTATATTCTATCAAGAGCAAATACTGATCAACTGGATCATCAAGAAAAATTACATACAATGTAGATAAGCTTTCTTATAAGGGCAAGGCTAAGAGACAAGACAGCACACAATAATGACATGTGTCTCAATGAGATGAAAGGGTAGGTAGGGGTAGGTAGGAGAAATAATAAAATATTCTACATGAGGTGGATCACGCACCGAAGGTAGAATTATCACTCCACAATAAGTGGATATGATAAAGTAATAACAATATCACACCATAAAAGGTGGAGTTTCTCCTACATACACACTCCCAATGTAGCACATCTCCCTAGGTGTCTCCTATGCAAACTACTATGATATGCATGTACGTAAGTAAACTTAAGTAAAGTGTAATTATATCCAACATGAATAAATAGTTATACCAACACATTTACAAGGCTTGCTTGTGTCCATATGTTGGTTATGATCATGATTCATTTGCTTCTGCATAATAGAACTTGTTTTTCAAGTTGTTCATCATTAAATTCAATATTTGTTAGGACATTTGTGATAAAGAATTCCAACAAAAGTCCACATTTGATTGTTTTTATATGATATACATACCTAGTTCTAAAGTACTCATTTTTGGCATAGGGTGGAAGGATACTAGAAAAAGTTGGGGAGACTGGTATTCTTGGTAATTGCATTTACTTAAATAATTCTAAACCTTTTCAACATAGCAATTTTGTGTGGATCCTGAAATCATTTCATTCCACGAGACAATAAATAATTCTTTATAAAACTTGTCTTTAAAGTAGTCGAGAGAAAGTTCATCGTTTCCAACAATAAGATTTAAACTTGTGCATTTTAAGCAATTCTTTTTTGTTCTTTTTATATGAACTTTATTTCTTTAAGATTCTGTCCAGATATGCCACAACCATCACAATAGTATCAATAAATAGATTTGGTGGATGTATTTCCAATTTTCTTTGTATCAACGAATAGATCTAAATGAATGGAAGTCACAAAATCTAACTTTCAAATGGAATTTGTCAATGAAATCAATGGTGAGCATTGCCAATGAAATCTATGTTAAGCATTTGAAGCCCATGGGTGTTCCTCTTAGAGTTGTTCATGTGTTTGATTCTTTCATAGTGTTGAAATGAACATCTAGTTTGTAAATATGGAACTCTTCTCTTTCATGGTGGTTATGTTCTTTTTTCCTTGTAGTCATTTGTAGTAAAAGAGTGTGCATGTTTGTTGTGCACTTTTAGCTCCCTAGTCACATGTGAAAACACTTACTATTTGGACTACAGTACAAATTTCTTATATCTGGTTCATGGTCAACCCATTGTTACATGAAAGAGTTGGATGATTATTCATTGGTTTCTTATGGGTTACGAATTTTGGTATAATTTATATTTTATAATATTCTAAACAATGCAATTTCTCTCTGTAATGCCCACCAAAATATTCTAGAGAAATAAACCATAAATCTACAAACAAATGGAGATAATTTTTTTATTTTAAGTCAACCATCACTACTACACCATCTCTAACATTTTTTATTGCAACATTACAACCAATATGCATCAATGCATCTTTTAACAATTACAATAATATATATGAATCAACAAGAACATAATCATAGAACATATCACACAAGCGGAGTTATCATTTAACCATTAACATATCTCTATACAAACTCATACATTATATCCATTTCCTAGGGTATCTCAATGTCACTACTTGACATAAACCTAACACATCGCATATCCATCTAGAACATCTTACACTATCATTCTACTAATCATTTACCTCCATATAGATATGACAAAGTATTAACATATATGCATAACTCTACCACATTTCATACCCTTTAGGTTCATTTAAGAATACCAACCAAATGTTCCTAATACCCTTCTTTATTCATCAATCATTTGACACTTCATAAATCTAAATGCATTTAACCTTATCCTACATATGGAACTAGATTATTTCCTTAAGCACAATCATTACACAACTCATCAAGAATACTATCCATATTCATATGCAAGATTATAACAGCAAGCACTTATCTACTTCCAAATAGGATTCCAAGCTACTAAACAAATTCAAGAGCCATACCATGCTACAAGAATAGACACATTCTAACATTTTGATTCCCTAATTCAACATAGGATCTCATTCCCAACATGATGATCATTTATACAACATGAACCCTATAGTAAGACATCATCTTATTTCAAGAGAATAGTTCTACATCATCAAGTCTAAATACATAAGAGCACATGGAACAAGCACATAGTCTCTTTTACTACATTCCATCCTAATACTTAATAATACAAGCTACATAAGTACATAATCATATTCCACATTTACAAATCAACGCAATAGAGTAATATCTCTAATGTATAGAAATCAACACCATATGAAAAGTTACGCATATTTAAGTGTCGTATATTCCATGTAAATCCACAACTACTGATTAATTTTCCATATCAAAAGATAACTTAATCTATCTCCCTTGGACCTTCAACCAACATTATTTTTGTGCAAAAAACCTATTGAAAAAGTTAATGAAGATTGTGGGCTGACAAGCCTAAACTTTCCATGATTTTTTTTTTGTCTTACAAACTCTTCTCTATCTCTCACCTATGTGCTAAAAGTAAGAGCATATGTGCTATAGTATGGAATATATGCGCATTCAGAGAAAATGTGCTACTCTGGAACTCATACGCACTATATTGATGGTCCAATGCGCTAAAAGATAGATCAAATCATTATGCGTTGGAATAGGGTTCTTACGTGTTAGTGTATCTGTCAGATGTGCTCTATAGTATAGGACATATGCGCTGTAAAATGAGCTATATGGGCTAAAATGACTTGTAGATGCGCTATTCTAGTATTCTTTCAAGAATTTGTCTTTAACCTCTGTACAAGATTATTAGAAATTCGGGGACGGGCCCCAAGATAAGCGCGAAAAATTTATGCTAGAATAGTGGCGTCAGTTGATTAATCAAAAAGAAAAGAAACTAACATACCAATGAAACGTTAGATATAAAGACAGTAAACTAGTTAAACAAAATAATCCTTCAAAAGAGTCTCATTTTTCTCTATCTCATAGGATTCCTCAAGTCAATGGTTGCTCTCAGATCATTGAGCAACCAACCTTTGAAATGACAACTCTAAGAATGAGTGATAATGGATAAAAATGATCTATATGCAATATGCAACTAAGATCTATATGATAAATTTATTAAGATGAGGATTATGCTATGGTAATGATAATATACTAGCCTAATATGATATATACTAACATGATAACATACTATACTAACAATACTTCTAAATGATTTTAAGATGATGATTAGAAACAAAGAGAGGCAAAACTTAAGACTTTGATAGACTATAACTTGGATGCATGAAATTTTTGATGATGTATAATAAGAGAAATGAGGCCTATTTATAGAAGAAATGGGAAAATAGATGGTCAAGATTGAATAATCTTAACAAGGGATAGGATTGAATAAGTTTCAAACCATGTTTTCAATTTTATCCAATGAAATGGTGACAATTCCCAATATGAGATGGCTTGAGAGGAGAGAGAAGAGACATTAAATGCCTGAGAAGACATGGTGGTTACCTTAGGGGGTATGGTTAGGGTTGAGTTAGTGGATAATCCTTTTATCCAAAGGATAAAATAATGTATAAGAGTTAAAGGGATAACCATGGTCAAAACAAAAAATGCTTGAAAAGACCCTACGTTAAAAAAGATGGTTAATTTAGAGGATAGACTCTAACCCAGGGTAGAAGGTGAATTAACCATTAATGGTTATGTAAGAGCCTTTAATGGTTTGGAAGACTTTAGAGGTTAACTATTTGAAGGCATAAAGCCTTTAATGGTTATTGAAGACTTTGGAGGTTTTTGAGAAGTGACCTAGTTTCTTAAGGAATGTGAAAATGTTTATGAGGGGGATTAGGCTAAATTGGAATTTATTAGAAGAGTCTAGAAAGGGGTTAAGGCATGCAAATGGATTTTGTAGGATAATGCAAGTGAGAGGATTTTTAATATTTAATTAAAATAATATTGATTTATTTCAATTAATGGTTTCAACTTGCATTTAATTAATTTAAATAAATATTGATTTATTTAAATGTGTGGAAGGTATTTAATTAAATGTAAAGGGGTGTTTAATTAAATAAACATGATTTATTTAATTAATAGACTAAACTTTACCAGATGAATTAAATTAAATAAATTAAAATAATAGAGGAGGGGGTGAATTAATTAATAGAAGAATTGTTAGTGAATTAAATAGACATTAAAATATTTATTTAATATAGAAGTCATTTTTATGTGTCTACACTTACTGTTTGAGTTAATTTGTAATTTTGAAATTGTAATAAGTATTGCTGCTCTATATTGTGAATTCTTTCCCGAATAAAGAGGAAAGAATAACATCTACTTTTAAAAAGAGGATAGGATGATGTACCACCCAAGTTTAGATTAGGAATTAAAAGTTGTAGGGTAAAAATACTAACCCATGTCACACTTTTATAAAGGAAAATGTTAACACAACAATAACTATTCAATTTTGATGACATAAAAGTGGCATTTGTATTTTGAATTTGAAGATGGTGTAAACTGATGAAATGTGTAAAATTTGATGAAGTTTGAGTCTTTTTTTTTTTTTTTAAAATTGTCAAGGATTGATGTGTTTTTTTACTTTTATAATTAAATATTTTATTGCTGAAAAATGCTAAAAATCAGGGGGTTTAGTTCCCACCAAAAAACAAAATATAAATCAACCTTTTTTTAAATTTTTTTAATTTTTTTAATTTTTTTTTAATTTTAATTTTAATTTTATTTTATTTTATTTTTATTTTTATTTATTTTTTCTGATTTTGATATCTCTAATAGATGACATAAATATACAATGCATAAAGAAAAAAATAAAAAAATTGATGTATATATTCTTAGTTATAACATTTTAAAGTCGAATATACCTAAATTTGATAGTTTTTTTCTCCCATCATATTTTGTTTATTTAATTTTTGATAATAATAAAAAATAAAATGCCCTTTTGGAGAAGACTCTCTCCTCTAGTGAACTATATTCTTTCAATTTTTTTTGAGGTGATTCAATATTTTTTTTGTTTTTCGAACCAGCCTCTTACCGAGCATTATAATGCCTACTTGTAGTATTTTTGAAATAATATATATTAAATCTAATTAAAACATCATTCAAAATTGCATGAGTATATTCTTGACTTTGATCTCTACAAAAAGGCTTTTTTTGTTTTTAATAAATTAAATTTACTTGTAGAATTTTGTTGCAGAACTCAGAAGTTCCAAAAAATATTCAAATTTGGTGATGTGGCTGCCACTTAGGACTTTCCGATCGGAACACTTCTAGTTGAAACATTGGAGGCTGATGTGACTGGTCATTTCAATGACCACGCCTCTTAAACCCCATATAAATAACGATTCATTTTTTTCTTTTTAAATATAAAAAATCAAGGAGTGTGAATTAATATAATTGATTTTTGAATTAAATCAAATATTTTTTGCAAATAAAAGCAACATCGTTGATATAAAGCAGCAAAGATTTCCAATTTTTTTGAAAATTTTGGTTGAAGGCTTCTACTTTTTTCAAGTATGTTATTTTAAGTTTTTTTTTAATTAAATAAATGTACAATATTAGAAGGCATTTTCAAGTATGTTATATTAAACTAAATATTTTTTAGATTTTATTAAATTTTTGGATGCATAATTTGTTAAATAAAATATTGCATTGAAATTTTATTTACCTTTTATTTGTGGATTCATTTATGTAATTGTTTCTTGGAAAACATTTTTTAATTGTAATGATCTATGATTTATTTTCTATATATGATATATATGTGTTTGTGTGTTTAGGTGTTAATCTGAATATTTTGTGCAATGGGGAATAAGAGGACTAGATCAAGGTTGTATGATTGAAAAAGGGACGATAAGATGAAAGGTCATACAAAACATAGTCAACAACAATTCATTGATGTTCAAGATCAACCTATTAATGTTCAAGAAATGACAACACAGGTAGAAGATCAAATTGGTACATCATCAAGTTTGAAATTGTTCTCAGGTATGAAAAATTTAATGAAAATGGATGAAGATAGTATTTTCAATGAAATTCCTTCCAAAGATATGGTACCTAAAAGCACAATAAAATTGCATTGTAAGAAAATGTGAGATGATTATTTTGAAAATAAGTCTATTATTGGAAGGGCACAATTGTTTGCTAAGTTATTTAGGAAAAGAGAAATGACCCATGTTTTGGAGTTGTTGGGTGTTGATAATAAGAAAAGCTTACATGATGCATTAGTAAAAGATACTATAATTGAAAATTTGCAAGAAGCGTTGAAATGTATTGACAACACAAGTCGAGGTGTTGAATTAAGTGTTGCATGTAGAGCATTGATGACTATGATTTCTAGTAAGAAATTATCTCTTAAAAAATAAGTTCACGCAATTTCTCAATTAATGCAGGTATCTAGAACAACTGTTCAAAGATATATTAGGAAGAGAAATATGGTAGATGAAAACATTGAAAACAATTGGATAAATGTCTGTAGGTTTCTTCGAAAAGATATAATTTCTGAAGGTGTAAAAAGAAAGTCATTGATTATTGGACCAACCAACCACTCTTGTGTTTCTTCCAATAGAGGGGAAACTATACAAATGATAGATGAAGATGGTACAAAAATTTCATATCCAAAACATTTTCTAGATACAACACAAAGTGAACTATTTCAAGCATTCAAGCAAGAATTTTTAGATGTGAAGATTTGTCAAAGGATGTTTGAGAGATTGCGTCCTTGCTTTGTACACATAAATAAGGTACGTGAACTTCTTGTTGTCCAAATTATGTTGAATTTCATCTACACATGCAATCATATAAAAAATTCATGGCAACAATTAATCAAAATCTAGTCATTCCTACAAGTACTGACAAACATTTTTTACATCATTTGGCAGTACTTTTTAATATTTTTTACACAAATTTTTGAGGAACTGAGTAAAAAGGTATTATTTTTTGAAGAGGAGTTTATAAAGATGGGATCTAAGCAACGTCAAAAGAAAAAAAAGAGGACAATGACAATAGAAGAAATTCAAGCACAAAGAGAGAATGAGGCAAAACGCCAAAGTGATCAAAGATCACAACAACAACAATTGAATAATACTTCTGAAGCATCTAGTTCAGTGCCCGTTGTAGATGAGACCATTGAAGACATCATGATGGATGCAAGAAATGTAGAACCAAACATGGGTATGAATGTTGATGCAAATGTTCATGTGGATGCGAATCCTGGTATGTTTTTAAATCCCCAAGACTATGATGCCAATCAAATTGCTGATTTAAATGAAGTTGGATATAAATTTCATACACCAATACGAAAAGAAATAAAAAATGAAAATATTACACCACCCTCTCTGAAAGAAAATGAATGTAATATGTTTACTATTTATAGCAATGTGCTAGATAATCTTAATGGGTTAGTTTCTTGGAGACAAATTAGAACACATGCGAACAGATTATATAAACAATTTTTCTATAATAAAAAGTTAGGATTCTAATGTCAATTAATGCTACAATTAATAAAAATGTTAAAAATGCATAAAGTCATGAAAAAAATAGGTATTTATGCAGAACCAAAAAGAAAAGATGAATCATATGAGCAAGTTGTATCTACTATTGCCAGTGCCATTGAATCTATCAGAAAAACAAGTCGATCTAAAGATAAGAATGCAGCACGTAGAGTTATAACGACTACTATAGTTGACAAAATGATTGTTAGTAAAAGAATGTTAAGTGATATAAGTGGCTCTTTGAACTTACATCGTAGAACCTTGTCAAGAGCGGTCGAAAGAAGAGACACAATTGAAATCGATCCACTAAACCATTGTTGGAGTTTTAGTGGTAGACTTCAAAGGTCGGACATGAAATTAAATGATGAAACTAAACAATTAATTGCAAAATTTTGGCATGATAACACTAGAGTTTCATCAAATGCTAGAGATGTTTTAAAGTTAAGGGTGGGATCAAAAATCCGTGACCCTCATCCAAAACATCTTCTTGACATGACTCAAACTGAATTATTTAAAAAATTTAGTGATGAATCTGTGTTAATGAATTTACGAATTAGTCAAAGATCATTTGAAAAATGCAAACCCTGGTATGTCAAAATCAATAAACAAAGAATATCTTGTTGTTGTAAAACTCATGTTCAATTTCATTACTATTATGATGTTTTTTGATATATACGTTGTATGTTGCATGGTAATGATCTTGTGCAGGATTGTGGTGTTTATGTTCTACTAGAAACTATAAAAGATTTTATTGAAATTTTATATTGTAAACCACCTAATGAACAATTATTTATTTCCAGTTCATGCACTTATGGCTTTTGCAATTTATGTGGGTACTATACTTTGATAGGTGAATGTTTGCATGAACATGTTTCATCTGAGTTTGGATAAAAAATGGTTGATGTTAGGAGATTTAAAAATATGGAATACCCTCTAAAGGATGGAAAGATGGGGAAAGATTTAGAATTGATTACAAAATAGAATAGTGTGAATGCATTTATCAGTGAGTTTAAAAGTCATATTGTTCCAAAATATGTGAAACATTCCCAACATGCCCGATGGCTTGATGGACAGTTTCACATATGCAAGAACACATTTGCAGTTGGAACAATAGTATCAGTTGTGGATTTTGCAGAAAAATATACTCTAAAACCACAAGAGGAAATTGAATCACAATAATACAACTCACTGTAAGTGGCCATATTTATGCACATTATATATAGACATGACCATGACAGTACAAAAGATAACAGAAATTTTATGAGGGAGTATCATTTCTATGTTAGTGATAATTGATTACACTCTTCAGAGTTTGTTCAACATTGCTTCAAGGTATTTCATGATAATCTTAAGGAAAGATAAATTAACATGAAACAACATATGATATGGTCAGATAACTGCACTAGACAATTCAAAAATGCAAGAATGTTTTATTGGCTATGCAAAGTTCACAAGATAACCAATGTCCAACATTTATGGAGTTTTTTTGAAGCGGGACATGGTAGGGGGGAACACGATGGAGCTGGTGCCTATGTAAAAAGACTCTTTCTAGAGAATAAATGAAATTCAAGGATGCAGCGAAATTCAGAGATGCTCGTGCAGTTGTAGATTGGTGCAATTCAAAGTTGTCAAAAGGATCAACTGAAAACTCTGCAATTCGGCGTTTCTTCTAGTTGATAGAGGAAGATAGTATTCCTATTCAGCATGATTGTAATACCATCATTATATCAGCTAAGTGGCATTCGTTTAAGAGTTCTAATTCAAACACATGGACTATATTCACAAGGCAGCTTGCTTGCTTTTGTCAGTTTTGTGTTTCTGGAGATTGGGAATTTTGTGAGAATAAAGAATGGGTTGAAGAATGGCAACAAAGATCATTGACACCCATAGATGCAAATGATCTGCATGAAATAACTGATGAAGATATGGATCAGATGTTTGCATGAAATGACTATGATCACATTTCAGATCTTATACAACAAGGTAAAATTGTTTTTGAAATTTGTTTTGATTTATTAAATAGTACATATTTATGAAATATTACAGTGTATATTTTTGTTTTTATTTCTTATTAAATATTAAAATAAAATTGTTTTGTGCACAAGACATGTCGATGTTGTTGTTGCACCAGAGGACAATGGAGAAATGTCAGAGTATTGGTTGGCTCGATGTGTAGAGCCAAAACATAAGCTAACCACTCCTCGAGTAGATGATGATGGTTATGACTATCCAACAAGATCTGTGGTTGTTGTTGTCACTTGGCTACACAAATGTCTAACAAGAAAGAATGGATTGCCCACATTTGAAGATTATGAATTAGATAAGAAGATTATACATTACTCGCATTTGGTAGTGGCAACTAATATTAAATTGGATAGATATCGTGGCAGGGCTGCTAATAAACAATTATGGACTCTCTCTATGGAAGAGCATGAGACAATTATAGATGCTTTGCAAAAGAGAGAGGATGCAGATGGTATAACAGATTGAATATCAAGTAACTTATAATTTTAACCCTTAATCCACCTCCCTTTTAAAAGTTGTGATGCATATTTTATATAGCATTTTAAATCATGCATCATAATTATTAAATCTAATATAGTAATTTTGTTTTAGGTCTACCACAAGTAGAAGGCATTAATGAAAACAAAGTTATTTGTGCATACTTTATGTTTCATTTTGAATAATTACAAGTAAGTTAAATTTTTGTATGCGTTATGCTTTATGTTGTATTTTAAATTCAATGCATCCTCATTATAAAAACTAATCATATGTATTTTTTTTTCCAGGTCTCTTAGAGTAGACTTGGCCTCAATGACTACTATTGTTTGTGCATACTGTATGTTGTATTTTAAATTCAATGCATCCTCATTATAAAAACTAATCATATGTATATTTTTTTTCTAGGTCTCTCAGAGTAGACTTGGCCTCAATGACTACTATTGTTTGTGCATAATTCATGTTGTATTTTGAGAGATACAAATTAATATTATTATAATTTAAATAGACTGTTTATTTTATTTTAGATAGGTCTTCTTGATTACATTTTTTGTAATATATATAAATGAGAGACTATTGGTCAAGTTTATGAATGAGATAATTATGTTTTAATCAAGTTCTATTCAATCTATTTGTTTTGATATTTTTCTCTTATCATCATTATTATTGTAATGGTAATTATATATTTGATTATATTTTTTGCTTATCTATTATGATTAATACTTTTTAATTTAGAATATGTTATAATTATAAGATATGTTTTGATACTTAGTTCATGATGTACACCTTTAGTTTATCTAATCACAAGAGCTATTTAAATAAAATTCCAAAAATAAAATTACAAGTCCACATAATCCATATAAAGTTATTTAAGCACAACTTCCATAAATAAAATTTCAAGTCCACATAATCTATATACTATCTAATCCATATATATATCTAGAGGGTAACATGATGAACTCCACATAATATCTAATGTGCACAAAATATATAAAGTATGCACAAAATATATATGACCTAATCCTATTATGCAACTATCCATATATATAAAGTATGTGCACATGTAAACAAATGTGTAAAGTCCATAAAAAAGTACATATCATATAAAAAATTACATGTACATCATATCAGAGCCAAATAAATAGTAAAATATAAGTGCTATCATCAATAACATCTCGTGGTCTCTTCTCCCCGAGACGTGGTCCAGATCCACCCATCTCATGTTGTACAAGGAAAAAATAATATTAAAATACTTGAAATTAACTATTAAAAGAATCATTTATCAAATATAGTTGGAATACATAAATTAAGTTACAAACTTACCATATGCTCATCAAATCCTCTAGCAGTATCTCCTCTAGTAGTATCTTGTGCAGTATCAACGCCAAATGTAGTGCTACCTAACTCCTATACAAGTTCAAATTCAAAGTGTCCAATTAAATCTTAAATGAAGAGTCAAAATAAGATCAAATTAAGTATTACATATTAATATCTCAAAGGATGTTGATGTGCGTTCAAATTGGCTTCGATAAAAATTATGAGGATAACCTATCCTAATAGTAGTGTCCACTTGCAAACATGCATTTAATGAAATCATATTCACTGAACATATATATATGTGTACTAAAAAATTTCAAGTTAAGTTACAATGTTGTAAGAGTTCATATTTAATTTATGAATTCGAAGATACATACCATAGATGGTATCACAGTAGTCACACCCTCTTCTTGATGTGATGTAGAGGGTCCCTCATGACCTGAATCTTGGAGAAAGAAGAATTCAATGTATCAACATGAAAATTTATATAGTATATGATGATAACATATTAACTTAAAAAGATAGTACAATTTCTAGATAGAAATTTATACTATACCCCATAAGGTGTGTTGAGTTGTGTTCTACTAGATGCAATCTTGACTCTAATATTAGGTGTAGTCCTTATCTACATAAACCAAATTTATTTAATGAAGTATTAGATTGTATAAAAAAAAGACATGCACTTAATTTATACCTATATTTAATGAAATATTTAAAGATTGACATGTACATGTATATATATCTATACTTGGTCAAGATGATCATTAGAACAAAGAAAATCCATGTATGATGTCATCATACTATCATCTGTTGCATAATGCTCAGCTGGAACTGAAGCAGGTCCTAGATCAGTAGTAGGACCTACACATGTCTCATGACAACTCAAACACATATATGGCATCCATCGAGGAGTGAATGCCATGTGAGCAGCTTTCTCACTCAGGTTACCTGTGAGAGAAGTCAAAACATCTAATGTAGAAATGAATAATCTATTCTGCACATCTGCAGGAATCGATGGAGCAACAAGTGGAACTATGGGTGGATCTGGTAGGGGATTATTACTCTGTGCCCCTAATCTATGCTATGGCATTCTACGACCAACACCCTGGAATGACTTAATATCAAAATAATTTGGTTTTTGGTGCATTACAAACTCACAGTATAATTTCTTCAAAAAATAAAAAGCGACCTCATAATTATGATGTAATGGATAATAAAAGTCCATCCACCATCTATCCCAAAAGTGTCTATCCATTTTTGGATGCACACACCACCTAATTGAAATGCTTTTCTGGTTAGGTTGCATTGGTTCTCTTGTTTTTAGGTTAGTAAAATATGAACATAAATGAGCTTTGGTTATTTTGAGATCAGTGATTTGCCTATAAGTTAAACCATCGCCATAAAAATCACGCAACTCTTGTCGTCGTCTATGAAATTGATCTAATTGAGAATCAACAGATCTGACTCGACAATAGTTTGCATTGATTTTGTAAACTCTAGAAGATGGGGTGGCATGATTGACTCATTTTGGATAGCAGTAATATTTTGTTCAATCACTTGTAGGTTTTCATTAATTTGTTCTCTTAAATGAATTTCATCCAATCTAGGGGGTGGAGGTGGAGGTGGTGGTGGTGGTGGTGGTGGTGGTGGAGGTGGAGGAGGAGGAGCAGGGGGTTGCGGTGGGGGATTTTCACCTAATAGTTCATCTATGTCAAAGACATCCATGATAACAAAGAGCTCCTTCATATATAAAGATATACATGAATTATATACAACTCTATGTCAAAGAAGAATCTATTTTAGTTTTAAAAAAACATTTATAAATAGTAACATTTCTATGTCATTGAATGAGATACACATGAAATATAATATAATATTGAACTTACAAAAATATACATGTACATACTATTGAATCTTTAAATATAAAATTTGCGCACAAAACTTAATAAAAACTTTCAATGAAACTTCATAAATCTATTATATATTCAATAGCAATACAAGATCATTACGCTCTATAAACCAAGATATGATCATAAGATCATGAGAGATTTAATAGGAATACAAGACATAAATCATTATGGGAAATTAGTAGTTATTAATAAAGATTAGATAATGTAAAAATAGGAGATAAAACATATGAAGTAAAAGTAGGATTAAAAAAGGAAATCAAGTGAGAAAATATTAAACATGCCCTACAAGTGGGGTAACAGAGTATGAAGTAAACATAAAAGATTAAATTATGTGATAGGTAGTGGTTTCTCTTTTATGTTATGTGTCACCTCAATGTGTACATTCACTTTGTTGGTGCATCATTATTTTCTTGCATTTAGCTAACTATTGTATTGCATATTTGCACCTAGGATAGGATAAGATTACTGGGGTAGATATCTAGCTAGGTAGGCATCACATAGTCAACTCATACTCCCTACTTTGGTAGAGATGTGGATATATGTTACTCATCTTCTAAATTTTTTTGTAAGAGTTCTCTATAAATAGGATTTTATATATTATAATTTTCCTAAAACATGTCTCAAAATGATTAAAACACTTGAATCAAGGTCAAAAACTAGGAATGTGAGATACATGATATGGATGATGACAAGGATGGTTGAGAATAAAGCAAATTTGAATGGATTATGGTATACTTCTAAGTGTAGGGTAATTTTAAAAACTAGATTATACATGATGCAAGAATTTGGCCTTCATCATGGTACTTGTCCAAGGTGTGATAAGAATGGTTTTCACCCATGAATAAAAAAAATATGTTTACTTTTCTCTGTTTTTTAATTTTTATGCAAGATCAAATCCTTTAGGTGTGGATATGTTAAATGATACATAGGATATTTATAAGTTTTTAAAAAGCCTAGCCAAAAAATATAGGACACTAGAACTATGGACCTATTATGCAATGTCATGGCATAATAGGACTTATTATGTCGTCATGGCATAATAGGTCCTATTATGCAATGACATGATATAATAGGTGGACTATTATGCCATGATGGCATGATAGGTCCTATTATGCCATGACATGATATAATAGGACCGACTATGGACCTATTATGCAATGTCATGGCATAATAGGACCTATTATGCCATCATGGCATAATAGGTCCATAATTGGTCCTACCATACTAAGTAAACATGTCAAATTAGCATAGTTTTAGTGTTGGAGATGAATTAGATGATGAAGTTGGCAATTCGAGAAAATCATGTCATGTTGTGGCTTAATAGGTCCTATTATGGACCTGTTATGCCATGATGGCATAATAGGTGGACTATTATGCAATGCCATGGCATAATAGGACCTATTATGCCATGATGGCACAATAGGTCCTATTATGCCATGATGGCACAATAGGTCCTATTATGCCATGACATGATATAATAGGACCAACTATGGACCCATTATGCAATGTCAAGGCAATATAGGACCTATTATGCCATGATGGCATAATAGGTTCATAATTGGTCCTATCATACTAAGTAAACATGTCGAATTAGCATAGTTTCAGTGTTGGAGATGAATTAGATGATGAAGTTGGCAATTCAAGAAAATCATGTCATGTTGTGGCTTAATAGGTCCTATTATGGACCTGTTATACCATGATGGCATATAGGTGGACTATTATGCAATGCCATGGCATAATAGGACCTATTATGCAATGATTGCATAATAGGTCCTATTATGCCATGACATGATATAATAGGACCAACTATGGACCCATTGTGCAATGTCATGGCATAATAGGACATATTATGCCATCATGGCATAATGTGTCCTATTATGCCATGACATGGCATAATGTGTCCATAATTGGTCCTTTTATACCATCACATGACATAATAGGACCATAATAGGACCTTTATGCTATGACATGGCATAAACCTAAGCCTAAACTTTGATATCTAAAATTTGAAGAGTAATGTTAATTACTTTTAAGGTTATACTAATAGTGGTAACTTTTTTATTGCCTAATGAGGATTAAGAATAATTTTGGTACATATGTTCAATTTAAGGAATTGGAATGGTGGCTTGCTAGAAGTGGTTAAATTTTTTCATTTTGATTTTGTTTCGGTTTTCGTTTCGATTTCCATTTAGTTTCAGTTTTGTTTTGATTTTGTTTTCGTTTTTGTTTTTGTTTCGATTTAGTTTTCGTTTTCGTTTTTGTTTCGATTTCCTTTTCGTTTTGATGTTTTTGAGATATCTAATTTGATATTTTGTTTTGTTAGCTATCTAGGTTTGGTTTTTATTTGTAAATTTGTTGATGAAGGTTTAGGGTTATCTGTTGAAGAATATTTCAAATCAACATCAAGAATAACAAATTTATTTATAGGCTACTTTAAAAAATAACTAAAATAATACCAAAAAATCTAATTAATACACAAAAAATAGGAAAAATATACAAGAAAATTACGAAATGTAAAAATACATGATTGAATGTGTACATGGGATAGTGGTGGAGGCTTGAAATGGAATCCACAACACGAGGGCCCATTTTTGATCTCTTGTTCTCACTTCACTGTGAGGGTGAAAATGAAAAAATTCACCCAAAAAAAAGGGTAAAATACAATTTACAAATGGGGGCCCGTTTTTTGAAAATGGGCCCCCATTTTGCTTAAAAGCAGGGCCCCATTTTATAACAAAATGGGTGCCCGTTTATTTTAGCTTCGGGCCCCCATCACCTTTAGGCTTAGGAGCTCGAAGCATAAACGGGCCCCCATTTTTAGGAGCGAATTTGTGACTCATTACCTTGCACTTGCCCTTCTTTCAATTGTATCAGTCCTCACACAAAAATTCAAAGTCAATATTATCATTCTGAGTAAGTTGTAATATTTATACAAGTTTGCTATAGACATGCACAATTTCAAGTGAATGGTATAGAGAGTACTGGAAATGAACACATTATGATCAAGGAGGTTCATTTCTATATTAGTGATGATACATGTCATGATAGGAGCTATGTAGAACATTGTTTTGGAATGGTTTTTTTAAAGATATTAGAGAACGTGTGATAAATTGTTCACAACATTGGATTTGGTCAGATGGATGTGCATAAAGTTTTTGTGGAACTTCTTTGAGAGTGGACATGGAAAAAGAGAGCATGATGGAGCAGGTGCATGTGTGAAGCGTGTACTTCGCCAACATGAACTTGTAGGTACATTCTCTTCATTTAATTTAATTTTTAATTTATCTTTATATCAAGCAATTTAAATATATATGGGAAAGTCCAATTTTCTAAAGAGATCTATCTTGTGTACAGGTAACACCATACAAAATTCAAATGAAATTGTTGAATGGTGAAAGTCATTTTGCTAGTCGTGATACAACATACAAGCGCTATTTTGGGCAAGTTAAAGGTATTTATTCTTGTGTTTGAAAATTATTTTAAAATTCAACATGACATAAATGAAAAGTAAATTAAATTAATTTTGTTGGATTGTGAGTTTGAGTATGTACATTTATTTTAAAATTATGTATTGAACTAGAAATGTAAATGTGTGTTTCTAAATTCATAAATTTGTTTAACAGATATTGATGATCAAATCCTTATAATTATCAAAAAATTAAAGGTATTAGAAGTTTACATCAAGTCATGACTTCGGGACATAGCGAGCCTCTTATTATTCTTGTAAGAGAAAAATCATGCTTTTGTGTTGATTTCATTGAGAACAACACAAATACTCAATGTGAGAATATTGGAGATGGATATGTTTTATAATGGGAAATGAAACAGTTAGTCGCAATGCCTCCTTATGAAGATAGTGACATTTCTGATATTCATGATCCTCTATATTCAGTTGATTATGAACGTGTTTCTAATTTAGTTGTTACAGGTTCATGTGCGCATTTATTTTAAATATGTACAATTTTTTAAAAAATTCTTATTTATTTTATTGTTCAAATTATTTATGTTAATTTTGTTTGAAACATATGTGGTCTATGTAGGTGATATTTTTGCGGTGGTTGTTGATCCTGACAATACTGAAGGTGTTGATTATTATCTACTGAGATGCACAACACCAAAATGCAAGTTATTAGAATTAGTCACTAATGATGATGGACAATAATTTATCTCATTGATTTAGTTGTTGTTGAAGGAACTTATTATCAACAAATAAAGATAGATAAAAATGGTGTAACATTTATTGATTATATGATATGCCAAAATATTGTATACTATAGTCACTTATTAATAGCGACAAGATTGCATTTGGAGACATTGCCAAAAAGAGGACGTGGCAACCAACAGTGGAGGTTGCCTATTGAAGATCATGAAAAAATCTTAGAGATTATAAAATATAGGGAGGATCAATATTATATGTACCGAGATCTTTAAGTTAACTTGTCATGTTTGAACTTTTTATATTAGATAGGTCGTACTTCAATGAACTCATATTTTCTACGACAGGATCATATCTATCTATCTAGATATAGACATGCACGTTTGTTTGGATAGTGTGGATGCTTATATATTATATATATTGCACATGCACATTTAATTTTGTGGATGCATGTTGTATTTATATGTATGTATGGATTTGAATTTTTATGTGTATGTATGTGTATAGATTTATTTATATAAATAAATGTATGGATTTATTTATATGTGGTCTTAAGGGACCTCTTAAGGGGTCTTAAGGGGATTTATGCAATGGGGTCATAGTGCATGTACATAGTTACACCTAGATCATAGTGCATGTTTTTTATGGATGCATAAATTGTTAAAGAAAAAAATGTGCATTGAATTCTTGTTTTATACTTAAATATATTTCGTGGGGGCATTGAATTTGTATGTATGTATGGATTTGAATCTTTATGTCTATTCATGTGTATAGATTCATTTATATTTACATGTACGAATTAATTTATATGTGGTATTAAGTGGTCTTAAGGGTATTTAAGGGGTCTTAAGGGATTTATGCAATGGGGTCATAGTGCATGTACATAGTTACACCTAGATCATAGTGCATGTGTGAATCACCTATAATCATCTTTATGTATGTATACATGTATGGATTCATTTTTATTTACATGTATGTATGGATTTGATTTTTTATGTGTATGTATGTGTATTGATTCAAATTTATATTTACATGTATGGATTCATTTATATTTGGTCTTAAGGGGTCTTAAGGGGATTTATGCATGTGTGAATCACCTATAAATAATCTTATGTATGTATGGATTTTAATTTCTATGTGTATGCATGTGTTTTGATTCAAACTTGTGTATGGATTTTAATTTTTAAGTGTATTTATGTGTATGGATTAATTTATATTTACACATGTATGGATTCATTTAATTATGTTGTCTTAAGGGGTCCTAAGGTGTTTTAAGGGGTCTTAAGGCAATTTTTGCAACGTGTTCATAGTGCATGTGTGAATCGCTTATTTAAATCATCTTTACATATATGTATACATGTATCGATTCATTTATATAAATACATATATGGATTCATTTATATATGTTGTCTTAAGGGGTATTAAGGGGATATTTGTGTTGGGGATATTTACATCTATGGATTTATTTTTATTTAAACATCTATGGATTAATGTATTTTTTTATGATCTTGTATCTATTTCAATGTAATTTTAATTTTTAATTATGTACCTTAATTATATTCATCATGCTTAATGTAAAATTAATGTATTTAATTACACCAAGTAAGTATATTCATCATGCTTTTAATTTATGTAAAATTAATTTATTTAATTACACCGTAAGTATATTAATTACACCTGACTTTTGTAATTTGATAATTATGAGTTCAAGATTGTTAAAATTGTTTAAAATGCTAACAACTTTAATAAGTACCAAAGCACAAAAAATAAAAATTAATTAGTTTAACAATGAATGACTAACATCATATTACTAAGCATGTCATTTACGCAATATATATATAAACACAAAGTAGTATGAAATGTTGCGATATCTAACACATACGTACATGTACATACCATGTTCTAAAATATACATCCAGGAAATGTCGAGCTAAGAAAATAAATATATATAGATATATATAATATATGTCTAGTACAATGTCTAGAAAATGTGTGCACATGGAAATCTATAAACAATGGGTCAGTCGGGGCCCTGTCCAGAACCTTCTCCTAATCACTACGCCTACAATAGATTACACATGAAATCATACATTAAACATTCATAGTAGTAAACTTTTAAGAGTTATATTTATCTATATAATCGAATTTGAAACATTCATACATACAATTTATCTAAATAATTTGAAACATAGGTTCGGAATATAAATGTACACTTGTTCTAGATAAACATACCTCAGGGTCTCTAACATCTCCACCACGTGCTTGTAGGACTCTAGAATGTCTATGTGATGAAGAGCTCAACCTGAGTGATAGTCGCTCATTCTGTAATGTTCAATTTTTGTTAGATATAAATAACTTGAAATTATGATCAATGCATATCCCTGTAAATAGAACTTAAAAATAAACAATTAATTTAAAGTTATATTTACCAATGTCTCCTGATGAACAAGGTCAGTGGGAGTGTGCAAATCTCCATACATGGATCCTAAAAAAAAATCCCTATAGTTCACAAATTATAATTAAATAATTAAAAAATTAAACATCTACAATCAAGTAGAGATAGTTTTTTAAATTAAAATTCGTACCTTATTTGCAGCATCTAATGCTCATCTGATCCTGTTGATGTCATAATCATGCAAGGAGCCCACTATAGCATTATCCTCAATGTCTGACTCCATTAGTAGACTAGTGTAAAACCCTCGAACTCTAGTACTAGGTGTTGTGCAATCAATTGATGTATGAATAGGAGGAGGAGGTGTATACTAGCCAACTGATGTATGTTGGGGAGAGGCAGTAGGATGTGCAACAACATGTTGAGAATCTGTAGGCTCACCACCATGGCTACAAGCAACCAGTCTACCAAGTACACATCTAACATATGTTGAGGCCTGCTCTATAGATATCCCATGTTCCATACCAATAACCTGATATGCATCCAAGAGATCACTAGACAGACAAGTGCTCATCTGTCGTAAAGGATATATCTCATGTATGTGTGCCGCATCCATCAACGATGCTATGTCTACTCGAACATAGGGATCATAACTATTTGATGCATCATCAGCTGCAAGAATTTTAGTATGACAGTGTAGCAAATATATACCCACACGATCTGATGTCATCTCGTTGACTTGTGTGGCTATGGTAGCAATCTGGAAGAAATAGATTGTCGAGTGTCATCTGGTGCACTATCCGCTGCACATGCCAATTCCAAACATTTTGAAAGAACCAAAAGGTTTTGACCAATAAATGCTCGCTTATTAGCGGGCTATGGTGCATCAGGTCTTCCAAACTTATTTGAAACTTTGTGTCTCCCCTGCCCAAAATGTGTAGGAAAATCTATGTAGCCAACATCATACCCCAAATGGAACTCTGCAAATAATTATTTGCACAAATTTAAAAGGGGCAACTCATCCTTTTGGGGCCACATATGATGAGTGGTCAACCATTTAGTATATATAAATGGTGCCAAAAGTACATCTATGCATCTAGTAGGCATATAACCCTTCACCCTACACATGGACTGATGATCAGGGAACATGGTCTTCACATCAGCGGTAGAAACCTTATCATTGATTGTTTCCCATTTTATGGTAGCACGAGCACTACGTGAAAAGGAACTATAGAATAAAGTAGCATTAATCTTATCATATGGATTATAAGGGTCAACTACGTTAATCATATGACGTAGCTCATCTCCAATGATCTCTCCCCTTTTCTTATGTATACGGTTAGGGGTGTTTTCCAATGTGTTGTTCAAGAGATCTAAACTACATTGTAATGCATGTATTGTCTGATCATAAAGATGTTGCCTATCCTTAGGAGTTCTTGCAGACCTACGTGATGTCTGCTCACTCCCTCCTAGATTAACACTGGGCTCAGATCCAATGTTATGTGAACTAGGCTAATGAAACATGACGATAATAGGAAATGTATAGATATATTTGCATGTGCATTCATGTACATATGTATTACAATTTATATTAAAAAAAATTTACTTAAAAATATAAACAAAAATCAAACATAATTTAAATTTTTAATCTAAAAATTGTAGAACAAAATAAATTGCAATTTTAAAAAAAAATATACATGTCTAATTTACATACATTTTCATCATTTTAAACATATTTAAACATATATAAATAGATATAAAAAGACATTTACACATAAACATACATTTTCATCATTTTAAGTTAATATGAACATATAAAGATATAAAAAGAAATTTAAATACATATACATGTATTGTCAATATTTTAAACATATTTAAGTTCACAAAAAAAGATATAAAAATACATTTAAAATTATAAAAAGAAATATTTAAGCATGTGTGACCCCTTAGGACCACATATGACCCCTTAGGACACTATTGGGTCCTATGGGGTCAAATTGGGTCTTAAGGGGTACACTATACACACTAGGATGCTATAAGGGGTCACACATGTGTTAGAACACATGTGTGGCCCCTTAGGACCAAATATGACCCCTTAAGACACTATTGGGTTCTATGGGATCAAATTGGGTCCTAAGGGGTACATTATACACACTAGGATGTTATAAGGGATCATATGTGGTCCTAAGGGGTCATGCATGTGTTAGAACACATGTGTGACCCCTTAGGACACTATTGGGTCCTATGGGATCAAATTGGGTCCTAAGGGGTACATTATAAACACTAGGATGCTACAAGGGTTCATATGTGGTCTTAAGGGGTCACACATGTGTTATAAAACGTGTAACCCCTTAGGACCACATATGACCCCTTATAGCATCCTAGTGCATATATTATGTATACTATTGGGTCCTATGGGTTCAAATTGGGTCCTAAGGGGTACATTATACACACTAGGATTCTATAAGGGATCATATGTGATACTAAGGAGTCGAGCATGTCTTAGAAAACATGCGTGACCCCTTAGGACCACATATGACCCCTTAGGACACTATTGGGTCCTATAGAGTCAAATTGGATCCTAAGGGGTCAAATTGGTGATGATATGATGAAAGAATAAATATTTGGTAGAATACTAACAGGGGTGGGTGAATCAGTATACTTTAAAACTGATACAAACTCCCAAACTTAAAATAAAATTATCAACAAAATAACTCTGTCAAGACAATATCTCCAAGATTACCAACATCATCCGGTTTGAATTTTATACCAACTTAAGTGTAAACAACTTCAAACTTGTAAACATCAATAATGCTTAATCAAATATAAACATTTTCAACTCTTATTGCTTGTAGTTATCATGCCTTATCAGAATAGTTAAGTAGTTAATCAAATCAGCAAATAAGATCATAACCACAAAAAAATTCACCACTTGACACAAATATTTATATGTTGAAAACCCAAATAGGTAAAAACCATGGTGAGATGAGACTCACAAGGATAGCTCTCTGAACTCTTCTGAAGCTCACCCTATTAGGAGCCAAGCCTGTTAAATCTTTTACAATAAGTCCTGTTAAGAACTGATTCTATTAGGAATCACCGATTAAGGGATTTACAAATATTCCTTGATGAAAACCACAATACTCTATTAGGAGTAACCTCGATAGAGGATTTGAGAATCCAAACCAATGGATCACCTTGTGAGAGGATTTAGAAAGTAACCAAGCTTGTTAGAGCTTACCCGATTAGGGGATTTCAATTCTGTTGTGATTGTTAGAAAACAACAGGTTTTTCTTGATATGTCTGAATAGCACTACATCTTCTTGATGAGATACTTCTTAAGCTTCGATCTTCCTTTACTCAATACTGCAGATTCATTCTCTGGTTAGGCAACCTCACACTCAACTGATTTCTTCCAACTTTGCCAACACCAAAATAAAACAACATCATCAACCTTAAATACAAATCAAATAGGTCGGCTACACAACAAAAACCTAATTCTCATCATCGACATTACAAACAAGTCGGTACAATTCTCATTTAACTTGTTTATGAACACCCATTTAGTACCTATGACATTCTTTTTTGCCGGTCAGGGTACCAGGGTCCAAGTATTGTTTTTCTCAATCTTATCCAATTCCTCTTCCATTGCTTTAACCCAATGATCATCACCAAATGCCTCCTTAGCACTTCTTGGTTCAATGGTGGAGATCATGCAAGAGTTCTCTCTTATTCTTCTTCTAGTAAGTACTCCAGCATCCTTATCCCTAATAATCTTCTCAAGACTATGATTCAATCTCACATATCTAGGAATAACATGATCATTATCCTCAAGTTCAACTTCTTCATCATCTTCTTCTGAAATTATTTTTTCCAGTTGAACAAGTACATCAGAATTTGCCTTATTTCAGATTTAACTATTTAAGGTTCCAAAAGCAAAATGCAGGGATCTTCATCCTTTTTCTCTGAACGGGTTCCTTTTGAAACTTCAAGACATTCATCTACACGAACATCAACACTCTCAACAAAAGCTTTGAATGCAGATTCTGATTTCTGTACACTACCATCATAGCCATTTAACTCAAAAGAAGTAAGTTTTCCAATGATAGAGTCAAGAGTTACCTTTGTTTTGTCAATGGATTTCAGCTCTTGAATAGATGCAACTCGAATAGCATAGACCGGTAGCAGGGTTCTCAATACCTTACTCATCACTGTGGTATCTTCCAATTTCCCTCCTGGACTCTTTATTTCACCAACTATTTCTTTTATCCTTTGACCATACTACTGGATATTCTTTCCTTCATACATTATCATGTCATCAAACATTCCTCTTAAACTCTCCTCTTTAGCAATATTAACATGTTCATCACCATTATGAATCTCTTCAATTTTTTTCCATACTTCATATGCAGTTGCAAGACCATGAACATCTACATATTCAGCATCAGATAGGGAACTTATAATAGCCTCTAATGCTCGATGATTCTCTTGCTATTATTTCTTATGATCATCAGTCAGAGTTCTAGTAGGTACAGTATACTTAGTTTCTACATGCTCCTAATACTGACTACCAAGACTCTGGATGTAAATCTTCATTCTGTTGCTCCAGATTCTATAGTTCTCTCTATTGAACTTAGGACCTTCTTTCTTCATCATGATCTACAGGATCTTTTCCTCAAGTTGTTAGGCTCAGGGATCTAAGAGGACCTGAGACGCTCTAATACCAATTGATGATATGATGAAAGAATAAGTATCTGGTAAAATACTAAGAGTGGGGGGGGGTGAATCAGTATACTGAAAAACTGATATAAAATCCCAAACTCAAAATAAACTTATCAACAAAATAACTCTATCAAGTTAATATCTCAAAGATTACCAAAATCAACCGGCTTGACAGTTATACCAACTTAATAGTAAACAACTTCAAACTTGTAAACATAAAAAATTCTTAATCCAATATCAACATTTTTAACTCTCATTGCTTCCAGTTATAATGCCTAATCAGAACAATTAAGTAATTAATCAAATCAACAAATTAGATCATAACCACAAAAACATTCACCACTTGACACAAATATTTATACGTGGAAAAACCAAATAGGTAAAAACCACAGTGAGATGAGACTCACAAGGATAGCTATCTGAAATCTTTTGAAGTTCACCCTGTTAGGAGCCAAGCCTGTTAAAGCTTTTACAATAAGTCCTGTTAAGAACTGATTCTGTTAGGAATCACCCGATTAAGGGATTTACAAATATGCCTTGATGAAAACCACAATACCCTGTTAGGAGTAACCTCAGTAGAGGATTTGAGAATCCAAACTAATGGATCACCTTGTGAGAGGATTTAGAAAGTAACCAAGCTTGTTAGAGAACACCCGGTTAGGGGATTTCAATTATGTTGTGATTGTTAGAAAACAACAGGTTTTTCTTGATCTGTCTGAATAGAACTACATCTACTTGATCAGATCCTTCTTAAGCTTTAGTCTTCCTTTACTCAATACTACATATTCATTCTCCGGTTAGGCAACCTCACACTCAACTGATTTCTATCAACTTTGTCGACACCAAAATAAAACAACATCATCGACCTTAAATACAAATCAAATAGGTCGGTAATACAACAAAAACCTAATTCTCATCATCGAGATTACAAACAAGTCGATACAATATTGACCATTAGAAATCATAACAATCTCTTCACATTAATCAAGAAAATTCCGACCGCTTCATGATCACCGCTTCATCGGACTTGTAACTCATGACGCACTATACATTTTATGCAATCCACTTTTCTCCTTCCCAAGACAATCAAACGCACCAAAATAACTTGAACTTATCTTCATACAATGACCACACGTGTCACCATCATTACCGATCAACATCAAATCTTAAACCAAAAAACTTTGATCAGTTAGGGTTTAATTAAAAACAACTGGTAGGGTTTACCGATTACATAACATATAAAGGTTTAACCCTATACACTGATTCAACTTACAAAATACCATACCGGTTTACAACATCTTCCACAAAGTTTATCATACCGGTTACAAGACAAAAGCAATAACAACAATAACATCAAAAATATCATGAATACCATTCACCGGTTCAATTGACATCAATGACAATATATCATTAATGCAATCTATATGCAAAATGCCAACAATTGGGTCCTAAGGGGTACATTATACACACTAGGATTCTATAAGGGGTCATAGGTGATCCTAAGGGGCCACAAATGTGTTAGAACATATGCGTGACCCTTGAGGACCACATATGACTCCTTAGGACACCATTGGGTCCTATGGGGTCAAATTGGGTTCTAAGGGGTACATTATACACACTAGGATGCTATAAGGGGTCATAGGTGGTCCTAAGGGGTCACGCATGTGATCTAACACATGCGTGACCCCTTTGGACCACATATGACCCCTTACTACACTATTGGGTCCTATGGGGTAAACTTGGGTCCTAAGGGGTACATTATATTCACTAGGATGCTATAAGGGGTCATAGGCGGTCCTAAGGGGTCATCCATGAGTTAGAACACATTCGTGACCCCTTAGGACACTATTGGGTCATGTGGGGTCAAATTGTGTCCTAAGGGGTACATTATACACACTAGGATGCTATAAGGAGTCACATGTGGTCCTAAGGTGGCACACATATGTTAGAATGCATGTGTAAACCCTTAGGAGCACATATGACCACATAGGACACTATTCAGTCCTATGGGGTCAAATTGGGTCATAAGGGGTACATTATACACACTAGGATGCTATAATGGGTCATAGGTGGTCCTAAGGGGTCACACATGTGTTCTAACACATGTGTGACCCCTTAGGAATGCCTATGAATCCTTATAGCATCCTAGTGTGTACATTATGCATACTATTAGGTACTATGGGGTCAAATTGGATCCTATGGGGTAAACTATACATGTTATAGGATGCTATAAGGAGTCATATTCACTCCTAAGGGGTCACACATGTGTTCTAACACATGCATGACCCCTTGGGACACTATTGGGTCCTATGGGATCAAATTGGGTCTTAAGGGATACATTATACACACTAAGATGCTATAAGGGGTCACCCATGTGTTAGAACACATGTGTGACACCTTAACACCACATATGACCCCTTATAACATCCTAGTGTGTACGTTGTGTATGCTATTTGGTCATAAGGGGTATTTTGTATAAACTAGGATGTTACAAGGGGTCATATATGCTCCTAAGGAGTCACACTTGTGTTATAACACATGTGTGACCCCTTAGGACCAAATATGACCCCTTATAGTATCCTAGTGTGTATGATGTCCATACTATTGGTTCATAAGGGGTATGTTAATGTTATATAAATTTTGAATCATCAAAATTTGATAAGCCTTACACATCAAATGAATGAAAGGTACACACAAAAAAAATCTGTATACTTCATTATATATCAAATTTAAATATACAAATGAAGAATTCTTTTCAGAATGCAATGTATTTCAATAATGTATAGTTAACATTGCATATGAAATAAACTTTTCATTTACATAAATGTGTAAGGACCTACATAAGTCATGGGTATGACTAAGAATATACAATGAGTAGAATGATATACAAATGAATAAATAGAAAAGAAAGAAAAGGGGATTCGTCCTTGCCTTTCAAAGATGAATGGTTGATGTGATCAAGCTACATCTTATATCTTCATTCTCCTAGTGCTCCTAGAATGTCTGCAAGAGATGAAGGACATAGGTGTTATAGCTTGGGATCTCAGTTTCTATAACTAATCTACTCATACACATGTACATCAGACTACAAATGGAAAGAATCAGAACAAAACAACAAGTGAATCAAAGATCATAAGTGTCCAATCATCAGAAGCTTCATGTGCTTCTTGTTTTTCTAACTTGTTAAGGAAGGTTTCTATCTCATAAGTATCAAGTATGTGGGTTAAAATGGGCTCCCACAAGGGCTGAGATTAGCATACTACTCCTCACTCATAGGGTGTCATTAATCAACTACCAAACATGAACCACAATTGCATCCACAGTCCCATCTATTGGCATTCAATGATAGTTTAAAGCTGTTGTAGTCACATAAATCTGTCCATTTTAATTAAATGAATATTTCCTATTTATTTGATTAAAAATCCACTAGCTGTCAGTTAATTAAATTAAACATTTAATTAATTCATCTTCAAACATTCTCATATTAATTAAATAAATTATTCAATTTATTTTAATTAATTCATTATACCAAATTCACAATCAATTAAATGAATAAATCATATTTATTTCATTTAATCGCTTTTTCCTCTTTTAAATAAATTAAATCAAACATTTATTTAAATTATTTATCCCCCCCACTTGCATTTTCCTACAAATGCAACTTGCATGCATTTATTGAAATAAATTAATTTATTTTAAATAAAAATCCTATTTTCCCTCACCCACCAAATCCACTTGCAAACCTAACCCCCTTCTAGATTCTTCTAACCCATTCCTAATTAGCCTAATACATCCTGTAATTATTGTCACATTCCTAAGCAACTTGGAGTGACTTCTCAAAGACTTCAAAGTCTTTGAAAAGCATTTAATGCTTTGTGTGTTCAACAATTTAACCTCCAAAGTCTTCCAAAACCACTAATGGCTCTTACATGACCATTAATAGCTCTTACATAACCATTTATGGTTATTTCAACTTGCACTCATGTGTCTCCTCAAGCATTTATTGCTTTGACTATGGTTATCCCTTTTGCCTTTGCACAAGAATTTATCCATTGGATAAAAGCTTTTATTTTTTGAATAAAGAATTTATTCACTCAACCCAACCATTGACCTTAACTCCCAAGTTAACCCTCAGGTCATGTCAAGCATTTAATGCTTCTTCCCTCTCCTCTCAACCCCTCTCATGTTGATACTTGTCATCCTGGGATTGGGTTGAAAGCCCTCACATAGATTGAATATCATTCAATCCTGACCCTTGTTGAGATTACTCAATCTCAACCATCCATTGCTCCATTTTTCCTATAAATAGAGCTCACATTCCTCATTTTCAAAGCCTCAAGCATTCTCAAGCATTTAGCATAATCAACTCATATAATTGTTATTTTGGCCTAAAATAAATCATTTTAGCATTATAGCATCTAATATTAGCTTTTATTCATACTTGCATAGCATAGTTTGTAATCATCTACAATCTTGAACCTCCATAAGCATCCACAGTGCAAAAAGCTACTAAGAGTTACACTAATTTGGTACTTGGAGAGGAGAGGAACAACGGAGAAGGAACTAAGAGCATGCTAGAAGGCATTTGGAGATGCCTCATTATACTTGTTTCCCTAGTTAATTATTTTAGCATGTTTCTAATATCTCTTTTGATATGTCTACTTATATTAGTTCTTGGTTGAATAACACTAACGATTTCTTGCGTGTTTTTGTGTGTTATACGACTACTGGTTCCTATCTAACCTTTGGGTATTTTGCAGTGCATCATTTGGTGAAACCGACATGAATCCAAACACCTAAAAACAACCTTTTTTTGACACAATTAACTTGTTTGAATGTGGAACTTGACACACAGGTTGCACTTTAGCACTTTTGAGCATGTTGTAGCGCTATTGCAAGTTGACATTCTAGCGCTATTATTTTTACAATAGCGCTATTGTACCAAGTTTGGCGCTATTGACCTTTATCCAATGCTTTTGTTATTTTTTTTGGCGCCTTTGTGCTTGTTTTAGTGTTGTTGCATTTCCTATCAAAATTTTACTTTTAGTGTTGTTGTGTCGGTATTAGCGCGTTTGTGTTAAATAATGCTTCTGTTCAAACACAGAGTGGCACTATTGTAACATAACGTTGTAAAAAAGACCCTGTAACCAAAAAATTGAAATTTGTTAGGCTTGTAGAAGCCCACCATAAATTTGGTTTTTCCTAACAGTTCGTTTCTTGTGCAGGTGTTTAAAACTAACCCTTTTTGTTGCTAAAAACTTAAAAAAAATTCCATTTTGGTGCTCTAAAAATTGAACAGAACAAGTTTGTTTTCTTGCAAGATTAGCATCATTTACATTTTGTGCTCTAAAAAATTGAACACAACAAATTTACTTCCTTGCAAGTTAGGTTCATTTTATTTGGTGCTTAAAACAAGACAAGACAAATTTATTTCTTGCATCAAACTAAAATTTCACAATCCACACTTCCATTTTGGTACAAATAAAATTCACATTCAACTTGTTTCAATTTTGCAAGCGGTTTACTTCATACATAAATGCTTTGAATTAAGTTAACTAGGATTTTCAAAATTCTAGTTTACTCAAACCTTTGCCTTTGAAGTTAAAAAGAACACCATGATGGTTGGAGTAACATCTCCGAATAGTTAGATCACATTGCGATGAAAATAAGTTAAAAAGAACAAGTTCTTTTCGTGTTTGGCACACTTGTGCAAAGAGTTGGTCGAGTGGTCCTACTTCTAACACACACTATCCTTTGTGGTCCTAGGTACAAGAGAAAAGTGTTAATAACACTCAAATTTTATCTTTTTAAGAGAGGCCCTCTAAGAGACACATCACTCTTGGGACCGACCTCGCATGGTAAATCCTTCGAGCCACTATAGAAATCAGGTGAGAGCGAAAGATGTAGCCTTGGGTATAGTTGTTCCTACAGTGTAACTTGCCGAAAGGACAAATGGGCCCCACCACAAGTTACAAGGCTCTTAAGTGAGTCACTGTAGAATGAACTTATGTCCAAAGACATCAAAAATTACTAAACACTTTTAAGTAGTAGCCCCCCCATTCTATTGATTGAGGATATTTGTGATATAATTAAGTGCAAGAGCACAAATGGTTTTGCTCCCAAGATACTCACCATACATATTTCCTTGAGTAGAAACATAGCTTTTTGAAAAGACACTTGTGGCTTGATGAAAGTGGTGACTCCCCTATCATAGGGATCATCTATTTGTTATGCTCGTGCAACACTTAGTATATCACATCCTTACCTACCATGGCGGGATTCATAAGGTATGTAGTACCAAAGTCGAAGAAATATCAAGATGTGGGCTGAATTTATCGCAACTGGCCACTTGACCTTAGGGATGAAATGTGTTTGAAGTGTTTTCGTTATAGTCAAGACCAAGTGCAAATTGAGCCGACTTCAGGCTTTGGAAGGAAAAACACCTAAAATACACTTAAAGGGTCATAAAAAGTCCAAGGATTGGGTTGATCTAGACCCATACCTATTTTTGCCTTTTGAGGCAACATTCTTGTGTTTGTGTGCTTGCTTTGTTTTCTTGTCAAAGAAACATCATAAAATCCAAAATTCAGAACAAGTATTCATCCAACCAAACATTTTTCAAAACAACCAAAAGATCAAAAACAAAGAGAAAGTATCAAACTTTATGACCATTCTTCACATCTTGAGAAAGAAGAATCTTCATCAAAACATCAACTTGAAAAGAAGACCATTGAGCTCAAAGGCTTTGATCAAAAGGAGGAAATTCTTCTATCTAAATAGACAATTCTTTGTCTCTCATAGAGTTTTTCTATGTCACATGCGTCTCTACCTTCAAGGAAAATCAAACGAATTTGATCCAGAGTCATTGAACCACAGAGCTTTTATGCAATATAGAGCTTTGAGTTATCACAAAAACCAAGGAGGCAAGATCAATCCCAACTTCTTCACAGACATTTGTATCACATACAACATAGCTCGAGAAATGCCACCAACGCTCGAAAGGGAAGAGGTAGAATTTGTTCCATTTGTGACACAAAGATTTTATTGAAGTTAAACATTTCATCCATTTCTCACCTTCACATCATCACTTCATTTCAACTCTCAAAACACCAAGAGGTTTTTATCCTAAGTTCTCTTAAAATATTTCTTGAATCAAACACAAAACATCACTTTTAGAGTTTCTCGACATCTAGGATGAATTCATCCTAAAGAGGCATTTCTATGCAGGTTAAAACTAGTCTTTGAGTGAATCCTCTCATTGCTAGGTAGTTGAATCTGTAATACATCTCAGATCCCTCTAAACCTTATCACACCAAACTTTGTCAATCAAACACAACAAGCAATTCAAGAAAGGACTTTGGTCACATCTACCTTTAGTGCTAGAGATTCATATGCAAAAAACTCCACCAAACATAAATCTCTCATTTTATCAACAACTCATCATCATTTTCACCCAACTTCAAATAAAACTTGTGAACAAAATGGCTCCAGATCAAAAACTAGACAACTAGAGATCAAAAAAAGAGGAGGACGAAAACCTAAACGATTTTCAAGAGGAAATTGGAGGAGGCACAAATGCTGAAGATCCCTAATCATCAAGGGAATCTTAATAGTCAAGGGGATCCTCCTCAATGGTTCATTCATCCATTCCTTATATTTCTATACATTGGGGAAACCAAATACATCTCTCTTCTAATTCAAAAAGCTCCAAAAAATTGAAATATCCAAAAATCAAAATAAAAAAAATCGACAAAATCAAATAAAAATTGAAAATCAAATCATGAACGCATGGCTCATCCATCAAATCAACAACAAGAAGACTCTCAAAGTCTGTGATCAAACTAATCATATGTCTTGTTAATCAATTCATCACTCAAAATCTATCGACATCAACATGTCTTATACAGGGATGGGTATACTCGAAACTAGACAGATCGGTCTTATACGGGGTACTCACTCTTTGAAACCAAACATTTTTATCAATCATCAAACAAAACAAAAAAATGACATAGATCAGTATGACTACTAGATTTTGTTCTAGTTAACCTTATCTTTATCAGTATGACATTCTAACATCTCATATCATACATCTCATTTTCAATAAACATCTCATATCATACATCTCATTTTCAAGGTACATCTCATCATCATCATCATCTAGTCACATTCATCTTGCATCCATCACATGCATATCTGTCACATCATCATGGAATATTTCTTCACTTTCATATCTTCATCATTTTTCCAACTCTCATGTCTTATACAGGATGCATCTTTCTTGAAACCAGACATTTTGATCAAGTCTTATATAGGATGTATCTTTCCCGAAACTAGACACTTTGATCACTTTTGTCTTATACAGGATGTATCTTTCTTGAAACCAGACATTATGATCAAGTCTTATACAGGATGTATCTTTCTTGAAACCAGACGCTTTGATCACTTTTGTCTTATACAGGATGTATCTTTCCTGAAACCAGACGGTTTGCTCATCTTTGTCTTATACAGGATGTATCTTTCCTGAAACCAGACGCTTTGATCATTTTTGTCTTATACAGGATATATCTTTCCTGAAACCAGATGCTTTGATCATCTTTGTCTTATACACGCGGTGTCATTCCTGAAACTAAACTTAATATCAATCTAATCAATCTTGTCAAACCCATGCATGTCATCAATTATTCACTCTTCTATCTTTCAAATAGCTTTCTTCTTCTTTCAAGAGATCATTCATGCCTTTAGTGTACAAACGATCTCCTGAGGCATTATCATATCGCATCTTTGTATCAATTCTTTATATTTACAGTACCCACAATCCCATTAGTAGTATCAGTAGTACCAAGCACGCTAATCCAAATACTAACAACACTAACAACGCTAATCAATTCTTTATATTTACAGTACCCACAATCCCATTAGTAGTATCAGTAGTACCAAGCACGCTAATCCAAATACTAACAACACTAATAATCCTACCTGTAAAACCCATAATCCCACTAGCAGTACCCACTATACACATAGCACCAATAAAAATACCCGCAACACCAATCATTCCACCAATTAAACCAACAACCCCATCAGCAACAACAATAAAAGCACCATTAGCAGCAGCCACTATATCAGAATTCCCAACTGTATCACCAACACTGGCAATTCCAGCAGAAGCAGCAGAGTCGCTAACACCAATGCACCATGTATCGGATTCACTGATTCTCATAATTCTTCCTACAACATGGATCATTTCATCTACAATGGTACATCAGTCGATCACACCTATAGTGTTTAACTCAAATGATATTCTAGTGTGGTAAAGCAATCAGATCCTGGAAAGTGACTCAGAGACCGATTCACATGAGTGGAAATTTGATTCAGTACAACTTAACACTTCAGATGAGGAAGACACATCACTACCTCCACCCTGCAAAGACATCCCTGTTTATGGAGAAGCACAGATAAAGACGTCTTAGGTTCCTGAACTGAAAACATCTTCCACAGACCCTACATCACATCCTATGCCTGATTCTGATAGGGAGAGTACCATCGATGACCTTGCTCATAATGTCTTAACCCTCACTCAAACATCTCATGAACTTATCCTAATTGATGAGGTAATGCCCATTATCCATCCTGAACTCATCAAATGGAACCAACCTAATCCCCCATGTCTTGACCACTTCCAAACTGATGAGGTGATCATTGACTTTTTGGAACTACGGGATAACATACCAAGCGAGGATCACAAAACTGGATTCGCCATATAACTTAATAGCACATCATACTTTAGGGTGGATGCCAAACCTTTCAGCTGCAAAAATATATCAATAAAACATGGATCTTCCAGTGAAAACCACACTGTGGCACTATTTGATCCAACAAAAGTCAAAAGAAAGAGCGTATCCAATGGTGAAAACCTCTCTGAGGTGCTGGCAGATGAAAGGTTTGACATTCTCCCTGCTAGTACATAATAGGAATGATCAACGATTCTCATCGAGGAAACAAAAGAATACAACGTGGGGACTCCTAAAATTCCTCACCACATACATCTGGCATCTCTTCTAACTCCAGAGGAACAACCTAAATTTGTAGAGTTCTTTCAAAAGCGTCAGATCAACTTTGCATGGTCATAAGCAGACATGCCTGGGCTTGATCCCAATTTAGTCATCCATCACCTCACCATAGCAGAAGGAGCCAAACCTGTCAAGCAGAAGCTTCGTAAGATGCATCCTCAGATTGCAGTACTAGTCAAAGCAAAACTCAAGAAACTCCTGGATGTTGGTTTCATTAGACCAATCGATTATACAGATTGGATATCTAATATTGTGCCTGTCGAAAAATCAAATGGGGGCATCCGTATTTGTACTAACTTTAGAGATCTGAATAAGGCATGTCCTAAGGATGACTTCCCCCTACCAAACATAGACATCATAGTGGACCTAATAGCAGGACATGCCATGCTTTCACTATGGATGGCTTTTTAGGGTACAATCAGATAAAGATCGCACTAAAGGATCAACATAAGATAGCCTTCACATGTCCATGGGGCACATACTACTGGAATGTAATGCCTTTCGGCCTCAAGAATGTAGGAGCAACCTATGAACGAGCAATGACCACCATCTTCCATGACATGATGCATACCATAATGGAAGATTATGTTGATGACTTACTAGCAAAATCACTCACCAGAGAAGGTCATCTAGACATATTAGATAAAATCTTTGATAGACTGGAACAATATCATGTTCGACTCAACCCAAAGAAATGTGTCTTTGGAGTAACTTCAGGGAAACTTCTTGGATACATTGTCTCAAGCAAAGGTATTGAGGTCGATCCAGCAAAGGTCAAAGCAATCATGGACATACCACCACCAAAGAACATTAGTCAGCTAAGGACATTACAAGGGCAACTTCAATCCATCCGAAGATTCATTGCACAACTGGCAGATAATTGTCACCCCTTTACACATCTGCTACACAAAAACATCCGCTTTCAATGGGATGCCAGATGCCAGCAAGCATTCCAGATGCTTAAAGACTATCTCATGAATACACCATTGCTGATCCCACCAAATCCAAGCAGACCTCTATTACTCTATATATCAGCAACAAATACGACATTGGGTGTACTATTGGCACAACACAATGCAGAAGGGAAAGAGTGCTCTATTTACTACATCTCTCGCACACTGGTTGGCTATGAACTCAGCTACATACCTATTGAGCGAGCTTGCCTAGCAGTAATCTTGGTAGCCACTAAACTGAGGCACTATCTATTAACACACAAAGTATAGCTAACTGCAAAGATTGATCCACTCAAATACTTACTCAGTAAAGCAGCATTGACAGGCTGCTTGGCCAAATGGGTGATGATTCTAAGCAAATTTGACATCAAGTATGTGGACCGTAAAGCTATCAAAGGACAAGTTATTGCAGATCAGTTGGCCGATGCACCACTCATAGGCGATCATCCTCTCATTTCCAATTTTCCATATGAAGAGATATTCATGATCACAGAAGTACAATCATGGAAGCTATACTTTGATGGTTCGTACACTAGGCATGGCTCGGGGGCAGGCATTTTGTTTATCACACCTCAAGGTGACAACATCCTGAAATCTTACAGACTCACATTTCAATACACCAACAACATAGTAGAGTATGAGGACTTAATCACAGGACTTAGGCTAGCCATACAATGGAAGTTACAAGAACTACAAGTCTATGGCGACTCCCAACTAGTCATTTGATAAGCAACAGATGAATATCAGACCAAAGATGACAAACTCATGCCGTACAAACAAATGGTGGACAAATTAAAGGCATCATTTACTACTATCACCTTTGAGCAGATACCAAGAGATCAAAATCGAGCTACTGACGCTATGGCTACCATTGCATCTCTCCTAGATCTTCCACAGAATTCAACACGCTATGAGTTCTTGGTAGAACAGCTTTGGATCCCCGCTTATGATATACCCGAATCCGAGATGATATGTCACCTTATCAGTTCTGAATCCCCATGGTATGGTGAGTTCTACACTTATCTCTGCGATCACACCCTTCCTCCTAACCAATCAAATAACCAATGTAAAACCTTCATTCGCCAAACCGCTCAATATACTATTATTGTTGAAACCCTATGCCAACGTAGTCTTGATGGTACTCTCATTCGATGTCTAGAATAGGATGAGATAACAAAGGCCTTGGAAGAGGTACATGAAGGAAGTTGTGGAACTCATGCAAGCAGTCTGTCACTAGCCAAGAAACTCCTGCGCACTAGATACTATTGGCCATCCATGGAAAAAGATTCCTACTACTTTGTCAGGAAGTGCAAGAAATGCCAAGTTCATGGAGACTTGATACATGCACCAGCACAAGAATTGCAACCAATCACAACACCATGGCCCTTTTGTCAATGGGGCCTTGACCTTGTGGGTAAAATCCATCCATCTTCATCCAATGGTCACAAATTCATTATTACCACCACCGACTACTTCACGAAGTGGATCGAAGCTGTTCCACTTACCCAAGTTACCGGCAAGAAGATCGCCTCATTCATCCTCAATTACATCATCTGCTGGTATGGTGTACCCATGTCCATCATCACAGATAACGGTCTTCCTTTCAAAAATTAGGATGTCTGTGAACTATGTGAGAAATTTCACATCCAACACCGCTTTTCCACTCCCCATTACCCACAAGGCAATGGTCAGACCGAAGCATCCAACAAGAACATATTAAGGATCCTAAAGAAGACAGTCAATGATGCCAGTCATGATTGGCACGTTCAATTTAATCCAACACTATGGGCATATCGAACTAGCATTCGAACCCCTACAGGCGCAACTCCTTACTCATTGGTCTATGGTGCAGAAGCTATTTTACCTATTGAGGTCGAGATACCATCACTACGGGTTTCCTTACACAATCTCATAAATGATGAAGCATACCGAGTATCCCATCTTCAAGACTTAGAGCTACTTGATGAGAAGCGACAAGCTGCATACAATCATCTTAAGGCCTATTAGCAATGCATGAGCAGAAGCTATAATCATCAAGTTAGACCTCGTACATTCGAGGTAGGTGATCTTGTTCTTCGAGAAAATCCTCATAACCAACCCAACCGAGAACATCAAGGAAAGTCTGAATCAAATTGGGTGGGTCCATATGTTGTCACTATTGTATTTGGGTCTGGGGCATATCAATTGGCTACTTCAGAAGGAGAACCGCTAGCAGATCCGATCAACAACATGCACCTAAAACGATTTTATACAGAAGCTTCATAGAGCATCAGGCTCCCATATATACTAGCAAAAATACCAAAAACATTAAGATAAATGTCCTGAAGAAAATACAAAAACATCAAAATAGCAAAGAAAAATCAGGCATCCAAATGGTGAACAACCACTGCGGTGGCACCTTGGGTAAGTACGATGGTGAAAACCTGGCAAATAGGCACCACTCGAAAAAGCTATGGCTCCATTATCTTTCAGACTTGTTGTGATCGCATTCATTACATACACACATCCATCCACCCAAACCATGGCTTATTATTGATCTGCAATCACGAGATAGTGCTGCATGCATCTTGCATCCTACTTTTTCATAGTCATGTCCAAACTGGGGCAATGCCCTTAACCTATTGATGGAAGTGGATCCTACATTGTTTCATGATTCATTAAAGTTCTTCATTCAAAACTATCTCACAAAATCCAAAAACATTCAAAAATATATCGCAAAATCCAAAAAACATTAGAAAACATCAAAAATCAAACAAAAACATGGCAACACATTGTACATACTCATCCAAGCAGATACCAAACTAGCATTGAAAAATACTCGCATGATGACCACTTCTCCAAATTGACCAAACAATCAACATCAACACTCAAACTGTCTTCAACAAGGATGCATCCTTCCTTACCACACCAAAGACAAAATGACGTTTTCTTTTACAAGAAAATTTTGTTTCAAGCTATCAAGTACTTGGTTGATTTGTGAGTTATTCATTCGTTTATTCATATCAGGATCCTACAACATTGTTTGTGTATCTTCGGTGCATTATTCTGATGAAGTTCTGGGGCATGTACTAATGGTGTCTACGTGGGAAGTTCACTAAGCTACATGATCATAGGCAAAATAAAGTCATAGATCACTATGGCTTGCTGACTACAGCGTATACCTCGACCATATGAGCATGAAACATTACCAAGGATCCATATTCTTTATTCTTTATGTACATATTTTTTGTTTGTAGGTACAATGCTCTTTCCTTGGTTCCTCCTACCTCATCCAAATTAGATAAAGGTGTTTGTCTCTTATTACAGTATGAACTTGTCTCACGATATGATCAGCCCAAGATCAAGGAGGACAATCCAAGTCATGCAGGAAAGGAGATAATCCTTGTCTGTTCCACAAGCAGTACTCAGGTCAACTTGATCCATTATATCACGTTGCTTGTATTAACTTGCTATATCAAAATTCATGTAAGGAATACTCAGGTCATCTTGAATCATTATGTCAAGTTGCTTGTATTTTCTTACAACATTTTAAAGCTCCATGATGAAAATAAAGCACTATGGATCGTCATTTCATCTCATATGTATATATTGCATTCCATTCATCCATACATTCATAAATAGCTACATATCATTCATACATAGTAATGACAATGGGTGCATACTCTATTTTCCTCTTCTTCCATAGGAATGAGTCATAGGTCCTCCATTTCTTCTATCTAACATCAAACCCCCCAACCCTCCCCATCTCAATAATCAACATCACATACCCTACATCATGGCCCATCACAATCAATCAAGCCACATTCATCACCATCCATCTCTAAATAGGAGGGGTTGCATTTCCTTTCCTAAGTCATCATATAAGCGAAGCAAGTTACTCTATCTGCACAGGTACATCAACTCACACACACCTAGACTATCAATAGCTACTCTGATCAAGTATCTTCGGGTCTCAACAAGTACTTGATCATGGTAATCCTAAACTACATCAGGAATTTATCATAATGACCTAGTCTCAACGGGGCTTCTATGATTCACCACAACCATCCATCCCACACACACACTATCAATTGATCAAGCAATCCAAACACAATCCAACAGACAATTACATCAATTGTCTAAGTCTCAATGAGTATATTGCTTCATATACCTTGACTTCATTGGACAATTACATCAATTGTCTAAGTCACCATCAGGTCACCTTGATTCACTTACTCAAACTTTATCCTATCCAAGTGACCAACTGACATCAACTATCATGCTTTGACTCGACCGGGGCAATTAAGCCAATTGCACTAGATTGTCCAACCAATTTTGATCAATTGTATAGCATCACTCGAAAGCACAACACCACATTTGCACAGTATCTCCTGCATAACCTAAGGGTACTCACTGGTTTGATATTTCTCAGTATTCACTCTGTTTTCTTCCATTCTTTCACCATTATTGCTAATTCTTCTCTTCTACCACCCTGCCAATTTTCATTCTTTTCTGCGAGATCACCCGATTTTTCAAAAAAGTTCAGCCCATCTCTCGAGGGGGCATACCACCCACTAAATTAACATTTATGGGGCATATTCTTCACACCTGTTTTTCTTTCTTTGAAATGGTGCGATAAACTGCACCATCTCAAAGAGGGGCAAATGTAGTCACATAAATCTGTCCATTTTAATTAAATGAATATTTGATTGAAAATCCACTAGCCATCAGTTAATTAAATTAAACATTTAATTAATTCATCTTCAAACATTCTCCTATTAATTAAATAAATTATTCAATTTATTTTAATTAATTTATTATACCAAATTCACAATCAATTAAATGAATAAATAATATTTATTTCATTTAATTCCCTTTTCTTCTTTTAAATAAATTAAATCAAACATTTATTTAAATTATTTATCCCCCCCACTTGCATTTTCCTACAAATGCAACTTGCACACATTTATTGAAATAAATTAATTTATTTTAAATAAAAATCCTATTTTCCCTCACCCACCAAATTCACTTGCAAACCTAACCCCCTTCTAGATTCTTCTAACCCCTTCCTAATTAGCCTAATACATCCCCTATTTATTGTCACATTCCTAAGAAACTTAGAGTGACTTCTCAAAGACTTCAATGTCTTTGAAAAGCATTTAATGCTTTGCGTGTTCAACAATTTAAGCTCCAAAGTCTTCCAAAACCACTAATGGCTCTTACATGACCATTAATAGCTCTTACATAACCATTTATGGTTATTTCAACTTGCACTCATGTGTCTCCTCAAGAATTTATTGCTTTGACCATGGTTATCCCTTTTGCCTTTGCACAAGAATTTATCCATTGGATAAAAGCTTTTATTCTTTGAATAAAGAATTTATTCACTCAACCCAACCATTGACCTTAACTCCCAAGTTAACCCTCAGGCCATGGCAAGCATTTAATGCTTCTTCCCTCTCCTCTCAACCCCTCTCATGTTGACACTTGTCATCCTAGGATTGGGTTGAAAGCCCTCACATGGATTGAATATCATTCAATCTTGACCCTTTTTGAGATTACTCAATCTCAACCATCCATTGCTCCATTTTTCCTATAAATAGAGCTCACATTCCTCATTTTCAAAGCCTCAAGAATTCTCAAGCATTTAGCATAATCAACTCATATAATTGTTATTTTGGCCTAAAATAAATCATTTTAGCATTATAGCATCTAATATTAGCTTTTATTCATACTTGCATAGCATAGTTTGTAATCATCTACAATCTTGAACCTCCATAAGCATCCATAGTGCAAAAAGCTGCTGAGAGCTACACTAATTTGGAACTTGGAGAGGAGAGGAACAAAGGAGAAGGAACTAAGAGCATGCTAGAAGGCATTTGGAGATGCCTCATTATACTTGTTTCCCTAGTTAATTATTTTAGCATGTTTCTAATATCTCTTTTGATATGTCTGCTTAGATTAGTTCTTGGTTGAATAACACTAACGATTTCTTGTGTGCTTTTGTGTGTTATACGACTACAGGTTCCTGTCTAACCTTTGGGTATTTTCCAGTGCATCAGTTGCCATCCAATGTCAACACATACAACAATGAATAAAACTGTTTTTCCTTATCAATAGGTGACTAAAGTCATCACATGAGAAAAAGTAAGTATACACACTCAAAACTAACATCATGTCAAATAGAACAAGGCAACAATGTATAAGGATAGTCCTACTCAAGTGACATAAAACATAAGAGATGAGAATGATTGATAAACAATGAATAGAGCATTCAAAGAAAAATCAACATATAACTATCAGAAAAGTGATTGTGGCAATATTGCAGTCTCAAAATTTGTTGTTCAGATAAATATACAGTGCGTCATAAGGATAAGCTTGTGTTTCAAATTCCCTATACATTGGAAAATTAAAACAACCATACCTGTAACATAATTCATAAAGTACTTCTAGAAATACAACTATAATAGGGATACATTTCCAAAGTCTTTATGGTGAGAATTCATGATCAATCCCAGATACAAGGAATGCTAGTAGTTACAACCAATAGATACATGAGCATCATGAGAATCAGGGATTACAGTGATAAGGACAATGAAAAAATAAATGCCATTCATATGACAGTCATAATACCCTAGGTTAGAACCACATAAAGAGAATATTGAGCAAGCGCGAAGGAATCAAGTGTAGACCAATGAGGATATTGACAGTGATATCATTTGCAGCTAATGAACAATATACACATTCATAAGATAGGATGTTGTAGTCCAGAAATGTGGTTTGACAGTGACAAAAATGAAGATGACATTAGAACAGAATAAGATATATCATTAATCAATAACATAGATTCATGTTGATCAATCATGTGACAATGCCAAGGATGTCGTAGTGATACAACTAAAACTTAGGATGAGGGCACATGAGTGGATTCATTATTATATAAAAACACTTCTCCTAGTGATGCATTGAAGACCTAAGGACAGTAAAAGAAAAATGATAAGACTATATCAGAGTAATGGAGGGAAGTACTTGAAAAGATAAAATGCCTTCCTTATAAATTCTTACATCAATATCACTGCCGATATAAGTTTCAAAGACAATAGGTAAATCATTTGAAAGAATAATGATAGTCAAATAAAGAGCATATTATTGTCACAGTTTTTGTATCACTAGTAATAGAACATCATAAAGCCCAGCAGTGTGCATAAAATGGTACGGTGCAGGAAGACTAAAGAGATAAAGACACGGTGTACCAGAATAAACCTGGTAATAAACAACCTTTAAGACTCATAAGCAACAACATGATACAATGCACATTTACGAATAAGAAATGGTATCTCTAAAAGCTATAAAACAAGACAATGCAAGATCATTAGGGTTTTGAAAGATGGAGCTCTTCATGCAATTAAAAACATCAATACGATAAAACCCTAAAATGCAAGTCATGTAGAAAAGTGACAGAGACATAAGGAGGAGAAGCTTCATACCATGGTTGAAGATCATTCATCACAACCCTTGACATTCATAGAAGATCTCGTAACAAGTTGAGAAATCAAAGCTTCAAATCCTCATGCATCCAGTTTCAAACCCTAGTCGCATGTTGACAAAGAGTTTTCTTCGAGAAGACTAAACGATGCAAAGTGAAAATAAGATGTTTCTAGGGTTTTTCACCCTTTTTACTCTGCATGCCCTAAATCCTCCAGATATTTATGGGCTTGTTTTATTTCAGAGCTGCTTTTAATTGTATAGTGGTCGAGTTTTAAAATCCCACTAGGACTTCATGTCCTAAGTCTTGATGACTGTAGGGGGCTTAAAACCCTTTGTTTTTACTAAGTACATGATTTTATTGTATTATTATTATATTTAATTTATTAATACTGGAAAATAATAAAAAGAAATATATGCACATGCCATTATTTATATAATAATAATTATTTATTTTATTCATATAAATAGAAGTGAAACAAAAGGTAATATAAAGATTATTATAATCTTTATTTAGAAACTTCTATTTACTTAAATAAAATAATTAATTTAAGAGTGGTACTTAAGTTTTTTTGATACATCCATGCATAACTAAAAAATCAAATAAATATTAAAGTGATAGTACAATTAAATCACTTATAATATTTATCATATAAAAATAAGGGGTGAGTTACATATATGTAATAAATATTAAAAGTCTAGTCATTATTGAGTAACTTTAATATTTAGTCTATTTTCCCCTTATACACACATGCATCATACAGTGGATCAGTTCAACAACACTTCAGAGGTAGTTTCAGATAGTTGTCAGCAGATTGAGGCTATTTTGAGAGCCTTTTGGGGTTGCATATTGACTTGAGGGATTTTTGGCAGTATTTTTGCATCTTTTCATACAGATTTGGCACCTACTTTTCAGGCTTTTTCCTTGTGCTTGGATTTTAGACTAGAGTTCACCTTTTAGGAGCACAGATCATTCTTTTAGGGTTGCATGCCTTATTATTGTATATAGAGGAAAGCTTGTAAGCAGTTTTCCTCAGTTCTTGCCTTTACTTTTCTCTTGCCTGAAGAGAATTTCAGAGATTTGTGGCTCAGACATTGATATATAGAGATTTGCAGCAGTTTGTTTTTTCAGAGAGATGGTTTTGGTAAGATTCCTTTTATTTGCATAACTTCATAAGTTTTCCTTGATAATTGTGTTTGTTCATGACAGATTTGATAGGAGTATTTTTGTGTTTCATCTAAAACCTTGAATATTTTGTTTCCTTAGTGTGCATGCATCATTACTTCTTTTAGAATCACATGTCTTAGTTTATGTTGCAATTTTTGGTAAATTTGTGTTGACAAATTAACTTTCCTTACAAATTTATTAATTACTTAACATTTATGAGAAATTCTCATGTGAGAAGGAAGTTAATTATTTTGTGTAAGAAAAATTTATGATAGATTTTTGTGAATCATGATAGTTTTATCATCACAGTTTTGGTGCATCACCTCCTAGAATATTTTCAGTTTTAAGCCAATCCAATCGCTCTTTACTTCTTTCCATACCCATCATTACTTTTAGGAGGTATTTCAAAGTGAGCCAACCCATAACCTGGAGATTCATTTCTCTTTCTAAGTTTACCCACAACTCGAGTTGTGTTTCCATGTTGCACGGGATGTCATAAGCATTGGTACTGATTTACTTTGCAGAAGCAGGTGCATCCTCCGTGACAACAATTTTTGGCACACCCGGTTGGAATCATTGAGTTGTTTCAACTCATTTGAATACCATTGTTTTTTTTTGTTCTGGTACTTAAAACAATTTTTACATCCTTTTGAGGTGAATTTTCAAGTACTCGATGACTTTGAAAATCTAGGAAATTCGATCAGTGCTATTTTTTCATATCCTATGAAATAGACAAGATCAAAACCTGATTTTGTAAAACATGTACAATTTCCAACTATCAATAAGAGGGTTAAAGCAATGCAAATCGCTGATAGTTCTACCAGCCAGGTGAATTCTAAAAATTCCATAAATACAGAAGAAGTTGCAGCCTTTTCAAACCCCTTTTTTGTAGATCAATATGAAGGATTGGATTCTTCAAGTGATCAATCATTAGTTTTGGTAGTGCAACCAATACCACCAGTTCAGTCAGTTCAACCAACTCAAATGGCCCTCAATCCATCAAGAAACCAACCATTTGTGGCTTTTAACCAAGGTAATCCTCTAGTTTTGGCTAATTATCATGATATTCCAACTATTGCTATGAACAATTTGCCAAATTTTATTGGAAAAAATCAGGTAACAATAGTTGAAGACATATGGGATATAGCTACTTTGTGTGGAATTCATCAAATCACACATGAAGATGTAGCAATTGGGCTATTAGCAGCAAGTTTCAGAGGGAAAGCCTTGGAATGGTTTAGATTATTGGTAGTGGCATCAATTAATTTATGGGATCAGTTGGAAGTTGCTCTAAATCAACACTTTAAAGACAAATTAGATATTTTTTCTCTAATTGAGAATCTTACTACTAACAAGAGAGCACCCTATGAGCACATGGCTGACTTCAACGCCCACTTCTAGAAGACACTAAATCGCATCCCACAAGAGGTAAGGCCTACAAATGATCATACTTTTATTTATTATTTAAAGGCCTTAAATAGTGATATATCTATAATGATTCAATCAATGGGAGGGTTTTCTTTGCCTAATGCCTATGATATAGCTGTGAGGGCTGAGAATAGTTTGATTCAAGCGAGGAAAATAGCCCCAAAGCCCTTGATGCCCTTTTTTTCCAGAAATACAACCTTATATTCTAGTTGTACCCTTTACCATAGTTGTTGTTTTGTCTTTCATAAATTAGCAAAATCAACAAAACCAACAAATTCCACCTTTTATGCCCACCCAAGTCCTGAATAATGATCTTTGAGAATTAAAGGGGATGCTGAGTAATTTTATTGAGAATGATTAGCAGATGCAAAAAACTTTGCATGGTTTTGGTAATAAATTGATCAATATTGAAAATAATGTACGACAAAATTCTAAACCCTATTAGCCTCCTTACCAGTTAAATTAGCAGAATAGGTAGCCTTATCAGAACATAAATTATAACAATAAGACTAATCAACCCTATAATCCAAATACTGCCTCAAATTTTAGGGAGATTGTTCTATTTCAAAATAATATGGTTCAGTATGTTGATTGGTGTTTTCCATGTCATCAACCGCATAATTAGTTGACATGCCCTGAGGAAGCTTAGTGTAAGGCTTTAATGCTACAAAACACCTATGGGAATTAGCCTCAGCCTCAAGATGAAATTAGTCAAGAAAATCAACAAGGTGAGCCTAATATTGCATTAGTTAATTGGGAAACTAATGAATTTTATGGCATGAATGGTACTCAAGGACAAAATCAATCTTCTAGAACAATAGTAGTGAATACTAGATCAAAAGAGAGAGCACTAGATGTCGGACAACAAGTTGTTTTTGTAGGACAGCAAGCTGGTCCTTCCGAACAGCTTGCTACTACAGGGCAACAAGTTGATACAACATCTCCCGTGACCCCAAATGTTCAAATTTTGTCTAGAGGACTGACCCAACCACTTTAGGCACAAATTCACAAGGTTCACAATATTCCAAGAGTGCAACAAAACTGTATTTAATAATATGATCAGATGAAGAAAGCACCTATCAATATTACTATGTTTCATGCATTCAAAATTCCTAGGAAAACAAATTTATTACAAGAGGTTATAGCCAAGATTACAATATCTGATGCTGATTTAGATCAGCCTAGTATAGCCCTTATTGTTGATGATAAAAAAAGTTTAAGTAGCCAAATAAATAAAGCCACCACCTTTCTATGTTACCATAGTGATTCGATAACATCTATTGCATAACTGCATGATAGATTCAGGAGCTAGTAGTTCAATTATGCCCAAGTAGTTAGCTGATCAACTAGGGTTAACAATTGAACCTTTGTCCCAATTTTTCAGTTCCTCAAGATATTTATGTGATAGACTTACCAGCTTATTTTGGAATATGCTTATCTAGAGACTTTATGGCCAAATTAGGTGGCTATCTATCATCAAACTAGTCTCATATGTTTTTCAGAGCCAGATATGGTACCAAGGTAACCATTAAATCTGAACCATTAGCTCAATATCATTTAGAGCCATATGTACCAAGTCCCATAAATGCAAATCTATTTATCCAAGAGGAAGAAGAGCCAATCCTGATTAAAGATCCTAGTACACCCATTGATGATATATCAGATATCATTCTAGACAACTAGGTAATTGAAAATCATGAAATTTATCCTCTCATTCACATAGAACAAGCTGAGCTAGGAGTTTATTTCATTCATGAGCATGATGCAATTATACCAAATCCAACTTAGAAGGAAAAATAACTAGAACAACAAGGTAATCAACTTTGGAAATTATATTTTGATGGCTCAAGGAGTAAAATCAGTGCAGGAGGAGGGGCTATGTTGATATCACCAGAGGGAAAAAGATACTATTCATGTTTTAGATTCACTTTCAGTCTAATAAATAATGTTGCAGAATATGAAGCTCTAATTCATGGCCTAGAATGGGCCAAATAGAAAGGTATTAAATGCTTCCAAGTATATGGTGATTCTGAATTAGTAACAAATAAGATTAGAAATTTGCATGTAACAAAAAATCATTTGTTAAAGATGTACAAGCATAGAGCATGGGATTTAATAGAGGATTTTGGCGTTGTTAATATGCTGTCAATTCCAAGGAACCAAAATAAACATGCTGATATATTAACCTCTTTAGGCGCTCAACATGATGTTCCTGCTAATTTAGAAAATGTACATGTACAACAATATGTCAAAGTAGTAGTCAGACCATCTGTACCAGACAATATAACAAACTGGCAAGTGTTTGACAACGATGAACATATCATCAACTTCTTAATGTAGGAAGCAAAATTTGTTGTAGGTAATCAGAAAAAATGGTAGCAACATTATGATGATTAGATAGTGCAACTGAAAAAAATAAAGTACCGAAGGCTCTTGTCACCCTAGAATATTTTTTTCGATTTCGATGATCATGCTAGAAGTGATAAAAACAACATAATAATCAATCAAGATCATTTTAAGCAAATTCAGATCTATGATGACAAGCTACTTAAGCTTGGAAAGGTATGTAATAGTTCAGAACAACAAGATTTTATTTCACTTTGCCAAGAATTTAATGATGTTTTTTCTTGGGAGTATGGAGACTTGAAGGGTTTTAACCCTGCACTTGCTCAACATACTATTGAGTTACAACCTTATGCAAAACCAGTCAAGCAGAAGCAAAGACCCCTGAACCCCAAACTAGAACACTTGATGAAAGCTTAATTGAACAAATTTATTGAAGGTAATATGATTTATCCTATTAAGCATACTTCATGGGTTTCCAATTTAGTACCAGTTAGAAAGAAAAATGGTGAAATAAGGTTATGTGTTGATTTTCGTGATCTAAATATTGCTTCACTCAAGGACCATTATCCATTACCCTCCATGGAGCAGATTTTGCAAGTGGTTTTTGGTTCTGAGAGATTTTCTTTACTAGATGGATATTCAGGTTATAATCAAATTCTAGTAAAGGAATAAGATCAACATAAAACTGCATTTACAACTAAGTGGGGTACAATGGTGTATAGAAAGATGTCATTTGGATTGTCTAATGCAGGAGCCACTTTTCAGAGAGCAACGGATATGGCTCTCAAAGGGATTATTAACAAATTTGTGCTTGTATATCTAGATGACATTACTGCCTTTTGAAGGAGTGTTGATCAACATTTTGATCATTTAAGACAAATTTTTGAAAGATGCAAGGAATTTGGAGTCTCTTTAAATTTAAAAAAAACATTTTTTTTGTTCATGAAGGTAAGCTTCTAGGGTACATTGTGTCAAAGGAAGGTATTTCAATAGACCCAAAAAGAATTACAACTATTCTAGCATTGCCACTTCCAGCACATAAAAAGGGCTTGCAAAGTTTTATAGGGAGAATTAACTTTGTTAGGATATTTATAGCTAACACTGTGGCATTAATATTGCAACCACTAACAACAATGCTTAAAAAGAATACAGTTTTCAAATGGACCAAGGAAGTTACCAAAATTTTTGCAGATATCAAAGAGGCACTTGCATCGGCCCCAACACTGATTAATCCAAATTATGAGAAGGATTTCATACTATATGAATTTGTAGGTGTTGATACCATTTCAACCGTGCTTTGTCAGCAAAATGAAGAGGGACAAGAGCAACCAATTACATTTTTCAACCATATATTGAAGGACTATGAAGTAAGATATTCATTAGTAGAAAAGTAGTAACTTGCAGTTATTAGGAGTCTCAAAAAATTCAGACACATGCTGTCCAATAATAAAATTCATCTACAAGTAGCTCATCCTACAATTAAGGAATTTTTGCTTAATAAAGACATAAATGATAAGAGGGTGGGATGGATAACCAGATTATAGAGTATGATGTTGACATTAAACTTACAAAACTAGTTAGAGGCAAACGTCTATGTGAATAGATGAAAAGATACATAAAACAACCATCAATCAGAAGAACAAGCTTCCCTTATACTCACAAATGAAGAAGAGGAGGCTACCTTACATGAAGAAACAGATGCAACAACTGATAACACAGTTTTTGAACCTGATTGGATCCAAAAAATGATCCATTATTTACTTACTGGCGACTGTCATGAAGGATTGGATAAGTACAAAAGGAGGTATTATAGATTACAAGCAATTTCTTATGTTGTTATAGATAATGTGCTTTATAAAAGAGATTTTCATGGAGTTTTGCTCATGTGGAAATAGCCAAATCAGATTGATAGAATTCTAGAAGAATTCCATAATAGACCTGCAGCAGGTCATTTAGTAGCAAGAGAAACAACCCTAAAAATCATGAGAGTCGATTACTATTGGCTATATTTATTTGAAGATACACAAAGTTGGGTAAGAAAATGTGAAAAATGATCACTTTTTGCAAGAAAACAAAGCCTTGGAGCTTTGCCACTTCAACCAATACAAATAGAACAACCATTTTCTAAATGGGGAAGAGATTTTATCGGGCCTATTAATCCATTTTCAAGTGCAGGACATAAATGGATCTTAACAGCAACGAATTATTTTACCAAATGGACTGAAGCATCTACACTTAAGGAGGAAAATGATTTTTTTTTTTTTGAATTTTTATCAAGATCTAGTATCCAGGTTTGGTACCACCGATGCAATTATATCGGATAATGCCTTAGTTTTTATTAGTTTAAAAGTATGAGATTGGTCTCTTAAGAACAATGTTTTTCTAAGTACTTCATTAAATTATTACCTCTATGGTAATGGACGGGCTAAATCAACCAATAAAAATATGATTAAGATCATTAAAAAATCCATTCGACATAATCACACAACATGGCATGAAGAGCTTAAGTTAGCCCTATGGGCTGATAGGATGACACCAAAGAGAGCTACATGTTTTTCACCTTAGGTACTAGTTTATGGTAAAGAAGCCAAATTGCCAATATTAACAGAGTTTCTGACTCTTAGTTATATAAAATAACTTAAAATGCTAGAGGAGTAGCCAATGGAAACCAGGCTTGCTCAATTGATGGAGTTGGAAGAAACCAGAAAGGAAGCTTTCAGAAAGCTTGGAATTCATCATTCTCAGATGAAGAATACATTTGATAAAAAGGAAGTAGCACAGACCTTCAATGAAGGTGATTTAGTTTTCAAATGGGATAAACTGAAAACAAAACCTGGTAGGCATGCCGATTTTGATGCCATGTGGGATGGACCATATATAATCACTGAGAAGAAAAAACATAATACATTTCAGCTTTCAAAGCTAGATGGATAAGTTCTACCAATCCCAGTTAACGAGATCCACCTCAAACCTTGCTTTTGAGGACTATTTTTAGCTAATAAGTGCTTTTACATATTTCTTGTTTTCAATAAGTGCATTTACTGCACATCTTTCATTTCCGTTTTAGCTAGTTTATTTCTGTATGCGGGAAAAGTGGGCTGATAAAACTCAATATGTGAAAATATTGCTAAATACTTGTCCACACACACACAGGACTTCTTGGTGCAAGCTATGGAGTAATGAAGTATTACTCAACTTCCCAAGGTGGGTCCCATGGTTCTCTATCCTACAATGTCCCTCAAACCAATGTTTTTGCTCTCAGATCACTGAGCAAAATGGTTTAGGGATGGCAAATGCAAGAATGAGGGATGCTTTGATACATTTTAGTATGAGATGCATCCTAAGCTATGCATGATCTTAAAATGCAATAAACTAACTAATAAGATAACAAGGTTAGTATGAGTACTATCCTAACATGATATATTAGTCTATGATTGAGCTAAATGATAAAGAAAATATTCTAAACATGCATATTTAGACTAATTCTTGATTTCAAAGAGGCTAAATGATGAGCATAAAATGAGATATGAAAGCTTGAATGTATTTGAGCATAAGTGAGATACTACAAACTTGGATTATTTCAAAATGGAGAAATGAGAGCTCTATTTATAGCAAAAATAGGGCAATGGATGGTCAGGATTGAAAGAGTTGATCAAGGGTTGAGTTTGAAAGTTGGGGATCCATGTTTGCAATTTGCACCAATGAAATGGTGACAAGTGTCAACATAGGGTTGGGTTGAGAGAAGGGGTAGGAGACATTAAATGCCTGAGAAGACCTTAGGGTTATCTAGAAGGTAAGGGTCAAGTCTAAATTAAGATTACCCACTGGATTAAGAGTTAATCCAAGGATAAACCCTTGTGCAAATGATTAAGAGATAATCATGGTCAAAGCATTAAAGGCCTGATGAGACCCTTGGGTTGGATGAAGGTTGAGTTAAGAGAAATTATTTAACCATGTAAGAGGGTTTGAGTTAACCATTAATGGTTATGAAGACTTTGGGGATTTAAGTGGTTGAAGACTTGAAGCCTTTAATGGTTATCAAAGACTTTGAGGAATTTAGTGGTTGACGGTTTGAAGCCTTAAATGGTTATCAAAGACTTTGAGGGTTTTGAGAAGTGACCTCCCCTTGCTTAGGGATGTGACAAAGTTTAGAAGATGGGTTAGGCTAATTAGAAGCGATTAGAAGAGTCTAGAAGGGTTTAGAAAGGGGTTTAGGCAGGCAAGTGGGAGATGTAGGATTTTGCAAGTGGATGGAGGGATAATAGGATTTAATTGAATTAAATGATTTAATTCAATTTGGTTGCAATTAAATAAATTAGATTTATTTAATTTAGGATAACTATTTAATTAAATTTGAATTTAATTAAAAGTGGATAGGGGGGGGATTTAATTGAATAAAATGATTTATTCATTAAATGGGTATAGCGAATTTAATTGATTAATTTACCTAATTAAATAGAGGAATGTGGGTAATTTAATTAAATTGTATTTAATTAAATAGAGAAATGAACATAAAATATTCATTTAGGAATATGGTCATTTTTATACGTCTACATTTTGCCCCTCTTTGAAGTGACGTTTGTGCACATGTTATTTCAAAGAAAATTTGTCGGATATGCTGTCAAAATTTGATCTATATGATGTTGTGGATATGAAAAATTGATTTGATATGAAAAATTGATATGATGCCCCAGATTTGATGAATGATATTGATGATGCCCCAGATATGAAGAATTGATTTGATATGAAAATTTGATATGAAACTGATACGAAATTGATGTTGAGATTTGATATGATAATGCCCCCTCGGGAGATGAATCAATTTTTTTGAAAATTTTTGATTTGATTTGATGTGTTGCGTACCTTGTTTCAAGTTCAATGTGTGAAGCCTGATTTGTGTTACAAGCTGATATGGGTTGGAAACTTGAGTTGTGTTACAAGCTGATATGGGTGGGGAACTTGAGTTGTTTTACAAGTTTATGTGATTGTGGAGACTTGAGTTGTATTACAAGTTTTGATATGGTTTTTGATAACTTGAGTTGTTTTACAAGTTGATATGAAATGATAGGATTTTGAACTTGATGTAGATGAGAAAATTGTTTCATGTTGTTGATGTGAGTTTGATTTTGATATCTTTGTTTTGATGTGGAAACTGATATTGGATTTGATGTTGAGATTTGATATGATAATGCCCCCTCGGGAGATCATTCGTGCACACAAAGCATGAATGATCTCTCGAAAGAAGAAGAATGTTGTTTGAAAGATAGAAGAGTAGATAGTGATGGCATGCATGGGTTTGATAAGATTGATTAGATTGATTGGAATGAGAGCAAGTCTTGTTTCAGGTATGACACCTCCTGTATAAGACATGGATGATCGAGCGTCTGGTTTCAGGAATGATATCGCCTGTATAAGACATGGATGATCAAGCATCTGGTTTCAAGAATGATACTGCCTGTATAAGATATGGATGATTGAGCGTCTGGTTTCAGGAATGATACCGCCTGTATAAGACATGGATGATTGAGTGTCTGGTTTCAGGAACGATATATCCTGTATAAGACCGATCAAAACGCCTAGTTTCAGGAACGATATATCCTGTATAAGAGCTGATCAGAACATCTGGTTTCAGGAACGATATATCCTGTATAAGAGCTGATCAAAACATCTGGTTTCAGGAATGATATATCCTGTATAAGAGCTAATCAAAACATCTGGTTTCAGGAACGATATATCCTGTATAAGAGCTGATCAAAACATCTAGTTTCAGGAACGATATATCCTATATAAGAGTTGATCAAAACATCTAGTTTCAGGAAAGATGCATCCTGTATAAGACATGATAGAAGATAGTTTGGAAGAATGATAGAAGATAGTTTGGAAGAATGATGAAGATAGTTTAGAAGAATGATAGAAGATAGTTTGGAAGAATGATAGAAGATAGTTTGGAAGAATGATGAAGATATGAAAGTGAAGAAGATTTCATGATGATGTGATAGATATGCATGCGAGGGATGCAATGATGAATGATGAATGATATTTTGAAAATGAGATGTATGATATGATATGCAACTAATTGTAAAATGATATGCAACTAATTGTAAAATGATATGTAACTATGTGTAAAATGATATGCAAATATGTTTTTGGTAGCATCCTCATTCTGCATTTGCCATCCGATATAGCCATTTGTTTTCTTTCTTTGTAGATATCATCATTGAGCATTGATTTGTTTAGGATATGCTGAAAATTTATACAAGCATAATGGTATAATTGAACCATAATGACCTGAGAAAAATTTACATGATATTTGATTTTGCAAGATAGCACAAGCGTCAAGGTATAATTGAACCAGGACGACTTGAGTGCATATTGCGTAAACATACAAGAGTTAACCTTTGTCCCATACAAATTCCAAATGTCCTCAACAATATGCCACCTGATTGCTTCATAGGATAAATTTGCATGGTAAAAGACTTCACTCACAGATAGAAGACAAATAAAACATCACATTCCTTCGTTGCTTCTCTAGTCGTAAGACATCCTTGAGTCACTTAGGAGATATGATAAGCAAAAATTAACAACCATAAGTAAGCATGCATGCTATTTGAAATGTATTCTTGTCAATTAAAACATCTTGCAAATTGATCTTTGTTTAGTTGAAATTAGTTCAAGTCTGTGATGTTTAGCCTTCTTGCATTGTCATTTGGTATTTGTTAGTTGTTTTGATCCTTGTTGTCTTGCTACGTGTTTTTGGTCTGATGTTGAAAACCTTGAAGGCGAGATGCCCCCAGCGAGGTCAGGATTTTGCCCCTTGTTGTTGATACTAATTTGATATGGATATGTACATTGATCACCAAGCCATGGTGGGATATTATTTGGATAATTGTTTCAGATAAACCAAGGACAGTGACTACACTAAGTATGTCCAAGATTGATAAGCATTTGTGAATTTCTGGTGATGCCTCAGATGGGTGGATATGATTTGTGAAACATGTATTTCCATCAATTGATAAAGATAAGGCTTACTATAATAAAATCCAGTAATCATACTGATTGATGTCATTGTTATGATTTGGTTGATGATTGATAAGAATGTCTGGTTTCAAAGAGTGAGTACCCCGTATAAGACCGATCTGTCTGGTTTCGAGTGTACCTATCCTTGTATAAGACATGTTGATGTTGATGTTGATAGATGGATTGATTATCAAGACTTGATGATTGATAGGAATGTCTGGTTTCAAAGAGTGAGTACCCCATATAAGACCGATCTGTCTGGTTTCTAGTGTACCTATCCTTGTATAAGACATGTTTGATGTTGGTGTTGATTTCGAGTAATGAATTGATTAACAAGACATCTGATAAGTTTGATTGTAGACTTTGAGAGTTTTCCTATTATTGATCTGTTTTGATGGATGGTCCATGTGTTCATGCTTTGATTTTTTTTATTTTGTCGATTCTGAGTTTTCGGATATTTTGATTTTTTTGAGTTTTTTGGATATTTTGATTTTTTGAGTTTTTGGATATTTTGAGTTTCTGGATATTTTGATTTTTTTGAGTTTTTGGATATTTTGATTTTTTTGAGTTTTTGGATTAGAAGAAAGATGTATTTGGTTGCCCGAATGTATATCAAGACAAGGAATGGATGAATGGATGACTGAACCATTGAGGTGGAAATAGATTTGTTGTCCATAGTTTTGATCAAGATCAAGGATGAAAAAGGGGATATGGATAGAGATAGGATATAGATAGCACTGGATGATGGAAGCAATGAATAGATAGGATAGATAGATATCAATTAGAGTGAAGCAAGATTGTAGAAAGAATTGGATGATAGAAGAAATGAATAGATAGGATAATGGATATGGATTAGAGGACATGGGAGATATGGTAGGAAGAATAGAGTGGATGAACTTTACCCCCAAACATAGAGGTTTCCATTTGCAAAAAGGGGATATGTAAGATTGTCATAGTATTTAGCACCATCTGAATAAGTGTTTCTGAACTTTTCAAAGATAGAGACCCAACCCACACTTGGAACCTCTGGAAAATTCAACTGAACATTTCTAGCAACTAGGAAGTAGACTCAAAAGGGAAGAAGAATCCCAAATTGAATCACGGTACTTAGTTCTTTGATTACCCATGTGTGTGCAAGTGGGTTCATTCTGGCTCATATGATCATTGTAATCTTCAGAATCCAACATGGCTAGCTACATGAGTTACCTTGACTTCAAAAGCATCCTGGATAGAGCCTGGCTGCCTGCGAGCGTCCATAGCCCCGATGAGGTTATCGCTGTAATCTCACAAATATTGCTCCATTTCCAGCCAGGCGTCCATAGCCCCGATGGAGTTACTTGCATGTTCCCATAGCCAATCATTTTGATATTGCATTTCATTGCATTTTGCTTTTCTGGATATTCATTTTCTTGCTCATGCTTTTGATATTTCTTTTTTTCTCTTTATTTTTCTTGCATTGGCTTGTAAGTGATGAAATTTACATGGGTCTGATAATTACAGTGGCGCTGAAGCAAGATTTTAGATTTTTCACTAGCCATGTCTTCAATTTAAGAGATCACAGTGATTTTTAGAGCAATCGATTAAGTGTATGAGATATAGTAATCAAAAGATGTCGGTACCAAGATATGATAAGTGGTTCTTTTCTGGATTGAGTGTGTATCCCAACCAAAAGAAAATGTTAAAGAGGAACAACCTTGGATTCTGAAGCATTTCATGAATAGATATCTAGGAAAAGGACTGAACATGAGATTCGAGCATGGGCAAGTATGTGACAAAATGACACAAATTCCTATTTCACAGATGAAGGATTTATGCAAAGGATTGAATGAAAGGGATGGAAGGATAGAAAAGAGGCGTTGGATAATAGATAGAATGTTTGAAGATTTGTGCAAGGATAGATGGAAATGTTTTCAGGATGAGTGTTGGTACTTGAGAAGTGATGAAGAGATGGAGGAAAATTGAATTTTGTGATAGAAGGACCCAAAATAGATAGAGGAAATGATAGAAGAATAGTTTTGGAAAGATGTTTAGATAGAGGGTTGAAATAATTTCAAATATGTGCTCCTTTGTTGATCTTTCTTATGGATCATTTGAGGTGATGGATTGGTGGATGGAGGGAGGTAAGGACCCAAGATGGATGAAAGGGATGGAGAGTTTTATTGTGGAATGAAAGGACCTAAGATAGATTTAGAAGAAGAAGAGTTTGACTTTGGATTGAAAGGACCTAAGATAGATTTGGAGGAAGAAGGGTTTGTCTTTGGAATGAAAGGACCTAAGATAGATTTGGAGGATGAAGAGATTCCTTGATCTAGATCTTGACTTGGAGTAGGATCAGTTGAGTTTGTGCTTTTCTCTTGATTTTGAATTAGAATAGTGGAGGATATGGAAGGAATATCATGATTTTTCTTAAGAGATGGATGTTGAATGGGACTCTGCTCTTGAGATGAAAGAGGGTCATCGTGGATGGAATACCAAAATTTCAGGGGATCATCATAAGATTCTTGATAGGTGGGATCTTGATAAAAAATGGGATTAGATTGGAGAGCCATGATATCGTGATCTTGATTAATGCTAGAACTCATTTCTTTTGACTGAGTTTCCTTTTTTTCAGTTTGATGATGAATGGTCATATGAATGATCAAAGTTGATGTTTTTGATAGGTTGATGTAGAGAAATTTACTCCTTTTGATAAGGGCCCTAGGACTAGGTTGTCTCTTCTTTAACTTAGTTTTGTGATGAAGACTTGTTCTTCTCAAAATATGAGGAGTGGTCATACACAAATGATCAATGGTTTCCTTCGATGTTTGGATTGAGATACTTTGTTCGGAAACTTAAGTCTACTTTTATCAAATGAAGGTTTAGATGCCCCCTCACGACAAAGTGTGTCAAATGATATGGATAAAGTCTCCCGATATGGAAACTTGATTTGACAACTTAAAGTTTAAACTTGGTATGTTGTTTGATAGAATCCTTTAGATGATGGACCTTTTGATCAAGGTGATGATAATACCTGATTTTGATAGGATAAAGTCTTATCTTTGGCTAGTTTTGGATTTGACAACTTTTGTTCTAAGACTAACTTGTTTGATTTGGAAATGATTTCTCTGGTGTTTTGATTTGATTTCTTGTGATTGCGTTTGATATTGGACCTGAAAGGATACTCAAGAAGTTTGAAAACTTTTTCTAGAAAGGCTTGTTTTGCTTTCTAGTTTTCTGAGTTTTGACCATGCGCTAAGCTAGAGACTAGATGCGCTAAAAAAATTCTCAACACGCTAGAGAAAAGACTCCATGCGCTATGTTGCCCCTTGATATGCGCTAACTAGTTTATTTTGCTTTTGCCTTGGTTCAAAAAGGTCATGCGCCAATATGGGTCACCAATGCGCTAACTGTTAAACCCTACGGGCTAAAGTTTGGCTTCCATGTGTTAAGTTGATGCTTCAATGTGCTAAACTGTTTTCAAAACGCGCTACTTGAAACTGATAGAATTGGATTTCTATGAAGCGCTAATATTAAGACTTAATGCGCTAAGGTGAAGGTTTAATGCGCTAAAAGATGGTCCCCACGCGCTAAGAAGTTGCTCTCATGCACTAAACTGCTCTGATATATTTTGACTTGGTTGTTTTTCTGTGATTTTTGGAATTTTTAACACTTGTGATTTTGATGGATGATTTCTTTTTGGATACTCAAGCTTACTAAGTCGAATAGATAAAATCTTGATTACGTGGTTTGGTATTCCCCTAATCTTGTTGGATGAAAGTCTTTCCTAAAGATAGTTGAAATGTTGATAACCATCTCAAAAGATGCTTTGTTGGGTTTGGAAATCTTCTCCACTTTATGATTTTTTCTTGTTTGAGCTGACTTTTGAGTTTGATTGTTGGATACTTTGCAAGATATTTTAACATTTGTGACAAGAATACATAGCACACATGAAGACAATGATCATACTAATGCTAAACATTGAGTGTATATTCTTTTGAGGATGTGTTCAAATCCTCGATGTTATCACTGGTTTGATCTACAACAAAAGACACATCAGATAGACTCTTTATTCAAAGGTTATTAACAATATCACAGCCCACTAGTCTCGATACTCCGTCAGCTCAAACAGCCTTGTCACCCCCTAGAGGGCGCCCATTTTTGCCTTTTGCCAAAAATTAACTCAAAGTCAATTGCTTCACAATTGAGTAGTTATCTTGGGAGATATATGGTGAGTAATCTTGGGGGTGGATTCTTCCCTACCCTTGCACTATGATATTGCCAAGTTTCTAATGCTGAGGTTCTTAATCGGGCTTCCTGTTCGGCTGTCAATGATAAACTCCCTCAGGAGGCTCCCCAACCTTTAGAACAAAGGCTTTACATATCGTAAAGATACTGGGGGAAGGCTAATCGCTACGCGCAACCGTTGAAAAGGACTTTCGTCACTTTCCACGTTTAATTATAGTGGGTTGGAATTCTTGGCGTCAAAGTCATTCCCCACTTAGGTCATTCCCTTCACACCGACCAAAGAATGGCTTTAAGAGTTTTTCAACCCCTCGGGAAGGCAGGCCTGCTAAAGGATTTATTGCTTGAAGTACAGAAAGCTTAAGAGTGGTTTGGCTTTTTGGTCACCCAGTTATGGGGAGAGCATATACCTTCCACTTTCGAGACAAGGCAAACAAGGTTCTTTTTAGCCTTCAAGATAATGATTTGCTAACTTCTATTTGGAGATGTTGCTCCAACAAGCATGATGTTCTTTTTAACCTTTCATAGCAAAGTGTGTATTTCCAAAACTTTTGTAAAACAAGCCTGGTCAACAAAGTAAGTCGTGATTTTGGTCAACAAAATTAAAGTCGATAGGGAAAAGTTTTCCCTCTTTGCTTTGCACAAAATGAAGATGAGGTTCTTTTACTTTGCAAAATGAAGTGAATCCTTTTAAATACCAAAGGATGGTGAGGTTCTTTTTAAAACTTTTGCCAAAGTAAAGATTGTTGGTTCTTTTTATAGCTTCCAAAATGAAGTGTTTTTCCTCTAATCTTGCAAGAAAGCAAATATGAAGTTTGTTGTTCTTTTTACCTTGCAATAAAGAAAAGATGAAGTTTTATTTTAAAACACCAAAAAGGAAGGCATGAAGTTCATTTTATGCATCCAAATGAAATGATGAGGTTTATTTTAACTTTTGCAAAAAGGAGAGTGAGTTCTTTTTAACCAACTTTTGTTGAAAGAAAGTAAAAAAAGAAACTTAAAGCCTCTATAACTAACTCCTTCCCCTGCACAAAAAAAATATTAGAACCTGCACACAGTCCATGATCAAATGTTAGTGTGGGCTTACACAAGCCTAAATTCTGATCTTGGTTACAAATTTTACAATCCTGATCCTGAAATGTCCTGAAATTTGACTAAGTCTGAAATTTGGAAGATCTTCCAAAAACTAGATTTTGCATTACAACTCCTAGAGGTCTGAAACCCCTCTCAAACATCCTGACAATATATATGGAATATAACTTAAAGTATAAGAAAGAGAAAAGAGAAGAGGAAATATTTTTTTGGCTCTGCCAACTCTATGCACTAAACTATTGCACGGATGCGCTAAGAAAAAGCACCCACGCGCTATTATGTGCCCCCAATGCGCTAAGCTATTTTTCCGATGCGCTATTCTATTTTTCTCTCATGTTGATACCTATAGAAAACTGTTAGAATATGATGTGCTAAAGAAAAGACTTTACGCGCCATATAATAGACTGCATGCGCTAAACAGTGAGCCGGATGCGCTATCTAACAGACCCGATGCGCTAAACTATTTTTCAAATGCACTACTCTATTTTTCTCCCGCGTTGATACCTACAGGAAAAGATTAGTGGAAGTCATGCACTAAAGAAAGGACTTCACGCGCTAGAGTATAGACCCCACGCGCTAAACAGTAAGCGGGATGCGCTAGACTATTAACCGGATGTGCTAGGGAATGTTTCCCATGCGCTGATTCATGTTTCCTGCAGACCTGCAAAAGTGGTCAAATTCAAAAACCGATTTGATATATGGGGTCTAGCCCCACGGTGGGCGCCAGAAATGTATGCGGGAAAAGTGGGCTGATAAAACTCAATATGTGAAAATATTGCTAAATACTTGTCCACACACACACACAAGACTTCTTGGTGCAAGCTATAGAGTAATGAAGTATTACTCAACTTCCCAAGGTGGGTCCCATGGTTCTCTATCCTACAATGTCCCTCAAACCAATGTTTTTACTCTCAGATCACTCAGCAAAATGGTTTAGGGATGGCAAATGCAAGAACGAGGGATGCTTTGATAGATTTTAGTATGAGATGCATCCTAAGCTATGCATGATCTTAAAATGCAATAAACTAGATTATAAGATGACAAGGTTAGTATGAGTACTATCCTAACATGATATATTAGTCTATGATTGAGCTAAATGATAAAGAAAATATTCTAAACATGCATATTTAGACTAATTCTTGATTTCAAAGAGGCTAAATGATGAGCATAAAATGAGATATGAAAGCTTGAATGTATTTGAGCATAAGTGAGATACTACAAACTTGGATTATTTCAAAATGGAGAAATGAGAGCTCTATTTATAGCAAAAACAGGGCAATGGATGGTCAAGATTGAAAGAGTTGATCAAGGGTTGAGTTTGAAAGTTGGGGATCCATGTTTGCAATTTGCACCAATGAAATGGTGACAAGTGTCAACATAGGGTTGGGTTGAGAGAAGGGGTAGGAGACATTAAATGTCTGAGAAGACCTTAGGGTTATCTAGAAGGTAAGGGTCAAGTCTAAATTAAGATTACCCACTGGATTAAGAGTTAATCCAAGGATAAACCCTTGTGCAAATGATTAAGAGATAATCATGGTCAAAGCATTAAAGGCCTGATGAGACCCTTGGGTTGGATGAAGGTTGAGTTAAAAGAAATTCTTTAATCATGTAAGAGGGTTTGAGTTAACCATTAATGGTTATGAAGACTTTGGGGATTTAAGTGGTTGAAGACTTGAAGCCTTTAATGGTTATCAAAGACTTTGAGGAATTTAGTTGTTGAAGGTTTGAAGCCTTTAATGATTATCAAAGACTTTGAGGGTTTTGAGAAGTGACCTCCCCTTTCATAGGGATGTGACATAGTTTAGAAGATGGGTTAGGCTAATTAGAAGCGATTAGAAGAGTCTAGAAGGGTTTAGAAAGGGGTTTAGGAAGGCAAGTGGGAGATGTAGGATTTTGCAGGTGGATGGAGGGATAATAGGATTTAATTGAATTTGGTTGCAATTAAATAAATTAGATTTATTTAATTTAGGATAACTATTTAATTAAATTTGAATTTAATTAAAAGTGGATAGGGGGGGGATTTAATTGAATAAAATGATTTATTCATTAAATGGGTATAGTGAATTTAATTGATTAATTTACCTAATTAAATAGAGGAATGTGGGTAATTTAATTAAATTGTATTTAATTAAATAGAGAAATGAACATAAAATATTCATTTAGGAATATGGTCATTTTTATACGTCTACAATTTCAATAAGAAGTTGTTTGTACAACTTGCAGTCTCTTTTATAGAGCTTTGTTTTATTGCAGTTTTGTTTCTGCTGATGTCTTCTATTTTTAGTTTGTGTTTCAAAGAGCTAAATTTCAGAAAGAGGTCAAGACTTCGCCCAGTGGATACAACTAAAGACAACTGGTTTGAGTTAATATGTTTAGCAGGCAAACACCCCCGAGAGGTCACCAAAATGTTATCTAAATTTTGAATCATCAAAATTTGATAAGCCTATGATCGGCCTTACACATCAAATGAAAGAAAGGTACACACAAAATAAAATCTTTATACTTCATCAATTATCAAATTTGAATAACAAATGAGGAATTCTTTTCAGAATGCAATGTATTTCAATAATGTATAGTTAAAAATGCATATGAAAGAAACTTTTCATTTACATAAATGTGTAAGGACCCATACAAGTCGTGGGTATGACTAAGAATTTTCAATGAGTAGAATGATATAAAAATGGATAAATAGAAAAGAGAGAAAAGATGATCCATCATTGCCTTTCAATGACGAACCATTGATGTGATCAAGTTGCATCTTGTATCTTCATGCTCCTAACGCTCCTAGAATACCTGGAAGAGGTGAAGGACAGAGGTGTTAGATCTTGGTATCTCAAGCTCTCTAACTAATCTACTAATACACATGTACATCAGACTACAAATGGAAAGAATTAGAATAGAGAAACAAGTGAATCAAAGACCAGAAGTGTCCAATCATCAGAAGCTTCATGAGCTTCTTGTTTCTCTAACTTATTTGTTCACTGTGTAGGTATAAGACAGGTTTCCATCTCATAAGTATCAAGTATGTGGGTTAAAATAGGCTCCCACAAGGGTTGAGCTCAATATACTAGTCGTCACTCATAGGGTGTCATTAATCATATACCAAACATGAAATAGAGCTGCATCCATGGTCCCATATATTGGCATTCAATGACATTTTAAAGCTGCCATCAATGTCAACACATACAACAATGAATAAAAATGTGTTTCTTGATCAGTAGGTGGATAAAGTCATCACATGAGAAAAGGCAAGTATACCCACTCAGAACTAACATCATGTCAAATAGAACAAGGCATCAATGTATAAGGATAGTCCTACTCAAGTGACAAAAAACATAAGAGGCAAGAACGATTGATAAATTATGAACAAGGCATTCAAAGAAAAATAAACAGATGACTGTCATAAAGGTGACTGTAGAAATATTGGAGTCTCAGAATTTCTTGTTCAGATAAATATAAAGTGCGTGATAAGGATAAGCTTATGTTTCAAAGGCCTTGTGCATTGGAAATTAAAATAGTCATACCTGTAACATCATTCATAGAGTATTTCTAGAAATAAAACTATAATAGGGAATACATTTCCAAAGTCTTTATGGAGAGAATTCATGATCAAGCCAAGATAAAAGGAATGCTAGTAGTTATAGCCAATAGATACATGAGAATCGGGTATTACAGTGATAAGGATAGTGAAAAAATAAATCTCATTCATATCACAGTCATAATACCTTAGGTTAGAACCACATAAAGAGAATATTGAGCAAGCATGAAGGAATCAAGTGAAAACCAATGAGGATATTGATAGTGATATCATTTGCAGTTAATGAACAATATACCCATTCATAAGATACGATGATATAGTCCAGAAATGGGGTTTGATAGTGACAAAAAGGAAGATGACATTAGAACATAATAAGATATATCATAAATCATTACGATAGATTCATGTTGATCACTTATGTGGCAATGCCAAGGATGTGGTATTGATACAACTAAAACTTAGTATGAGGGCACATGAGTAGATTGATTATTATATAAAAACATTGCCCCCAATGATGTATTGAAGACCTAAGGATAGTAAAAGAAAAATGATAAGACTTTATCAAAGTAATGGAGGCAACTAGCTCAAAAGCTAAAATGCCTTCTTGATAAATTCTTACATCAATATCATTGTCAATATAACTTTAAAAGACATTAGCTAGATCATTTGAAAGAATAATGATAGTCAAATAAAGAGTATATTATTATTACAGTTTTAGTATCATTAGTAACAAAACATCATAAAGCCCAACAGTGAGCATACAATGGTATGGTGCAAGAACAATGAAGAGATAAAGATATAGTGTACCATAATAGACCTCGTAATAAACAATCTTTGAGACTAATAAGCAACAACATGATACAACCCATAGTTATGAATAAGAAACAATGTCTCTAAAAGCTATAAAACAACACGATGCAATCTCATTAGGTTTTTTTAAGACAAAGCTCTTCATGCAATGAAAAACATCAATACGATAAAACCCTAAAATGCATGTCATGCAGAAAAGCGACAAAGACATAAGGGGGAGGAGCTTCATACCGTGGTTGAAGATCATTCATCACAACCCTTGACATTCATGGAAGTCCATGTTAAAATATGAGAAATCGAAGCTTCGAATTCTCATGCATTCGGTTTCAAACCCTAACTGCATGTTGACAAAGAGTTTTCTTCGAGAAGACTAAAAGATGCAAACTGAAAATAAGATGTTTTTAGGGTTTTTTGCCCTTTTTACTCTGCATGCGCTAAATCCCCTAGATTTTTATGGGCTTGTTTTAGTTTAGAACTACTTTTAATTGTATAGTGGTCGACTTTTAAACTCCCACTAGGACTTCATGTCCTAAGTCTTGATAGTCATAGGGGGCTTAAAACCCTTCTTTTTTACCAAGTGTGTGATTTTATTGTATTATTATTGTAGAGACCTAAAACTTGCACAACTAATTATATGAATTTTATTCAATCATTATTAATTTGCCTATTAATTAAATCTACATTTAAATAATATCCCCTTTTCTTCTATTTTGGCCATTAATCAGATTAAAGATTTGATTAATATTCCCCTTCTTCTATGTAAGCTATTTAATTAAATTCACATTTAATTAAAAATATGCATTTATCCCCTTTTAATTAAATCTATATTTAATTAAAATCCCCTTTTGTATTTAAATAAATCAAAATCTATTTGTAAATCCCCCCACTTGCAAAATCCTACAAATGCAAGGTGCACTCTCCTACATCTCCCACTTGCCTCCACAGTCATCCTTCTAGAAACCTTCTAATCTAATTCTAATCATATCGAATCTCCTAATCATGTCCTTTCCCTAAATTTGGGGGAGTCGCATCTCCAAATTTGGAAGGAAGTCTTCAAAATGCATTTAAGACTTTATCTATTTCAACAAGTTAACTTGTTGAGTCTTCCAGACATGTAAGGCTCTTACATAAACCAATATTGGTTTTCCTCTTTAGGCAAGTTAGCCTCCAAATTCTTCAAAAGGCATTGAATGTCTCTTACAAGACCACACCCCTTAGCCATGATGGTTGTTCCTTTAACCATTTTCCCATTATGCACAAGACTTTACCTCTTAGGTAATAACATGTGTCCCCGGTTAATGACATTATCCAATGATGTCACTCCTTAAGGTTATCCCTAATTACTTGCTTAGAATCTATGTCACAACCCTCCTTTATCACTTTTTGATTTGATACAATTCTATTATATTTTTTTGGTTGAGCTATTGAAAATAATTGAATGCATATTATAAAAGAATAATAATGGACCCACATACACACTTGGAGAATATAATTTAAATAGGCATTATTTATTTATTCTTTTTCCTATTCCCAATTATGGCACATGTTGTAGGAGAAATTAAAAGCTTCTAGAGGAATCTTCAATACCTTGCATGTAACTCCCCCACTAGGATATTAATCAATTTTGCATGGGTCCAATATTGAAAAAAGAATCTCATTCTTAATTAATTTCTCTAGATAGTGGAATTAAGGGATTTTTCCTATATATTGTATGCAAGTTTTCAAAAGAGGGAGTTGGTTATTCTTTAAAGAAAGTTTTCTCAAATATTTGTTTTAGTACACATATTTTCATTTTGGAGAATAGTTAAGGTTGTTTTGAAGAAATTTTTCCAAGCTTGCAAGGAAGGATCAAGGGAGGCTAGTTGAAGAACTTAATGAAATATTGTTTTAGATACTTGTTGTGAGTTAGATTAGATAAAAAAAATCTTGTTCAAATTCTTGCTATGAATTAGATTAAAGAAATAAAATCTTTTTTCAAACTCAAAATCTTTTATCTTTGTAAATAATTTCTTTCTCTATGCATTTAATCATTGTATTAAGAAATCTTGCTATGTGATATAATATTTCAAGTAGGAATTCTTCTCAGATTATTTGTATAAAATCCTTGTGGAAATATTATCTTGTTATTTATTTATTTTCAGAAATCTCTCTCTGTGAATATCAATTTCCTATAAATCTCATCAAAAATTTTATTATCTCAACTTAAGACAAATTTGTTGAATATGATCTCTGTGAAATCAAATTTAAGCGTTTACCTATCTATGTGATAATTTAGTTATCTGTATAATGCTGAAACAAATTAATTTCTCTATTTTATTTCATCCTTGTGATTAAATTCTTATTCTCATTTTTATATTAACATTTTTCTTATACACATATCTTTTATATATTTCTCTCTTATATCATTAAATAAACTAAAATGAAAAAAAAACCATATATATATATATATATATATATATATATATATATATATAAATTTTATACAAAACAAAATATATACGAAATAGAATGAAGGAATCCGAAGAATAAATTTTGACCTTTGCATGGATTAATGGGCCAACGCAAGGGGGGGCGGAGTTATTACTACCACAAGGGAGTGGTACCCTCTACTAACCTATGGTCATTGTTATGGCAGTGGTCGTAGGGTAGCGGAGGGGACCACGACGGTCCTCTCATCACTGCAGGTTTGCTCCCGCAGGTCCACAATGGTGATGGGACCAGTGGCTCCACTCCCAATTGGCTTTAAAAAAAGCCACTACATAACATTTGAATTTTGGCAATTGGATTTTTTGTTGAAATAATTTTTATTTTAGTTTAATAAAATTTAACTTAGGTAATTTTAATTATCTTTAGTAAATTTATAATTAATTTATCTTTAGCAAATTTATAATTGTAAATTAAATTATATCAAATTTTATAATTAGAATTTTTCAAACTATTTAAGATTCATTGGGTCACTTAGTTGGCATTTTAGACTCATTAAAAGAAATTAATTCATATTAATATGATTTGAACCAAATGTCTAAGCTAATTACTATTTTTGGGACCATTGACTCTATAAGTGATTATTCTCATGGTAGAAATAAAACATTGCTTAACCTTGCATGTAACATGCACTATTCTTGCATCATGCGAATTACTTTACATTATTTGCATTTATTGATGACAAAGTTATATTTTCTTCATCTTCATGCAAGTTACACGTTTAATTATTAATATGTGAGTTTCATAATTGTCATTATTGTGCAAGTTTTATTTCAAGTTTTGAATATTAAATAACTTAGTTATGGTTTTTATTCCACGTGGTTCATCAAGTAGTTATTTCAATTAATTAAGCTTTGCAATGTCTAATTATGCACATTCAATTCATAATTATTTTCAAGCATGATGTTTTTCATAGCTTCTTAGTTAAGAATACTAAATAAAGGAAGTCAAAAAACTAAAACCTAGCAGTGTTTGGTATTTACAGTGCCTCTGGGTCACGCTTACGGGTAATGTCATCGTGTTGAACTACTACACTTAATGCCTAATAAAGTTGCATCAACAACGTCTGTGGCATCATCCCTATAAATCGTCGAGGAGTAATAAGGGACACTTGGAAGTTAAAATCCAAGGGGTAGGTAATCCCCCTTGGATCGATAATCTAATAAGATAATCCTTAAACGATTTTACATCCACTGAGTTAAACAATAGTAAACCCCCTTTAGGGTTGATTAAGTGAAATGCTTTATGAAATTGATTTAATCTTGAAGAGTTGTTGACGATTGACAATTGGGTCAAGGGTGACACTTATGATAGGTATTAGGATCTAATTGTTTTAGGCCACAAGCAATAGGCCATCTTCAGCCTTTTCTTAAGTGTTACCACCGTGGGTACCAACCACAGAGAAACTGTCTGGGACATTGAACCTAGAAAAGGTTGCATACCCACTAATCAATTTACATCCAACCATAGAGTAGAAAAATAGAAGTACATACTTTACGCGTTGATCCCGTGCCGAAATGGGTATGTAGGCAGCCTAGGGAAGGAGTTGTCCCTAGTACTCAAGCGTTTGTGGATGGGGTCTAGGTTTTGGTAAGAAGAAGGATTGAGAAGAATCCTAATTTGAAAGATAAGTATAATAAAAGGAAAAAGTAATTCAATGCATACTCAGAAGGAATCCCGTATGGATTCACTTGACTTCCTGAGGCTTTAAGCCAAATTTCAGGTGGAATTCAAGCTTGCATTATGTTATTTTGATTTCTCCTAAGGATGACGACCTCGGTGCACTCCTACTAGAAGAGTGTAGTACTTAGTGAGTGACTCAAGACCCAAATGGTCCCGATTCTAAGAATCTGGCCAGAGCACCTCCTATCCCAATCGGATAAATGCCTACCCCATATGGGTAGATGCCTATCCTGTATTGGATAGATGAAACCTCCTGCTCCATATGGACAGATGCCTAACCCGTATGGTTAGATGCTTATCCCGGATGGATGAATGCTTGATCCTAATGGATGGATGCCTAGAGCATGCGATTGAATCAAACACAAATGATTAAAGTAAACAAAAAAAAAATGGTCAAATTTTGTTGGGTTAAGTAAAGTGGGTTATTACAATCTAATGCTTGTTTAGCATCCTCTCAAGCCCTCTCAAGGTGACATTTGTCAACTTGGGATTGGATTGAATCTCTCTCATGGATTGATAGCTTTCAATCCTAGCCCTTGTTGAGATTACTCAATCTCAACCATCCATTTCTTCAATCTAAGAATCTCAATCTTGTGCATCCAAATTATAATCATTTTGCAGGTTATCAAGGAGCTCATTTGTCATCTTCAAGCATCTAAGTCTTCTAGCATTAGCATCATAGCAGTTATCTTAATTGCATTATGTTTTTTATCATTTAGCCTAAATTGCGTATCAACTACATACTTTTTCATCTTCATCTAGCTTAATTAGCACACCATAATCTTTAATTTGGAATTAACTTAGCCCCATATCATCTTCACCATCTTGATCATAACTAGCTTTTTATCTCTCATCCTTGGCTTTCAGTCATATCATCATCTCAACATTCAAGAGGATCTTAGTTGCATTCATTTTGATCCTAGAATCATCATTTAAATCTCATTCTCTAGGTTGACATCCAAGAGATCAAGTGCTCTTCCAAGTTAGGGCCACCTTGAATCTTAAGGATCTTTAGGGATAGAGGAGCATGGAACGATTTTGAGAGTTTTTGGTTCACTAACATGTTTTTGTGATTACTAACTCCAATGCAATGTTTCATGTGTATGTTTGAGGTGTTTTCTTCCATTTGCACGATGATCCCACATTTCTAGCACACAATTATTATTATATTTAATTTATTAATAATGACAAATAATAAAAACAAATATCTGCACATCCCATTATTAATATAATAAATATAATAATAAATAATTAATTATTTTATTCATATAAATAGAAGTGAAATAAAAGGTAATATAAAGATTATTATTGTTTATGGTGAAAATGGATAAAACAATGTTGAAAAACTAAATGAATTCAACCACAAAACCCTAGCCTAACAACAACAAAGATCCACCATAACATATGAAGATTACCTAAGACAATGCAAATCAAATGAAATCACAAAGATTATACCATCACATGTCCAATAGGGTTTGAATCTCCATTCTTCCTATGTCCATTGATCTTGCTTGATATATTTGCTCTCAGATTTTATATGTGCACAAGAGCTCAACAAAGAACGGAAATGTGGTTGTAAGTAGGCTTGATCGCATATGAAAGTTCGAATGCTAGGATGCTTGATTAGTCATTGGGTTGATAATGAAGGAAGCATCTCATTATATAGAAGACACTATAAGAAATGGAGGGATAAGATTAAGAGGTGTAAAAGATAATGGTCGGCTATGATTAGAGGGTAGGTAAAGAAAATGAGAAAATAATGAGAGGGTAGGTAGTGTATGAATTAAGAGATGAATGGCATGTGTCATAGGTAGAAAAGGTTAATGAATTAATTAAATAAATAAAGATTTATATAATTAATAGAGGAAGTGGGATGAATTAAATAAATAAGATATTTATTTAATTTAGGAAAAGGATAATTTAAATAAATAAAAGTGTTTATTTAAATGAGAAATAAGCCTAGAAGAGGATAAATGAATTAATTAAATAAATAGATTTATTTAATTAATAGAAGAATTAGGCTAAAATAATTAAATAAATAAAGATATTTATTTAATTAGACAGGACAATTTTAGGTGTCTACAATTATAATATTTATTTAGAAACTTCTATTTACTTAAATAAAAATTTTAAAAAAAAAAATCCATAAAAGTGGGCAAGCCACTAAACTTTTTTATTAATTTTAATTTTTTTACAATGGGTTCAAAAGGCATACTGGCAGGAAAGAACCCACAAGAAAACCTCTGGTTATCGCCTTAAATATAAACCAAAAATCTAAACTACCCTTACAAAATAGCTGAATCCAGATGATCTGAAATCCCACTTAAATAAAATAATTAATTTAAGAGTGGCACTTATGTTTTTCTGATGCATCCATGCACAACTGAAAAATAAAATAAATATTAAAGTGATAGTATAATGAAATAAATTATAATATCTATCATATAAAAATAAGGGATGAGTAACATATATGTAATAAATATTAAAAGTTAAGTCATTATTGAAACTTTAATATTTAGTCTATTTTCCCCTTATACACACATGCATCGGACAGTGGGTCAATTCAGCAGTAGTTCAGAGGTAGTTTGAGAGCGTTATCAACATATTGAAGCTATTTTGAGAGACTTTTGGAGTTGCATATTGACTGGAGGGATTTTTGGCTATATTTTTGCATCTTTTCATACAGATTTGGCACCTACTTTTCAAGCTTTTTCCTTGTGCTCAGATTTCAAACTGGAGTTCACCTTTTAGGAGTACAGTTCATTCTTTTACAGTTGCATTTCTTATTATTGTATATAGAAGAAATATTGTTAGCTTTTTCCTCAGTTCTTGCCTTTTCTTTTCTCTTTCCTTAAGAGAATTTCAAAGATTTGTAGCTCAGATATTGATATATAGAGATTTGCAACAATTTGTTTTTTCAGAGATATGTTTTTAGCAAGATTCCATTTACTTGCAGAATTTCATAAGTTTGCCTTGATAATTGTGTTTGTTCATGACAAATTTGATAGGAGTATTTTTGTGCTTCATCTGAAACCTTGAATCTTCAGTTTCCTTAGTGTGAATGCATCATTACTTCTTTCAGAATCACAGGTCTTAGTTTGTGTTGCAGTTTTTGGTAAATGTGTTGAAAAATTAACTTTCCCTACAAATTTATTAATTACTTAACCTTTTTGAGAAATGCTCATGTGAGAAGGAAGTTAATTATTTTGTGTAAGTAGAAATTCTGATAGTTTTTTGTGAATCATGAAAGTTTTATCATCATAGTTTTGTTGAATCACCTCCTAGAATAGATTTAGTTTTAATACAATCTAATCTCTCTTTACTCTTTTCCATACTCACCATTAGTTTTAGGAGGTATTTTAAAGGGATCTGGCCCATAACCCAAAGATTTGTTTCTCTTTCTAAGTTTACCCACAACTCGAGTTTCATTTCCATGTTGCACAGGATTGCATAAGCACTAGTACTTATTTGCTTTGTAGAAGCGGGTGCATCCTTCGGGAAAACAATTATATAAACAAGGATGTTACAAGGGGTCATATGTGGTCCTAAGGGGTCACACATTTTTTATAACACATGTGCTACTCCTTAGGACCACCTATGACCCCTTAAGACACTATTGGGTCCTAATAGGTACATTATACACATTAGGATGCCACAAGGGGTCATATGTGGTCCGAAGGGGTAACACATGTGTGCCAACACATGTGTGACCCCTTAGGACCACATATGACTCCTTATAACATCCTACTATGTACATTCTCCATGTTATTGGTTCATAAGGGGTATTTTATATAAACTAGGATGCTACAACAGTTCATATGTGCTCCCAAGGGGTCACACATGTGTTCTAATGCGTGTGACTCCTTAGGACCACATATGACCCCTTAGGAAACTATTGAGTCCTACGGGATCAAAATGGGTCCTAAGGAGTACATTATACACACTAGGATGCTATAGGGGGTCATATGTGGTGCTAAGGGGTCACACATGGTCCTAAGGGGTACATTATACACACTAGGATGCTATAAGGGATCATATGTGGTGCTAAGAGGTCACACATGTGTTGTGTGATCCCATAGCACCACATATGACCCCTTATAGCATCTTAGTGTGTACGATGTGCATGCTATTGGGTCATAAGGGGTATGCTATATAAACTAGGATTTTAGAATAGGTGATATGTGCTCTTAAGGGGTCATAAGGCGTAACACCTTAGGACCACACATGACCCCTTAGGACACTATTGGGTCCTATGGGGTCAAATTGGGTCTTAAGGGGTCATTATGAGTCATACGATATTATCTATTAAGGTATTATTATGCTTAATTACAATCATAATAGGTCATTATAGTTAGCATAGATCTTAAGGGGTCTTATTGTGTCATATGGGGTATTATAAGTTATACATGTGAGGATGCTAAATTGGGTCAAAATATGTTTTTAACATGTATTCAAGGATCATTCATGGTTTAATAGAGTCTTCAGTTGTTCTAGTATGTGTTCAGGTGTCCTAAGGTGTATGTATGTATGTGTATGTCACATTTATTTAAGTAATTAACAGTTTAAGTACTTAAGTAATCTTGTCCTAAGGTGTTGTGTGTTTGTGAATGTGTATGTCAAATTTATTTAACTAATTAACAACTAAAAAAATCAACCATTTAAATTTTCAAAACTAATATATTATTAAACATTAAAAAAAATTAAAGCTAAAATATTATTAAGAATGAAAAAACTAAACAACTAAAAAACAAATAAACTATACAATTTTTTTTATGAAAAAAACAAAAAAATTAATATTTTACTATTAATACATTTAAAAAACAAAAAAAATTAAAAAATACTTACCCTTGAAACGCTTCCAGGGAAAACTTTAAGAAACCCCCCCCCCCCTCAAACAAGGTGTAAAAACCTGGCGAAAGGTGTATAATTGCCGAGGAAAATATTAATTTTACTAGCAAAATTTTGTGGTGTACAGAGAAAAAATAATAATCTCCATTGGCGAATCATTCGTGGTCGCTCAAAGTTTGTGAAAAATCTTGGCAAATTGTAATGTTTTTAAAACAAAAAAAATATTTGCATGGGCGAATTGTAATGTTTTTAAAACTACAAAAAATATTTGCATTGGCGATTTCAACCTATTTTCAGACCAAAAAAAATAAAAAATTGGCGATTTCAACGTATTTTCAAACCATAAAAAAAATATATTGGTGATTTCAACCTATTTTCAAACAATAAAAAAAAATATTAGCGATTTCAAGCTATTTTCAAACCATAAAAAAAATATATTGGCGATTTCAAGCTATTTTCAAGCGATAAAAAAATTATATTGGCGATTTCAACCTTTTTCCAAAACTTAAAAAAAATATATTGGCACCTCAGCAGTCCCAGTCAAGTCATTCAAACACGTGGCACACAGTCATCAACTCTCTACCTGAAAGACTGCCCATTAGAAAATCTCATGACCTAGCGACAAGCCCTTATGGCTCTATCTCTAGCTCGCAAGCTGAAAATGCTTAGCCTTCATAGCCTCAAGATCTAGCGACTGAGGGCAACTGTACTGCCACTCACCAATTCTCGACCTCAAAATGTTAAGTCCTCATCATTGCAATGACTTGGAGAGTGATAAATTTAACCCTTGTCGTGTACTCGCCAACATAAAAGTTTTTATCTCTTAACCGCTAGCACTTCACTCACAAGCTCGCGGCTTGATCACGTCTTCAGACATTTAACCTCGCGAGTTGGCAATAACCATAAAAATTAACCACAAACTGTCTAGTCGCTAGCTCGTGACCTAAAAATACTAACATTAAACAAACATGAGAGCTAGCAATGGTTGTAAGAAATTAGTTACTCACTAAATCTCACGGTTATAAAGCGTGACATTAGACCAGCTCGAGACCTCACGACCAAAGCAATTTCATTAACAATCTCCAGCTCTCTAACATAAAATGCTAACACCCAAAAAGTGAGAGACCTCACGATGTAAACCCAAACCAACTTGTCGCCATCTCATGACTTGATCATGTCTTCAAACATTTAACCTCATGATATGGTGATAACCATAAAACTTGACCACAAATTATCTAGTTGCTAGCTTGTGACCTAAAAATACTAGCAATAAACAAACATGAGAGCTACCAACAACTGTGGTGGCAAGCTAATATGTACGAGGAATTTTTAAGGCTTGGATGTTGACTGAGACTCATTCCTAAGGGACTAATTTGAAGGTTTCTCTTGAGTCGAGGTTTATTAGACAAGAAAGGATGACAGTTTCAAAGGCATAAAAGTATTGGATAGCTTCTAAGTTAGAGATGGGAGATCACGGATTTCTCTGAGAAATCAGAGGTTGCTTGCTGTTAAGAATTCTGAAGCAGAATTTGTACAATCAAGGAGGAATAAAATCATAACAAAATCATTCACATAAGATGAGCCTTAGTAAGATGCAGTGGATTTGATAGGCATGACTTCTAGAGTCTAGAGTCACGTTGAAAAGCACCAAAATCATGATTTTTCACCTGAATGAGCATCACCATATGAAGTGTTAAAAATTTATAAATATAATGGAGTGATGACTTAATTGGTAGAAGAGAAAAGAAACCTTTTTCATTTACTGAGAGTAGTTTTTTCCTCAGAAAGGAAGATGATGTTTGAGCAGGATCATGAATGGAGTTGTTGTGTGCTCCGTGATACCGAATTTTTTTTTATTTTTATTTTCTCTTATGTGAGTTTGTTTATTCTCAAAAGGGTTGTGAAAGTGAGAAGGACTTCCAGAGGGGGCATGAAAGCCTTTTATTATCAAGAAAGGCCACGCATGGCACATCCTCTGCTTCTACTCTGCCACTAGATGGCAGGGGGTTCGAAGAAGGATCCCACAAAGGAATGAAAGAAGGATTTGTTTGGGTGGGGAGTGGCAACTAGTCATCTTTGTGATGACATGGAAGTTGTGACCCCTTCCTAGCATATTATGTTTACCCTAAAGCTCCTCTTTCCACTTTCTCTAAACCTAGGCATGAAGGCTCGAGCGCCTCTTTCCATTTCTCTGATCTTGGGCATGAAGGCTGAATCTCCTCCTCTATTTTAGGGGTGACTTTAATTCTTGCCAAGACCTAGTATCCCTTCCGAGAATGGAAATGATCTTTTGGACAGAACGTAACATATCACACTCCATCCGAAGGCATTAGGGTGATAATGGCATGGCTCAAGCAGTTTTCCTTCAACCAATTTTTAGTTGAAAATTTTGATTCATGGCCAAGGCATGGATAAAGAATATTTTTGTAATAGAATTGCATATGGCCTTTTAGGCCTAATTGTTGAGAGTAAATGTTATGTTGACATGTGTCTCTTGGCCTAAAGCTTTTTGCTCCCTTTTCTTCTATAAAAAGGGAAATCAAGGCCATTAGAAGGGTTTCTTTTTGGGGGGTCTCTTGAGGGTTCTGAAATTGTAGTGCCATTGGGGTTCCTTTTCTAGTTCCAGTAGTGAGTCTAGGTGAAGGGAGAAAGTTGTATAGTCATTTACAGAGAAAATGAAAAGAATTTAGTGTCAATCTTTGTGCAGGTTCTTGAAGGATTTATCTGTAAATTTTTTTTTTGACAGAAGTAATAATTTTATTCAGTAGAAATTAAATTCTAATCTATTTCTCTCCGGTGTATAATTCTATCATCTTTCAAATGAACAAAATCAAGAGTTTTTTTCATTTGTTCCATTGTTATGGTGTATGTAATTTTTCATTTAATGCTTCCTATTATGCCCAGGAATGCGGAATTTCTGTTAGTCTACAATTATATTAAGGATGCACCTCATTCTAATTGGTGGGCGAATTACTTAAGGGAAGAGGGTTTTGAGGTCCCAGAAAACTTGTTGAACATACCGATGGATAAGATACAAGAAATATTGAATATTCATAGAGGAATATATATACACATATAATGGCAAGGATACAAAGGTTGAGATACATGTTGATTATAGGTATGAGGAAATGCCAACTTTATGGAGGAGGGAAAACATGTACATGGTAGAACACCTCCATATATTATACATAAACATCCGTAGCATATAAATCATAAGAGTATTAAGAATGAAAGGATCAAACACCACAATAGATAGGAACACAAACATCAGTTAAAGGGAATATCTTTTGAGGATCCAATTCCATGATAGATGTTATAGACAAAGAAGTAAGAACATAGTCTAAGGTTGGGTAGGTGAGATCAAATATATACAACACAATGAAAACCCAAACCCTAAACAAGATGTAATAATGAAACAAAAATGAGGGTAGATCCAAAATCTAATCAAATCTAATATAAAAAGAATGCAATCATTAGATCAGATCTCAAAAAAATTACACTTTCATAATCAAAGGCAAACAAGAAAATGTATTCACCCATAATGAATCAACTATTATAATTGGAAGGTCACTTCATCAAGACAATATCAAGACAACAAATAAGTGCCTTATCCTAGGGCATACAGTCACTTACAATTCAAAGACAACCTGGTAATAAAATTCAATAAGATTCACTTGTAGATAAACAAGAATGAATATGCCATTACATACACAACCCAAATTCATACAAATGATATAATCATCAGATTTGTTTTAAAAAAAATGATTTCACTGAAACTGCCCCAAGAACTTTAATTCTTTCCTTGAAAGAAATCCTAGAACAATTCCATAATCTGCCTTGCAGGTCACACATAAATTGAAAAACCCTTGACCATTCAATTCTCAGTGAAAACATAAATTCAACACAAAGACAATTATGTGAAGATCTCAAACTGCAAATGATATTGATATTATATTCATATTGATATCCGAAAGTAAATTCAAAATGTGATTCAACTATGCACTTATCAAATTCTTGCACAATTGAACTATTATAACTGTATCAGAGTTTTCAACATCAATAAAAGTGCCCAACTGGCCATCCCTCTCTACCAATAAAAAAAAAAAGTAGCCATCCCTCTCAAATTAATCTTGGAATCCTTTTATAAGATGAGGATGCAACAAGCATGGGATTACTTTGAGGAATCTTGGGTAGCAACCTGACATGTCTTCTTTTGCTTTAGCATGGCTTTCCACATGTCCACCTCTTTGTCTGTTGGCCAACTGAATGCCTTTACCTCTTCCAAATTTGCAACTGACTATGTCCATCTAGCATCTGTAACTGCCCTGGCCTCAACAATAAAATTTGTATGGTCAATCTCAACCTTGAAGAGTGAATCAAGCATACCGTTAAAGAAATCGACATCAACCTGATCATATATATGCTTGATTATTTCTTCTCACTCCAGAATCAAATCAAATTCATTGGTCCAATCAGAAACTGATTTCAATTCTCCATTACTACCATAAATTGAAGGCACCAATTTACTATAAACTTCCCCAAATGTCTATAATTTTTCATTTATAAGCACATCCTTCCCTCTGAAAAATGCATAAGTTGCATTCATTACCCCCACCATTTCTTTAGTGTCACTAATCTTGGGAGGAAACTCATTACTATACAACATTGTAGTATCCATCTTATCCATTAATCTGCTTCTTCCTGACCAAACATTGAACAAAGTCCAAGAAAATCGATAGCCTCAGAGGATTTTTTACTTGCCTCTTTCAAAGAAATGTGCAAATCATATACTACCATCAAGTTTCCTTTCAATACATTAATCATATGTTTCAGAATTTCTGACACAATAGAGATAGCCTTGACATTTTGTTCCTTTTCAAGATTTTCAATTTTCTTTGTGTATTCCTCCATTTTTGTTGTCACATCAGCTAGTATTTCTTGTACTTGTTCTATAATCTACATTGGAGGGGGCTCATTTGCAATTTTTTATTTCAACTCCACTAACTCTTCCTCCAGAGAGGCCTTCTTCATTAGTGTCTCTTCTTATTTTTTAGCTAATGCAATCAATTGGTTATATGCTTATGTGTATCTTCTTGACAAATCCTCTATTTTTGATACATTCAAGAAATAAACTTGAGTAAAAAATGAGGCAATCTCTATGTCACTTGTGTTCTGCAAATTCTAGATCATTCTATCGGATTTCTTTTCTACTTGGATATTTAGAAGGTGGGGATTTTGAGTGGAAGGTGCCAAAGACCAAGAAGAAAGTGTCTTTGACTTAGGATTAAATTTTGAACCTGTTATTACATCTCCAATTTCAAATTCAGTTTTAAACAATGGGTCCTCTTGCTTCCTAATCTGATCAATAATAAAAATAGACTGGATATCCCAGTCAGGCATCACAATCATACCAGTACTCTTAATCAATCATCTTGCTTGATCCATAATTATTTTCTCCCTGTTAGGATCATATTCATGCAGTGACTTGACAATCTCCTCATTATTTTCTACATTTCCTTCCTCTATGATCAAATTTTGTCTTAATTAATTTTGTTTCAACCTTCTCCAAAAATTTTTAAATTCATCTGACTTAATAAAGTCATCATCTTTCATGAACTCGTTTGACAACATCACACGCTCATGAAATCCTTGAGAAAAGGCTTCGTTTGGTTCTCCCTAATCTTCATTCTACCTAGCTTCTCTGAGATGTGTCCTTATTTGATGAAAGTAGTGTCCTTGTTATGTAACAATTGTTCTAGCAGGATCTCTCCTCACAATTTCACCCACCTCTTTGGTTTTTTTTTTCTTTGTAGGTGGCACTCTGGTAGATTGAACTTCATCCCCACTCCCTACATCATCAGTAGACACAATAAGTGGTCTCTTGCCATGTGAATATTGTCCATCTTGGGGGTCTTGTTGCTAAGCAACCACTTCTAGAAGTTGAGGCATTTGTTCCATCAGAGTTTCATATAAACTTAGCATTTTGTTAATCCTCTCCAAGTATGGCTTATCAGGGCAAAAAATTGAGAAACTAGGGTCAACATCCTTCAATTTTTCTTCAACTCTCATCATTTTTTTCATTTTCTTCTCTATTCTTGTACTTCCTCTTTTCTTAGCAAATTTCTAACCACATATTCATAATCCAATGGTTCATGGTTCTTTATTATGGCCCAAGGTGTCATTTTTGGCAATGCACGCTTAATAAATTGTCCAGGATCACAAAATCTAGACACGACATTAACCAACCTATATTATTTAAGGAAATTATTTACTTCATCAAAGGAATTCCTACCAATGGTAAAATCAGACACAACCCAAAGCCTAGGAAGAAAATAATCCTTCGTGTGTTGCTCAAGGCATTCTTTTTCAACTAGGGTCAATTGCCAAATAAACTCCATAAATGCAATCCTAATTGGAACAAATTTTGGTAAAATATGGTGAGGCTGAGGACACCCATAGACTCTAATCACAGTAAAGTTATCAAGAAAGAAAAAGTTCCCCCAGTTATGTGAAGTAGACCAATTTGGAACATACTGGTAAGGTCTCAAAACTCTCCTAACATTAATTGACAATCTTTTCCTATTTATTCCTAGCATTTACATAATTGGCAAAATAATCCAATTTTCAAAGTAAAGGAAAGAAGAATGCAGAGAACTATTGTCCCAAACCTGGTTTCATCTTTGTATTGGCATTAAGACACCAAATTCTTCTTTGAATAGCTCCAATTATTTATCCATGAACTCAACATCATAGAACAAGATTAAATGCATCAACAATGAATAATGCTTAAATGTAGGGTTGGGTGCACCACTCTGAATTTCAACTAGAGCATTATGAATGTGTTCAACCATATAGCCCACATAATAATAATCTTTGTTAAAATTTGGGTGTTGAATGTTCATATCCATCATCAATAATTCAGCTGACACTATTGAATCTCCATTAAAACCCAACACTCTACATAATCCATAGATTGTACAATGCATATAATGGTGGAAAGGTGTGATGTCAAATGGTGGCTTGATACTATATGGAATTCTAACTGGTTTCCTATCTACCCTAGGCATGTATCTTGGCATTGCATGCTTCTTGATAACACCTTTGTATTTGTCATAATCCTCTGTAATCCGATCGAAATCTATATCCATGCATGCAACACCAATAATCTGGATAGCTTCAATGAAGCTAGCTCTATTAATTGAAACTAGACTGGTTCTTTCTTCTAATTACCCTAGATACTAGGCAATAGCATTTGGCAAACTCTTTGATTAAATCCACATCATCACACACATCTGGTGCAATTAACTTTGCCACATTTAAATCCCAAGGGTTTCACATCAGGACACCCTTAACACTATTATTCCAGAAATAATGAAACACATCAGTATCAGACATATAAAGCACGGTCGGGTTTCTGCATTGGCTCCATAAATCTTTCCATGTCATTTCATTTGCATTCAAATCAATGGAAGTCCCTAACAGCAAATCTACAAATTATTCTTGGTAATTTTTATCCTTCTTTTCCTCAGTGGCTTGTGCTTGGAACCTCCACTTGTCATCGCCTTGCTCATTTTAGCCGTAGGAGAAACACTTAACCAATTTTCTGAAATTTTCCCACACACAACACTTCAAATTCTCAAACATTGTTGTAGAGCTCAATTCACTAGATTACTTCCAAGATAGAATGCAATTATATAAAATCTCGGCTTGATTGTGCAATTTACAGTATTTGGGTATCGTCACTTGTCTCATTAATTGGCACACTTGCATGAACTAGCTACTGTGACATTAATTCAAAGTTGAAGTATCAGAGCGAGATTTGAATTCATGCCCTTCTATTTTATTATCATTCAAAGCTATTACAAAACCCGACAAACAAGTCCACGTGTCAATCCCTGATTGCTTAGCACCCTTTTTCTCTTTTTTATCTCAATTAGTTTTTAGAGTGTCACTCATGCATGTGGAAACAACTCACAATCTTGCATGATGAACTGCACTTCCTTCAATCTCCTTCGCAAGCTAGCGACCAAGCCATTCCCCATCTTTAATCGCACACTCGCAACCGATTATAACAATTTGGAAAGTAACCAGAAAGTTAGTGATAATGCTACCAAATCCTCTTAATTACAAACCAACCCCATTTAAAAATCGTCAAAGAATCTTGCAAGTGAGCGACAGCCATTGATCTTCATCAAGCCCTTCAGTCGTAATCCCCCAATACCATTTGGAATATTCTTTCTTTACCTGCGAACTGGCGACCACTGCAAATCTAACAAAAAAACTTATTTCATTGCAAGCTTGCCACTCAAAACTTAACTTGACTTAAAGCCTTGCGAGCCCGTGATAACAAGACACTTAAACACCATTGGATTCTCGTAACACTTTTTGACTTAAGACTTACAAACCCACGAGCATGTGATGACCACAAAATCAGACCAAAAATTACTTGTCGCCAGATCGCAACATAAAATGCTAAACAACTTTAAAACCTATGAGCAAGTGACCAAACCAACTAAGATGTGGTACCAACCACATCGCATCATCGAAAATTAAAATGACTTAACTGTGAAAACGTCGCGACCTTGAGATGACATAAAATCACACTCAGTCGCAATCTTGCAACATAAAAAGGTCAAGTGCAAAACATCTTGCGAGGTAGCAACAACTAAAATCTCCCAGTACTCACAATCTCATGACTTAAACTAACTTGATGACAAAGGACCTGCAAGCTAGTGATAACCATAAAATCTCAAACTATTTATTTCTTAACCGCAGCGACCCAACGAGCACCAACAAAAATCGATAGTCGCTCACTCTCCAATGTTTTATGTTACCTTCATAAATAGGCACAAGCACTGGTGTAGTACCCCTGCCCTAATCAATTTTTAATCTCAGTTTTATCTTAGTTAGTCTATCATAATATAATGATTATAGTCAGATGTATTGATTTAGTGCATATCTGTTAATGTGTTTTCACACTAGTTGTACGCAAGTTGTTTAGTGTTCCTATTTCGTGGTATTAAAATCGGGCTAATGCTTTCATTAAGTTTATATATGTATGCATGTATGACTCTTGGTTGCAGGAGATTTCAGGTACCACGCCGCATGAGTGCGAGGTTTGTCTTCACCTGGATTTGCAGGTTTGAGTGTACCTCTTTAATCCTTAGAGTTGGATTAGGTGGTCGTAAGACCCTAGTTGACCATAGTCGTGCTCAAGTATGCATTGTCAGTCGTTGTCGGTATTCCCTTTTTGTTTGGGTTTGCGAGTCGTCTGTCTGGTTGACCTTCTTGGTTTGCATGTTTGGTGTGTATGGTTAAATTGATTAATTAGTCCTTAGTGTTTAATTTGATTAAATATCTGTTTGTGCATTAAAGATTAATGGACTAAATTAAACAGGATTTCTTTATGTGATTTATCGTTAATCTGAATTGCTCGATTTAAATTGGGAGCAAGTTCAATTAAATGGTTAAATTTAAATATTAAATGTATTATGTTTATGCCTACGAAAAGAAAGATTTAATTTTAATTGAAATAGAATTAATTTTATCTTCTTGGCATTTTGTAATAGAAAGGTTAAATTGAATTAATTGAGAAAATCAATTTTGAATTGAAAAGCAATTTAATTTGTTGATATAGTGGAAAATAAAGATTTTTGTGATTTATTTTAAATAAAAATTTTAAATCCAAAAATGAGTTTTTTGGTCAAACTTTTCCATATAACCTAGACTTTTGGAAAATTTGAGGGATGGATATTTTTGGAAGAGAAAAAAATATTTTTTAGGATGTAATTTGGGGGTTTTGGATGGGGAAGGATTCCTTGAGCTGTAGATTGGGGCTCTTCAGTAGATCTTGCCAGGAATGCGAGATAAGGTAGGATTCAGATCCATCTCTTTGATTTCTGGTTGTATTGTTCTTGCTTTTTCAAAACCAAATATTGGATATCAATTGGAAATGGTTGTTCATGAGGAACTCTTGTTTAAATCTCCATTGGGTGTTCCCAAATTCAAATTCTACTTTAGAAATTAGATGTTGTTGGAAAGAATGGTTGAATTATTGAGTTTAAATGCCCCATTTTGCTCAAGTATGGGTTTTTTGTTGAAGAAATTATTTATGGTTTGATATTCTTCATATTGTTTGGGGATTTGAAACTTTATTCTTGCTAGGAAAATTCTCATTTTAAGTTTATATGAAGCTGTGTGTTTTAAAAAAAACAAAAAAAACAAATGGGGTTTTGGTTTTAAAATAAATTTTTTTAGTCTCTGGGAGACTGGTTTTTTTTCAGACTATGTTTTACACAGTAATCTTTAAAAAATAAAATAAAATAAAAATAAAATAAAAGTGGAAACCCCAAACACGTGGGAGAGTTCCCCACCACGTGGAGGGGTGCTACGTGTCCATTGGGCAGCAACGCTTCCCATGGGGGCTGTGTGCTCCCTTTGGGAACAGTAGCGCTCCCATGGGAGCTGCGTGCTCCCATTGTGAAGCAGCGTGAGCTCCCAAGGGGGGGGCCACGTGGGTACCCTCCCCCATATAAAAATGCTTTTTTTTTTAGTTTTTAAAAATGTTTGTTTTAAATGTATTTTTTTTATTATTAAAAAAATATATATAATATTTAAATATTATTTAATCTTAATATTTTAATTAAGTTTTTAATTTGGATTAAATGTTCATTAAATAATAAATTATCATTAATTTGTTATTAATCAATTGTATGATGGAAAATATACACTTATTAATACTCAAATTCTATTTTTTTTATTATTAATGAGTATTTTTCTAAATTAAATACTTGATTGTTAATATTGGGTTTTTAATTATTAATTTGTTATATTTTATTAATCTTGGATTGATAAATATATACATCAATTAATAGTTAATTTAGGTATTTGTCTTATTGAGGAAGAATAATATTTTAATTAGAAATTGTTCAAATAAAATATATTTATTAATTGACTATTTTTAAATAATATTTTATTCAAGAATATATCATTTGAGTAATTGAGAAGTAAATGAATATTTTATCATTGGAAATTTGGATCATTTAAATGATATACTATTGGAAATTAATAATGTATTGTTTGGAATGTTGATGAGTTAATGGTATTTTCAATTTGTAAAACAAATGGTATAGTTATAATCTTCCTCAGTTTTGAGACATAAGCGAATGGACCTTTGAAAATTGTGGTATTGTACTCACCTGGTAACAGTGATTTTTCTGTCAATGCATTTTGAAAACTTAGATCAATCAGAGAATTGGATCAACTTTTATGTTTAAATTAATATGGGAAAATATTGTCTTTTCCAGTTATTGCCTATGCGAGTTTAATTTTCTATATTCGCTTTTGCTTAAGTAATGGCAAGTTTTGATTTATTCGATTGGACCTTGTCGTATGGATTGTTTTGGGTACCTGTTCTAGTCCTCGGTTATGAGTTTGACTATTGTTTTGTGGTAGTGTCGTAATTGGTCATATCCTCTATGTGGGTGTCGAATGATGATTCGTGGTTGACCTTAGTCGGTCAGGTCTCTAGTTAGAGTATCGTCTATCAGTGCACCTCGTATGAAGTCATGTTTGACCAAATGGTGGATTTCTCTATTTTGAACTCCGTTCATCTGACCATGTGTATTCCTTGGTTTTTGAGTTCGTCTGAGTATAGTCTAGTGTCGTATGGGAAAGTGGCTTTCGATTGGGGGCCGCACCCAAAGTGGCTACTGGGTAACCCATCGAAAGTGAGTCTAATAAGTGATAACCTAACAGTAGATTAGAATGTTAATCTCTAAGTAAAATAATTGTGCCTCACACATGGGATGAGTGCTAACACAGACTCTACATGCTGTGAGAAGGCCTTAAATGACAACCCATTATCCTTGTCTTCACGAAAGGATGTGTGGGTCCACATGAGGCTTGGATGGGCCAGAGGTACGGATTAGGTTGCCAGGGTAACTAGTGTATGGGGCCGGAACCTATGAAGACCTGCCATGGTAACCATACCAGGTTGTGTGATGACACTTGTCCCTACGTTCGCTAGTTTGTTGTCATTTTGTCCTGTTAGGAGCACGTTTGTGAGTCGGCCTATTGTCTATGCCCTTGTGAGTACCTGGTTTCATGTTAAGACCTCGGGTGGTGATGACTTAGTTTTGTGGATGCTCCAATGGACCTTTTTTTTATTAGCTTTGATTATGTTCAACTGGATCCTTTTCTTTTCAGGGATCGTTTATGTATTTATTGACCGATGCGGTCGTTTGTATATTGATTATGTTTCGCCTTGATGGCCAGATTGTAAATGATGTAACCTCTTGTATTCTTAACTTTATTAATTATCAGAGGGGTCTTGCAGTTGAGCAAACCTGAAGATGTAGCCCTTTAGGGGTGAACTCCGAGATCATTATGGTGTTATGTGATGTTATTCTCTTATGTTTCCCTTATTCAATTTATCATGTATGAATAGCTTATGTTAGAATGTATAAGTGGATAAGATGGAATTAACTTTAAATGCTTGTATGCAGTCCTTTCTTGAATGCAGTAAATTGGATCATGAATGAATGTAGCTTAGTATAATGGAATATATTCAGTTGTTGTTAAGAAAATTAAGTAGGCATGAAAAGATCTCATATGTTTATGATAAAATTCTGGTGTGTTAGAATAGTAGATGCATGGCTTATATTTTAATGAAAAGCTTGAATGTAAAGTATGAATGAATCATAATGGATAAACATTAGCATGTGATTTATATTTCCATCTTTTGAATGTAATTATCCTTGTTTAAGTATTATCTTGTTATAAGATAATCAACTTATTGGACTAATTGTGTGAGTTAAGTGAATTGTGAAATTTAAGTAATCACGTTGGGAAACTCTGTAGGTGTTAGTTGTTGTCTTCCGCTATGTAATCTGAATTTTGATATCTCGTTGTATCTTAATGTTGTGTTTATCTTAAAAATAAATAAATAAATAAAAATTATTGCACTCTATTCTTGTGTTTTGGCTTAATCCCTTCGGGGTTTCCTGGTGGGGCATTACAACTGGCACATCATGTCCATTAATGACTTACTCTCTAACTCTCATGGTTATAATGCATGAAATCAAACCAACTCAAGACCTCACGACCAAAGAAATTTCATTAACAATCTCCATCTCGCTAACATAAAATACTAACACCCAAAAAGCTAGAGACCTCGTGATTTAAACACAAACCTACACTAGCTAACTCACCACTTAAATTGTTAAACATTGAATTTATTTGCGAGTTAGAGATGAAACATTAAACATGTCTTATTGTTTGACCAACTCTCTAACCATACTTGACGTTGACATGGACAAATAAAGAGAGGACAACTCAGATTTTCAATGCACGACAACTTCGGTTTACTAGCCAACTAAGACAAAAAAACAAACACAAAACCCTAATCATCATGAACATGACCAGAAACCATGAAAAGATACTTCCATAAAACCATAGGATAAACCCACGACATGAATCGAAGCTCGACATGACTTAGCCAAAAAATTTGCATTCCTAATAGGAGTTGCCATTTTGGAAAAATGGAAAAAATGTTGGTTTACCATCATGTTAAGCATTTACTATAGAATAGTAGAAAGGTTCTAACAGTTATGCAATATAAATAATGTAATGGATCTTGTGACACAAATTGTTGCATTTCATGTTCAACATAATGTGGAACCAATTTACTAATAATTCAATTGTTTACTAATAATTTAGAAACTAAATTCTATTGTTTACTAATAATTCAAATTCACAATTAAAAATATGAAATAAGTATTTGTTCTGATTGACAAATTCAAGAAATACAATATCAAAAATCATCAATGAAAACTATATTATTGAAAATTGTAATATGACTCAAGAAATGTAGTATAAATACCTATAAAATGACTGCTAATTCACTTCAGTGACTCAGTCTGAGGCTTCTATATCCCAAATGGACTCAAGATCCTGAAAATGACTAGTACTAACAAGTTCATCTCCATTTTGAGTCGGGTATTCAAAAATTTCTTCGTCTTCATGTTGACTCTGAGTCTACGATCCATCATTTGTCTAATATTTGATTTAAAAATCCCTAATGCACTAAAAATCCTTTCATCTTCCACCGACCCCAATATCATTATTTGACATAAATCAACAAGTTTGAAATATTCTGGTATTGCATTATGTAATACTTCACTCTGATCTATCCTTTTCCAAAGCCTTGTGATTGATCCAGGTTCAAATAGATTCTCCAAGTTATCCAACTACTGTTTCATACACAATGTAGAGCATTTACATTATTTTTTAAGATAATCTGAATTTAAAATTCCTTCTATTGGTTGTCCATTGCAATATGCATCTTTTGAAAATGTCAATATCAATTCCTCTAGTTTTTTATGAAACACCTTTGCGTCATTTGGATTATCTCCAATTGAATGCCAAAATTGAGGATACCCACAACCCATGGCTTCAAGTATTTCTTCTCTGGGGAATTTTTCACGAATCTCAATTGAAAGTTCGTATGCAATAGACTTCAAATTATCACTAACAGATTTAACAATCCTGTCAAAATATTCCTTTTATCTGGTATTGCTCTGCCTCGCTTGCCCGTCTTAGATTGGTGCATTGGCATATGAAATCCTTTTGCAAAGACACATAACTCATTTATTGAATTGAAATGTAAAAAAAAATTCAGCATGATTCAAATCTATAATTATCTGGTACCTAAAAAATTTTGGGATTCACCTTGTTAGATCTTAATATAGACCATCCAAGCCCACGCATGTCATTTTATGTAGAGTTCTATACTCATTGATATACATAGTTCTGTCTTGGGCTTTCTTAACAAGTTTATTCATTGAATCCAATATGGGAAGAAGACTAGCTAAAGTTAACAAAGTCTCTATATCACTTAACTTATGTAAGAGATCAAGAGATTTGTCTACTATGAGGTGTTGCTCGTACATTAGTCCGATCAAGGATTGATATTCTGTTAGAACTTGTTCCGCTGGTCCATGCAAGGAGATCCATCTGGTCTCAACATCCCTGAGAAGCTTGTTTCTTGTTGTTACTCCCTTAGCAAAAAGCTGAAATTTTGCAAAACATTTAGGACTTTGACAGAAGTATGAGTGGAGCTGATGGACTAGATCTTCAACTTTTGACACTGAAGGGAAATTGCTTACAATTCTATATGATAAATTCATTCAATGGGCCATGCAGTGAATCTCAAGCATGTATGGTGCAATACTAGTTTATAATATTGCGCAAAGACCGGTCCTTTGACCTTGCATTACTACAACTCCATCAGCTCCAACACACACCAACTTCTTGGCAATTTTTAAGTCATTCATACCAGCAATTTCATTCAAAGTTTTCTTAACTTCCAAATATAAATTTTATGCTGTTGAATTGCCCCTCATTTTATGAACACGGAGTAGATGAGCTCGACGGACGTGTTCTTTTATGGTATACACATGCATACAGACCCAAGCAACGTTATCTACCATAGTAACTTCATCTATGGATAATGAAATGAATTTTGACTCTTGTACACTCTCCTGTAAATTTTGCTTTTCCACCTCAGCGAGACAGTTTTCCATTTCCCATCCAGCGTTTATTCACCAATGTGACATAGGATAGTGACGAACATTCAAACAAGATAATAAATTAGTATATTCTAGGAAATCTTTCATAGGACGCCCTCTCGAAAGAATATGAAAAATAAAACTCATCTAAACAGTCTTTGCCAGGTTTGCATCTTTCGTTGCATGTTCAAGCCTAGCCTTGATTGTATTACCACTATTACCAATCAGTGTCATTTTGTGGTTATGCTCTTCATAGTCTGCGGCATACTTAACATGAAGACATTCTTCCTTTGATTTCCATCTTACTACTGGTCTCATGCAGGTATTGTCATCCTCATTCCATGCATTTAACTCAATGACAATCTCACCTTGTGGTGGTGGTGAGCTACTGTGAATGGCTTTTGTAATTGCAAAAGTTGATGGACAAGAAACTTTGCCAATTCCAAAGTGAGGCTTTATGGTAGTATCTTTAAGTTTTGGGCATTTTGATGGCCTCCCAATCCCTTCAGTTTCACCGCCCTGAGGAGTCTTACCCTTGTCTTACATCCCAATCCCTTCACCACCCTGAGGAGTCTTAGTCTCACCCTTGTTTAACATCTCAATCTCTTCACCACCCTGATGAGTCTCACCCATGTCTGACATCTTGAGTCTTGACCTCTGACTACGAATTAAAACTAATACTATCAAGTATGAAGAAATGATTACTCACCTTTATGCCTTCTCAATTCTTTGAATCGAGAATCAGGGATGCTTGGACCTGTGTTGCAGGATTGTAACTTCGGCCCTCCGCCCTACAATCAAGTTCAATGTTCCAACTCAAATTGCGGAATGCGAATCAAGAGCAACCAAATTTACTAATCAGACACGCACAAATTATAAGAAAGAGTGTTTCAAACTTTCAATTGTATTTATATTAATCCATGATTGCATTTTTGGCAAATTCTACAGACTTTTCAAAATGCATCTTGATTTAAGTGAGGCCAAAATGGGTCCTCGAATGTTTATAATGTTTTAATTGATATTGGCGAATTGGGCCTCATTATGCTTAACGTGAAATTTAACAATAGGCAAAATGGAACAACACGTGCAATGAAGATTTAATTTACCGTTGGCGAAATAGGTCCTGGGTACAAGGTCGTTTTGCTATTTATGACGAATAACGGAAGTGATCCAATACCCATGTCTGAGTGATTCCAGGCGAATATTACGGACATCCATGTGGAACAGTATGTGGTCAATGGCGAAGCTAGAATAGAGTGGATTGTTAACCTCTAAATTATGGGCGATTTGACCACTGTGTTGCCCCAGACTATTCGCCATTTCCTAAAAAATGAAATCGCAGAATTCGCCAATTGGTGAAGATTCGCCACTAAAAAACTCTCTAGATGGATCCCTACTCCTATGCTCTCCTAGCTCATTGCTCAATAAGCCTCTCAATGCCAAATGAGGGGTTATGGTTGTTTTGCAGCTTATATAGAGCAAGGGTGTCCGGTCGGAACCCTGTTGCCACGCCAATGCTTCGTGGCTACCACATTGGTCCAGTCAAATGTGTTCCAATCAGTTGGAACCATTCTAATTGAATCTCTAAGGTTAGCCCCAATTGCAATATAGATTCATACTTTTACCCTATATTGTATTTTAAAAAGATAAAGTAGTAAGTTAAAGGGTGAGTCTTCCATTAAATTCAAGAGAGGTTCAATCTCACACACTGTGCTTGAAACCACAATTTTGTAAACTTATTGATTTTGCAAAATTTTCAACCAACACTCGTAGAAAATGAAGAATAAACTAGACAATGGAGTACTTGTTGTGAATGTATTGTACAGGTCAACTATCTAAGTGAGATAAATACTTGTCATTGATATATTTTAGTTACAATATCTCCTACCAATCATTGTTAGGAATGCAAATCTGATGCATTGTTAAAAAAAAAAAGGACCCCTTCAAGTTTGGAAACTTAAGAAAAAATGGACTCCCTCAAGTTTGGAAACTTAAGAGCGATGATCTGTCCCAAAATGTTTAAAAATGTTGAAGATATGGTGAAGTTAATCAAATGATGCTTAAAAGAGGTAGGAGGAAATTTTAAGGGTGGGAGAATATATTCACAATAAATCTATACATATAGAAACTAGACTCCTAAAAAGATTAATGATTCAAGTAAAGTCTTCTAGAGAGTGAAGCTACACAACTATTCGATATCTTTTGGAAAAGTATATTAAATAGCATTATCATGTAGATTGTTTTGGTGTGATTGAAGAGATGAATTTTATAATATAGTAGTCAATATTATCTTTAGGTTTGAGTTACATCCATGATGTATTTCATGTGTCCTTGTTAAAAAGTATAACCTATAAGTTTACATCTATTTTTTATTGTCATTCATTTTATATTCATAATTTGGAATAGTGGTGGCTTTAGAATTTATTATATTATTGCCATTTGTAAATGAATAACAAAGTAATCGAGTAGATCAAGTAGATTGCTACTTAGAAAATTAGTTGAGATGCATGTCCCTTTTTTGCATTTTGACTGAGTCATGAACCTCTTTTGTTTATGTGTTGAAGGCGATTCGCCTTTAAAACTGGGTGAAAGGAGACATCTTTTCACTTTCACTTTTCAAGTAATTTTCTTTGGTTACTTTATGCTGGCATGTTATTGGAAAAATATTTCACTTTTCATGACGAAATATGTAGATAATCGAGCCTTTATTTAGGGCCCTCTAGAAGAATTTGATGAATCTTCGGAAGATCTCGATAAAAAAAAAAATCTTATAAAAATGATTATAAACAAAAAAAACTTCAAAGAAGAAAAAAAAATTAAAGATTTTGTTGATAAAAATGTTTCTCTTTCTTCCATTTGTCACAAAATGGTAAAGGTGCTATCCTTAAAAGAATTGAACAAAGAAACTGATACATATTTGGTTTTATCTACCATATTAATAAAACTATGGCCATTACTATTTTTTTATTACAACTGATTCAATGTACCCTCCTGATATATGGGTATAGAAAATTTCATTCTTCATGGCTCTATGAAGAACCAAGTTGCTGAATATTTCTTTGATGCTTGTCTCAGTCATGGGCATCAAAGACTATCTTTCACAGCTCCACCCAGTATGTCTTTCTTTGCCAAAATGGGCAACCTCGGCAATCAAAGTCTTGATCAAAATCAGGATCACCTTTTTGAATGGATATCATCAAAATGAAATAAAAAAAGCTTCCTAGCACTCGTACTTGAATATTGAGTGAGAGCTCTAAGCAATGGATCCCCTCTTGTAGATGTGATAGAAAAAAATGAGATTTTCTAGAACTAAAGATGGAAATTATCTTCCGGAAATACACAATCCTTTACTGAGTGGGCCATTCCGCAAGTCGATGAATCAATTTAAATCACTGTCGATGCTACCTCCAGATGATTCTACCGAGCAATTACAGAAAAACACCCATGATTCTACCAACCAACTTGATTGAAATTCCTTAATTCGACCAGAAAATAGGGAGAAAATCGTTCAACCACGAACGAAAAAATAAAAATTATTTCCAAATGGTGTCTCAATCAAATTCATATCTTCTTATTAGAAGAACAGGAAAAAAGGAAGTTCTTGGATGACGCTTCATTGGCAAATTTATTGTCAAGATTTGAAGTTGTTTATCTGAAAGATTCAGCCAAATATGTGTTGAAAACATTGGCACCGATGCCTCTAACCAGACGGATAGAAAAGGAAATCGCTTCTTGCAATAAAAAAATATTCATTCAATATTTATTGCAGATTTTTCTTGAAACCACCAGTATGAAATCAGAATTGCTTCTTAACATTCTTCCTACGAAGCAGGCTTTATTTTATGAGCAATTTCTTTTAATGAGCTCAGATGAACTACCAAATTATTTGGTATGTATAGATACTAAAAAGATCCCTCAGGAAATTTCGGATAAGGATCTTCCTTCTAAAAAGAGCAATGTTAAAAAGAAAAACAAAAAGAAACTTCACCAAGATTTTCAAGATTTTTTTAATTTCTATGCCCTTTTTCTCAAATTCATGGAATTGAAGGAGAAAGAGGTTGTTAATGATTATGAACCTCGAATCCAAGACTTTAATAGGTGCATTGTGCCTAAATGGCCCTCAACCATAATATCAGGAATTTATGATACTATGTGTGTCAAAGATTGTTTGGAAACTCGTCCAAAAAGGGCTTGGCATCTAATTGTTATTAAACCCTTCGATAAAATAAAAGAACTAGAGCTTGAAGATGAACAAAAAAAGAATGAAGAAGGAATTTTGAAAGGCTTCTTTCGATGGTTCAAAGACGAGAAACAACAATCAAAAGAATAAGAGCAAATACTAGAACAAGGAATAATGAACAAAGGGGAGGATGAAGCAAAGGAGGACCTCATAACTAAAGATATACATGTCTTTAGTTATCCATATGAAGGAGATTTTTCATAGATTTTTAGTCAAAGGAGTTGTCCATTCTCAAAGATGATAAGTATTAGTGGTCAACAATTGGATACCCAGACCACAGTCGAGTCTTTTTGAGAGACTAAAAGAAATGATGCAAAAGCCAAGTCGTAAGCCAGATCAAAAAAGGGAAATCAAAAAAGATATTTTGATTTTAAGACTCATAATATATTTTGACAAATATCAGGATCGAAAGCAAACGAGAGAGGAAAATCGTCACCGTCAAATAGAGCAGGGCTTCGATTGACAATTGCTTCATTATCTCAGAGCGGGTGTTTTATTCACACATACATATCTTCGAAAAAGATTATATTTCCATTCATTAATAATAGCCAAAAACGTTGTTCGTGTTTTATTATTTTAGGCCCCCGAATGGGAGCGGGATTTGTCCAATTTGAATAGGGAATTTTATATTAAATGTAATTACGATGGATATGAATTGATGGACATCGATGTGCCCAAAGATGGGATGAAAGAATACCTAAAAGAAGGTATTCAAATAAAGATTGTATACCCTTTTTGCTTGAGACCTCGGTATGAATCTACCCCCCAATCTGCTAACACTGACAACAAAACAACTAGTTTTTTATTCATGTATGGAACAGAAAATGAATTTCCTTTCAGTAATCCAACAAAAGTTCCTTCTTTTTGGAGACCTATTGGCGAATGGATTTTTAATTCTACATCTCATCGGGCAAAATCTATTATCAAAAGGATCCATCCTATTATCGAATGGATGAAACCTATCTGCCAATAGATAGAACTCCTTTGCTCAGAAAGAGTAAAGATAAAGATCAACATTCGGCCAGATATTGGGACAAAAAATATTCAAACGAATGACGAGCCTCCTATAATGATTAGGACCACCCCTACATCAAATATTCAATTTTCTTTGGAAATCCTGGAAGATTTATTAGAACCATTTTCAATGCAGATCAAAACAAATTTGGATCTCACAGATCCAGACAATTGGACAGTTACAATGAATGAGAGAATCAAGAAGATGAATGAAGAATGTTTGTTGAATTGAGATATTCATAATAAATTGCGAGTTGACTTCAAAAATCGAATGAATAAACTTTCTCCTGACATAAAATCCAGATTGAAAAAAGGGTTAATTCGAATCAAAAAAATTGCTTCTATTTTCCAAAACAAGAGCGTTCGATTCATTAGGAAGAAAATGTCTTACTTTATGATTTTTTTTCATTTAAGGGCAAAATTAGCGCTTATCGGTCTCAAAATAAGTATTTTGATTCTCATCAAGTCAAATTTACAATATTACGTCCAAGTGAGTAGAAATATTGAGGAAATTCAAAAAAGATTCACTCCAAATTTAAATATAAACCCTTCTATCAAAAAGAAGGAAACCCCCAAAATATCTCAAGCGTATGTATTTAAAAACATATGGCAACAAGTAATAAGAATGAGAGGCTCCTATGCGAAAGATTTATTAAAATCCAGAGCATCGTATCCTTTCATCAAACAAAATGTCAAGGACTTTTTAAATTCGCAAGGACTATTGAATGGTAACGATCCTCGAGAGTTGACTGTTAAGGATTGGAAGTAGTGGTTGAAATGGTGTGCAAGCTACAAAATAATGCTGCAGAAAAATAAAAAAAAATATTAGTAGCTGATTCGGGTGGAATGACTATGCATCCTTTTTGGGAGAAAAACAATTCGCGTGTTTTTTGAGGTGATTAAAAAATAGCATCAAGCGTCACAAATATGAGCTTTTCTCTTATAGTTATCTGGATCATTCAAAAGAAGATAATCACGGACCTACAATTAAATACATACTAGAACCAGATTATCAAGCTATTACCAATTTTCAACAAATGAAGAATCCTGGGTACTCCAAGAAGAAGAGGAAAAATAATTTTGATTCTTCATAAAAGAACAATTCCGATTACTCGACAACTAAGAAGAATTCGTATTACAAATTCTAATTGTTGGTTGTTTCTAGATATAAGAAAAAAAAGTGAAAAAGCCTCAAACCTTGATGACCTTTTTCCTTCGAATATAATCAGAAAACACATCAAACATGTGTGGGAATTCAGGGAAATTCAAATAGCGCAAGATTTTGATGTCGATTCTTATGTAATGGAAAGTCTCAAGAAGAGAGAGGATGATTTAAAAGGAATAAACTCACAGAACTTTGAAAAATAAAAGAGGAAAGAAGACAACGAAAACAAGAAAGACAAAATACGAAAGAGCAGAGATTGCAAAAACTAATATTGGCGACTACTCCAGAAGAAGTGAAGAACCTAAAAAGGCTTTGAAGCTAGAAGATGAGCTGAAATGCTTAGAGAGAATGCAAGAACTAAATAAAAGGTTCCAAGAGCACAAAAAAGACATAAAATTTAGACAGCTTGAAAGACAGGTTGCTTGACAAGATGAAAAACGTAGACAATAGAAAGAAAAACAAGAAAAAAAGGAACTCAGAAAAAAACTTCATCAATATTTTAAACTTGCAAAGAAAATAAATGAATTTATAGTTCGATACTTTAGAAATATTTATCATCGTAAAAGAAATTGCGATAACATAAATACAGAGAAAGAGAAACTGTGAATAGCAATCAAAAAACTTATTTTCAAATGTGATGCGAAGAAAAATTCTCAAGGTGATAAGAAGGTAGGCATCACATCAAAAACCAAAAACATAGCTAAAGGAGAAAATAAACAAGAAATCAAAGATCCAAGGGGTTGAAAACACTTTGAAAAGGAAGGGGGGAAAGAAGAAAACCCCCAAAGGGGAGTTAAACTAAAGAAAAAATGGATAAATTGTTGTATCAAGAAATGGTGAAAAATATTTTCATTTGGAAAACCAAATACAAGCTCAAAAAACTACCACTTGCTCCTTGGCTTTCCAAAGGCAGAAATGCGTCTCGTTTTCTAGATAAAAAGAAACTTGGTAATGAAGTTGTTGTAGCCCAGCTAACTATGCCCTATTTGGAAAATGGAGAGCGGGACTTGGATTTATTGGAAACTATTTTGTATCTCAAGAGTTGCTTCTAGGATAACAAGAATGATTTTTTTAGAATTTTTGCCGATGAAAGGCGAAGATCTATGCCACTTGTACCAGGGTACTTTAATGACTGATTTTTGATATGCAGAATCGCAAGCCTCTTCTTAAAACTAAAGAAGAAGAGAATAAATGTAAATATTTTTGATAGATCTCAATGACGAAGAAAAAGAAAAACTATTGAGGATGTCAATTAAAAAAATTCAAGTTCTTTTATTTTCGAAGATATTCTTCTTCCAAGACGTCGTAGAGAATTTTGAATTTTGAATCTTTTGAATCTAGAAACCCCTATAGATCAAAGTATAGGATTAAAAAGTAAAGAGATACTAATTGACAAAGGTTTCATCGAAAAAGATGAAACTCTTTGCATAGATACATGACAAAAAAAAGAGACATTTTCTTTGGCCTTGTTATCGAGTAGAGGATTTAATTTGCATGAATCGATTCTAGTGGAATACTCATAATGGTAGTCGATCTGTTATGTTGAGGGTACGCATGTATCCCAAAATAGATCATTGAGAACATATGGAAAATAGTTTTTATTTTGTAAAACAAATTTTTGTTTCAATAAGAGAGATTCTTCAAGATTTGGCAAATTGGACCAATAGTTTATTGGGTACAAAGCGTTCATCTATTTTTGGACAAAATGAACCTATAAACCAGGTAGAGCTACAAAAAAAGATTAATTTTTGTAGCATAAGTTCATCTTTTCCTTCTAGTCGCTCTTTTCCTTCTGGATAAGAACCGTTTGTTCTAAAATTATAACTAAGCTAGAAGAAACTATACATTATTTAGACAAATATGAACCGACTCGGTGGCAAAAAGTAAAGAATTTTGGCAAGTCTTGTTGGGTGGTTTATAGCATCAAGGGGGTTTTTGTGCTGCTAGGCAAAAATTGAGGACTCTATTTTGGGATTCCTAATTGGCTAAAGTTTAAATTACATCATTTAGCTTCTAAATTTGTTTATACAGTTAAAGATTGTTTTAAGTTAGCATTTTAGTCTATTTTTTCTTATTTTTTTAGAAGATAAAAATAAGTATTTGTATTTAACAAGTTACTTAGATTCCTTTACAAATTTATTACTAATAAGTTGTGTTGCTTCTGCAGGAACATGCAAATAAATGCATCTCCCATATTAACCTTTGGGAGGAATAAGAATATATTAATGTTCAATAATAGAATAGATCTACACGATCTTGTTTACCGTTGCTTTTGGAGCAACAGGATTTGAACCCATGACCTCTACCACCCCAACATGGCATGCTACCAAACTGCACTATACTCCGTTATAACAACCAACATTGCATTTTTGTATTTAATGTCAATTTGGACATTGAATAGAAAAAATACTCTTCTCTAAATATTTGTATTGATAATTTCGGGAAAAATAGTCTAATATAGTAGCTAAAAAATATCAAGCCACCATGGTGAAATTGGTAGACATGCTGCTCTTAGGAAGCAGTGCTAGAGAATCTAGGTTCGAATCTGAGTGGCGACATTCTTGTTAATAAGATACTATGGTTTCAATCCCTTCCATACACACACACACACACACAGATATATATATATATATTAAAAAAAATGTATGGAGTACCTATATAGTAAATTACTATCATTGTTCGATCTATGTTAATATAATTGATGACATATCAATCGATTTTATCTTTCTCTTACAAAATGAATCCTATATTAAATAAAATAAATGGGTTTATTGTGATATTTATAACTCTAGAACATATATCAGCTCATGTCTCTTTTTCTCTTACTTTTGTTGTCACTCTCTTTTATTGGGAACCTTAGTTTATAAAAGTGAAGAACTAAGTAATTTGGGAGGAAAGGGCATGATAGTGACATGTATTTGTATAATGGGAGTATTAGTTACTCGTTCACTCTATTCAGGACATTTACCGTTATGTAATTTGTATGAGTCATTCATGTTCCTTTCGTGGACTTCCTCCATGATTCATATAGTTATAGAAGTATGGGGCCAAGATGCTTGGTGGTTAGGTGCAATCACCATGCCAAGTGCTATGTTAACTCATGGTTTTGCTACATTAGGTCTTCCGGATAAAATGTAGCAATTTGCAATGTTAGTATCCGCTTTACAATCTCATTGGTTAATGATGCATGTAAGTATGATATTTCTCAGTTATGCAACTCTTTTATGTGGATCCCTATCATCGATAGCTTTTTTGGTCATTACGTCCCTAATAAATCAAAAGATTTTTATTAATGTGAAGAATTCTCTTTTCTTTAATAAAAATGGGAATTCACACGACCAAGGAAAAAAAGAATTGAAGCATACTTTTTTCCTTTCATTTATAAATTATCGTAAATGGTTATTTACTAACTAGTTAGACCAATTGAGTTATCATGCCATTGGTCTAGGATTTTCTCTTTTGACTATAGGTATACTTTCCAGGGCAGTATGGGCCAATGAAGCATGGGGCTCTTATTGGAGTCCGGATCCAAAAGAGACTTGGGCACTAATAACTTGGATTATATATGCAATTTATCTACATACTAGAATAAACAGGGGTTGGAAAGGGGAAAATTGACAATTGTTGCTTCTCTAGGATTTATTCTAGTTTGGACCTGTTATTTAGGGGTTGATTTATTAGGAATAGGGTTACACAGCTATGGTTGGTTGATTTAGTAGAAATTAAAAAAAAAAACTACATCCTATGGTTGAGAACCTGTACTTTCATTGGTCAATCTCACCTCTACTTTCCTTTGAGTCCTCCCACAGAGCTCATCCTATGGTTGAGCACGAGTCATTGAATATTGATCTCAATTATTATATATTAAATATTAAAAGTTGAGAACGAAAATTCTTTAATGTGGTGCTTTAACAATTTTGATTAAGCCTAGCTGGTCTTGAATATTGAATTCCTCAAAAATGAATTCCTCAACTCTTTTACAATATATTTATACATCTATATGCACTAGAATTCTTTGTGGCTCTTTGAATTCCTTACCAATATGGAAAATTTTCTCATGCAAGGCCTATGCCTATGTGTTTATTGTAACTCCTTACTCAATTTTGATGCCCTTGATGGCTCTTCTTTAGTAATTTATTGGGAGGGGCTCTTTAATTCCTAGTTTCAATTAGCTTGGCACTCAATTTACATTCACAATAATCTTGGTTGATGTAGACATTTCCAATACTCTTTTTATTGAATTGGTTTTTTGAGATATAGGTGATTTTGTTTGAAAGTAAGAAAATTTTATTAGAAAGAGATAGCTTTCAAATGTATATCTTGTTTATTAATTCCAACAAATCACCTAGATTTCAAAGAATAATGGCTCCTCTAGTCATGATTGAAGATCAAGACAAGAACTTAAATTAGGCTTCATTAAGCCGAGAGGCTTCTATAATGGCAACAAATTTATGTGTCAAAATTTGAGGGTTTTCAAATAATTTGACGTGTGTATTTTTGTATGTGATTATTGTATTTATAACCAACTAATACAAATTTGTTAATTAATTAATAATTAAATATGTTTTCATTCTCGGGAGTTAGTTGTGCAACGGTTCATAAAAAAATTTATTCTAAAAAAATTTCGAAAGGAGAGGATTCTTGGTTGGGGTTAGAAGATTGGAGGAAATTGTAGGAGATTGGAGAAATGATTGGGTAGAGGAGGGTTGATATGGATTGGGGTTGCAGAGGGATTCTTTAGCATTTCTTCATTTGTGAATTTTATTTTCTTATTGTCTTCCCGTGATTGCGAGTGACTGGTATATGAATTATAGATTTGTGCATTTGGCTATTGAATATTTTGTTCTTCTCAGTCCCATTCAAGAAGTTGAGTTCGAGCCAACCACTTCATGATAGTTTAGATTTTGGTTTTTTAAGCATAGAGGCTTTTACAACCGCAACAAATTTATGTGTCAACATTTGGGAGTTTACAAAAAATTTGACATGTATTTTCAAATATATTTCCATTCACGAGATTGCAACGATTCATTAAAGTTTTTATTCTCAAAAAAAATTGAGAGCAGAGGCTTCTTGGTTGGATTTGGAAAATTGGAGGAAATTGTAGGAGATTGGAGCAATGGTTGGGCAAACTAGGGTTGATTTGGATTGGGTTTGCAGAGGGATTCTTTAGCATTTGTGAATTTGTGAATTTTGATTGCCAGTGACTAGTATATGAATTGTATATTTTTGCATTTGGCTATTAAAACATATTTTGTTCTTCTTAGTCCCAGTCAAGAAGTTGAGTTTCGGCCAACTTGATCATGATATTTGGTTTTTATGAAATGTTTGGTTTTTCATGTGTGGTAGAATCGTATGTTTTTGTTTTATTTTTTCAATTAAACATAAATGTATCTTGAAAAAATATGTCATTATATTTATCTTTATGAATAGATTCTTTTAAATTTTAATACTCATTTGAATTGCAATAATTGATTCATTTAAAAATTAAAAACAATGAATTTATTTTAATTTTAAACTCTGAAACATGCAAAAAGAAAAAGTAGGATAGAAATGTTTCTTATATGTCTAAACAATAAAAGCTTACTCTACTTGAAAGTTATATAAGTTTTAGTTTTAAATTTATTTCTAAAACTAATTATTGATTCATTTAACAACAACAATAAAGGTAGAATAGAAATGTTGTTTATATATTTAGATTGATTTATTTTAGTTTTTCAATTTCACAACTAAAAGCATACTCTAACAATTTAATATCAATTAATTTCTACTAATGCTATACAATATAAGTTTAACTTTTATTAAAAAATATATAAATAATATGTATTACATAAATAAATATAAGAAAAAATAGAAATATCAAATTACTATTGATGACGCTTATTTATTCTTATTTATCTAATATATTTATTAATAAAATATATATTGATATAGTCTTTGTTAATTTTATTATTATTCAAATAATTTTAAAATATTTTATTGATGTTTCAAATTATTTCATAAAGGTTAAACGCTTAATTAAGTATTTGATTTTATCATCATTAGGGTTTGATAAGAATTAAAATAAGATTTTGGCTTAATTACTGTTAGGGTTGGGGTTAGAATAAAGGTTATGAGTAAGATAATTTTAATTATAAGAAACTTAAAACTATTTTAAAATGTCTATATTTTAAATTTATAGCAAAAATATTATTTCAATTAAAAGAGATTTTAAGCTATTTTAAAATGTCTTTATTTCATTAGAACAAAATTTCAAGGCAATTATTTCATAAAATTATTGAAATAAGGAAATAAAATATTCATAAGAAAAGTACATAATAATAAAGATTCTTTTAATATTTTATAAAAAATGATAATAAGTGTTATGAATGCATTATCTACTAGCCTTACCTTCTAACTAAACTCTAATTAACTATAACCTTAACCCCTAAACCTAATCTCTCTAATTGATTGTCAACCCTAACCTAACCTTAAAGTTAACTCTAACAATATCATTTTTAAATTTTTAAAATTATATCATAAAGGTTAAACCCTTAATTAATATTTTGGTTTGACTACCATTGGGCTTTGATAGACATTCAAATGTATACTCTATTCATTTAAAGATATATAAGTTTTAATTTTAAATTTATTCTAAAACTATTTGTTGGTTCATTTAACAACATAAAAATATACAAACCCTAACTATAATGAAAAACTTACCATAATCAAATCCTCACCTTGACGCTATCTCTAGTCTAGACCGGATTGAACTCTAAACCATAACTTTACCCTACACTTAAATATAACCCTAACTTCACCCTTACTATAATCCTAAACCTAACCCTTAATACTATCACTTAACACCTATGATATAAACCTTAACCCTTGACATAATCCTCAATATAAGCCTAATCCTAAGCCTAACCATAATCGTCAATGTAACCCTAATCCTAAGCCTAACCATAATCTTAACCCTATCCCTAACCTTAACCCTAACCATGATATAAATCCTAGCGCTAACCATTAGCCTAACCCTAACAATGATGTAAACCCTCACTACAATCCTAACCCTAACCCTTAACCGTAACTCTAACCCTCTAATATAAACTTTAAATCCATAACCCCAATCCTAATGTTGTGATATTAACCCTAACCCTAAATACAAAACTAACCATAATCATAAATCTTAATCCTAACCCTAATCCTAAACCAATGATATAAAGCCTAGCCCTGGAAATAATCATAACAATAACACTAAATTCTGATCCTAACAACAATTGTAAACCTAACCCTAACCTTAACCCTAAGTCCAAAACCTAACATTAACCTAACCCTAACAATGATGTAAACCCTTACTGCAATCCTAACCCTAACCATTAACCTAACCCTAAAAGTGATGCAACTATAAATTCAATCCATAACCATAATTATAAATATAAACCCTAACCCTAGACACAATCCTAAATGTAACCCTAAATCCTAAGCCTAACCATAATCTTAACCCTTTCCCTAACCTTAATCCTAACCATGATATAAATCTAAATCCAAACCATTAGCCTAATCTTAACAAGGATGTAAACCCTAACTATAATCATAACCCTAATCCTTAACCCTAACTCTAACCCTCTAATATAAACCCTAACCCTAACATTGTGATATAAACCCTACCCCTAAACATTATATTAACCATAATCACAAATCCTAATCCTAACCCTGATCCTAATCCCATGATATAAACCCTAACCCTAGAAATAATCATAACAATAACACTAAATTCTAACCCTAACAACAATCGTAACCCTAACCCTAACCTTAAACCCTAAATCCATAACCTAACCATTAACCTAACCCTAACAATGATGTCAACCCTTACTACAATCCTAACCTTGATCCTAACATTGTGATATAAACCCTACCCCTAACCATTATATTAACCATAATCATAAATCCTAATATTAACCCTAACCCCGATCCCATGATATAAACCCTAAACTTAGAAATAATCATAACAATAATACTAAATCCTAAGCCTAACAACAACTGTAACTTTAAACCCTTAATCCAGACCCTAACCATTAACCTAACTCTAACAATGATATAAACCCTTACTGCAATCCAAACCCTAACCATTAACCTAACCCTAAAAGTGATACAAACCATAACTATAACGCTAACCCTTAACCCTGAGTATAACCCTATGATATACATCCTAACCCTACACATAATCTTAACCATAACCATAAATCCTAAGCCTAAACAGAGTCTTAACCCTAAGCCTGACCCTAAATTTGTATATCTTCTTAAAAAAGTAAGGGTGCATTAATACTACACTTTTTAACAATATTATAAATTTTGAACATAAATTAACAGAAATTTACTTTCATAAACAATAAAATTTTAATAGTGGTAACTGAAATTTCAATCAAATATTCTATTCATTATACTAAAATTTCATTCAATATTTTATTAATCATACTATTAAAAATAAGAAAATACTAATCATTTTGTATTGCACTCGAAAGCATTTTGCATTGCACTTTAAAGCATTTCTGAGGTGGAGGAAACTCCATCCAATAAAAGCATCTAATCAGAGAAATTAAAAACTAGTATACATATATTAAATAATAATATATGTACCATACGCGGAGAGATATCCTTTAAACAATATATAACAAATTTCACTAAAGAGATTCAAATTAATGAAATACATATCATTTGATAGAGCTTGGACTCCATGTACATTGGAAAGTATTTGATCCTCTCAAATAAATTTCATAAATAAAAACACTTATTTTTTCTTTAAAATTAGGATCAACTTTGTAAATTTTCTGTTTAATAAGTATTTGTGAATGTATGAACCCTCGTTACCATTTTCTGAGAAGAAGACATTTAAACGAAAACAGAAAGGAGAATAAATAAAATGATGAGAGTATTCCATTACACAGTCCTCACTATTGGCCCCCATACCATGTATTACGAGTTCCTGCCTATTGCGTACAAATGGGATAAAACATAAATTTAACCTTTATTTGAAAACTATCATAATACTACACACATTTAAAGCCAATCACAATATCATAATAGCAGACAGATTTTGAAATCTAAAATGAGAATAGGATATTGCAAATTATAGTGGTTTAATATGAATATGTTTCTGGTAAAAGAAATGGAAGAAAGACTCTTGGTTCTATCATGCATTTTACACTGATCTCCAAAAACGTACCAGACAAAACTTACATGGAAAACAATCATAGCACAGAATAGATTTGTCTAGTAATTTTATACAATATGGTTATATTCAATCTCCAAAATGAAGTAGTGAAATGGTTGGGTGCGCAGAAGGACTAAGTGCCTAGATGAAGAACTCGTAAGCCCACTTCAACCAATAGCTGGTAAAATTTGTACAAATCTTATTGCCCTCAGAATCTATGTACTTCTCTTTCCATTGTAGAATAATTCAATTATGCTGCGCAAAAATCCGGAAGATACTGCAAAATAATTCAATTATGTTGTAGAAAAACCAAAACCAGTGCAAAACAATGATTCAAACTTCAAAACGGGTGCAAAACAAAAGCTCGACCAAACATACACTTACCACCACACTTTACGATGGAGAAGAGAAACATTGGTGCCCAAAAATCATGAAATGGCAATTTTATATTGCCCTCAATCTCCTTCAGTTTCATGTCAGTGTATCCAAATCATGCTCATTTAAAATTTATTAATCACTCCTTCAGTTACAAACAATTTAAATACATGCATATCCTCGGTGGATATCAATACCATCACTATATTTGCCAATTTTTCTGAATCTATTAAGTGTGTAGCAAGTTTGTGGTGCAGTCGAAGTTGTGCTGCCACTAGGCGACAAGATTCTTCTGACAGATTTTATTTTGGGAACTATCATTCCAATGGAATTTCAACTACAGGCATTCCATAATCATTAATGGATTATTTAAATAGGCATGAGACCGTCAATTTTTTCGTTAAGGCATTTTGTGTTTACGGACAACTTCGATCCCATTGTAGACCGCCTCTCGGCGAAATAAATAAAATTAAAAGAAAAACTTACGAACCCCAAAAATTAATGCTGCAGAGCGACATTCATTACATACCAATATTCTCCTTTTTCTTGATCATCCCCCATTTCAGAAAACAGCCAAAAACTACGAAAATTGGTCTATACATTTTACCATGACAAGCCACACAACTCAACCCAAAAAACTAACTTTCTAAATAGAACGAGAATTAGATATACAATTAGAAGCAAATAGAAATGAACATTCATGAGAAACCACAACTTAATCTGAAAATTCCCAAGTTACTCGAATCGCTTTTAAAGAGCGCTTAACCAGTACAGACATGATAAAAAAAGCATACCTTAAAAAAACATACAAAACGCATATCAGCTATTATATTAAAATAGAACGACATGTTCGAGGAGTATTCAGTATTTCTTCCATATAGAGACCCAGCTAGTATTAAACAAATTTGCATCCTCCTCCCTTTATTCTCTTTTTCCCACTTGCTCAATGCTGCCCATTTCTGCATAATCTAGCATTTTCATATATTCTGCTTCCACTTCCCTTTTCATCGCATTCATTATATCCATGATCCCTTGCTCGTATTCGTTTAATACATTTCTAAAAGATTCCTTCACCACAGTTATGACGTAATCCTTCATCTGTTTACACAATTAGACAGTGATTAAATTTAAAAGAAGCATAAACAAAGAGTTTAAAGATGAAAAGATTTTAGAAAAGCATTACCTCCCTCGGTAGAACCTCCCTCTTGTATCCATTGCCCCTCTTCCTCAACGCTTTGCTTTCTCCTTCCTCCTCTTCTCGTTATTCCCGTGTGAAGAAGCCAAAGAAGGCATCCTGTTGAAAGAATCAACACACTCAATTGTTCAGGAAAAAAAAAAAGCGGCAAAACTCAGAGGAAACGCTGTAAAGATGTGATTTATCTATAGGTGAAGTAAAGATGCAGCCGGCCTTTCGCCAGCGATGCATAGTTAATTAAGATCCAAGTTAGGAAAAAAGGCTATTTAATGATAGATCCATCATTAAGTGTTTTAAATTCCAATGCGCGTCTACCTAATGCCCTCCACTTCATTGTAAATATCTCAATTAATGGACATTAAATTGGATACGCTAAAATCTTTTTCCAAAATCTAAATTGGACTTGGAAGTACTCTCTAGTGTCCTCATTAGATTTGTTTTGGTTGGAAAAAAACCCCATGTGAAGAAAAAAACCCCCATATGAGAGAAGAAGAGAGACCAAGGAGCCCCCGCTCAGTGTAGAATCTATACCAATGGTAGAAGCTCAAAGCTGAATGAAGTAACTGCTCCACAAACGTTGAACAACGTTCCTCCTCTTAGGAAGAAACAAAACCAAAGGTGTATCCATGTAGTATTCCAATCATGAAAGGAAGATATAGGGAAAAAACACATGATAGATGAAGTCTTGAAAACTGCTCAAGTGTCCCCATGTCAATGTTGGAAGTTACCCCCTCCAAAGGTGGTGAATTGTTCCGCACTGCTGAAATGACACTCCAAGATCTAGTGGAGATGAATGTAGAAGAATATCTAAAGACTCACATGTCTCCTCTAAGGATAAAGAGACCTCCTCCAACTGTTGCAGAAAAGTATCCACAATCATGTCAACCTTGAAAGAAGGATCATGTAGAGAATGCATAAGAGGGTCAGAGTGTTCCCTCACAACAATAGAAGAAGAATCATCTTCATCAAAGAGAAGATGAATTTCATCAATGATGTCTTCCAAATCTGCAATGTTTGTCAAGTAGTCATCCCAATGAACTGAAGCTAGAAGACAAGATATATCATGTTGAACTAAATCACAAGAAGGCAAAATTGTCGCACTAGTTGCATCATCAGGTGCAATAGGTGATTTGATATCAATAGGAGGAGATGAAATGCAAGGCTCAAGAACGGGTCACATGTGAGAATCCCCAAGTTCAAGTACCCAAAGTTCTCCTCAAAATCTGAATAATCATGTGAAGAATCAACCTCATCAATAGGACCAAAATGTGAAAATGAGTACAACTGAGATGCATGATCAACCACCCTAGTCGCAATGATAGCTCTAGTCTCCAAGTCTCTTATGATAACTGAATCAGGTGTGAAGTCCATAGTTTTCCTTGTTGTCAGGTAAAAGTACAAACTTGTCTCTCACTTTTATAAAGGAAAAGGCTAACAACAGCAAAACAGTTCAACTCCAATGGCACAAAAGTGATATTTCTATTTGGTTTTTGAAGATGATGTAAACTGATGAAATGTGTAAAACTGGATGAAGTTTATGCCTACTATTTAAAAAAAATATTGGAACAAGAATTGAAATGTTTTTTAATTATTGAAGTCATTTTTTTAATTATTAAAAAATACTGCAAATCAAGGGTCAATAATTTTTTTAATTATTAAAAAATACTGCAAATCAAGGGTTTTCCCTCCCACCACAAAACTATATGTAAATAATCTTTTTTTCCTCTGATTTTGAAATATGTTTTAGATGACATCCATAGCCAGTGCGGAAAAAAAAATCTGATTTCGATGTATATTTTTACCGTTATAATAATTCAAAGTTGAAGTTTCCCGCAATCGACAGTTTTCGTCTCCCACCAAATTTCCCCTATCAAAACTATAGCAATCCCCCAAAAAATTATATATTCTTAAAGAGGACTCTCTCCTCTAGTGTTATATATAATTTTTAAATTTTTCTGATATGATTTATTATTTTTTTTGTATTTCCGAATCAGATTCTTCTGGAATGTTAATATACTTACATGCAGTATTTTGTAATTTTAAAATACTAATTCTAATTGAAATTCTATTAAAAAAATATATATGTCAATGTTCCTCACTCCGAGCTCTCGAAAAGGGTATTTTTAGTTTTTTTTTTAAATAAAAATTTGATGGTCAAATTCTTAGCAGAACTTGAAAGTTCTGCAAATTGGGGGTGGGGGTTTTGAGTAGGCTGCCATGTGGGATGCCACATGGGCAGGGGACTCGACCGAGCAGGTCCCCCAAGTAGAGGGACCCTCAGCGAGCAGTCGCATGGGGAAGCGACCATTCGCTTCCCCATCCTTTCCCTCATATATTAATGAGGTGATTTTTTAATTTTTTAAAAACAAAAAACAAAAAACAATTCATGAAATCTTCAAAAAAAATTCTGGGAAGTTGATTTTTTTCAAGGAAGGAGGCGATTTTTTTCGAAGGAGGTGACTTTTTGCAAAGGATTTAATTTTTTTCTTAAGGAGTATTTACTTACGATTTTAGGAAAGAAAATTTCAATACTTTGTGTAATGGGGAATAAAATAAATAGAGCAAAAAAATATGATCGTATAAGGGATGATTCAAAGAAAAGTCATACAAAACGTAATCAAGAGCAACCTGTTGATGTTGAAGAAGAACCCGTTGATGTTGAAGATGATGCAACTGAAGCAACAAAAGAAATTGGTACTAGTGAAGGTACAAATTTTTCTTCTGTCTTGAGAAATTTGATGGAGATGAATGAAGATTCTCTTTTCAGTCATATTTCATTTAAACACATGGTACCTGAGAGCACAATTAAATTGCATTGCAAAAACATGTGGGAGGAATATTTTGAAAAAAAATCTATGGTCGAGAGAGCACAATTATTTGTAAAGTTATGTTTTGGAGTTGTTGGGTGTCGATAATAGCAAAAGCTCAGGAGGTCATGTAAAAGAAACAATAGTTGAAAATTTGCAAGATGCATTGAACCTTATTGATACCACAAGTTGAGGAGTTGATTCAAGTGTTGCATGTAGAGCATTGATGAATACGATTTCTAGTAAGAGGTTGTCACATAAAAGACAAGTTGCAACAATTTCTGAATTACTGCATATATCTAGAAAAATTGTTCAAAGATATATTAGGAGGAGAAATATGTTAGATTAAAACATTGAAATGAATTGGATAAATATTTGTAGACTTCCTCGAAATGACATAATTTCTGAAGATGTAAGAAGACTGGTATTTGAATATTGGACCTGCCACTCTTGTGTTTCTTCTAATAGAAGGGACACTATACAAATGAAAGATGAAGAGACCCATATGAAGATTTCACATCCTAAACATTTTTTAGATAGAACACAAAGTGAGCCATTTGAAGCATTCAAGGAAGAATTTTCAGATGCGAAAATATGTCAGAGAATGTTTGAGAAGTTGTTCCCTTGCTTTGTACGCATAAATAAGGTATGCGAAACTTGTTGTTGGGTATGTACACCAAGATGGTGGTCAGAAAAGTGGACACCACCCAAAACAAATAGTGAAAAAACAAGCAGCGCATACGCGATTATAAAATTTAAAATCACCGCGTACGTGATTAGGTCCATTGTTCCCGAGCCTAAAAATGGTAGCGCATACGCACTGCTTTTAGAAAAGTGAGCGCGTATGCACTACCTTTAGGAAAGTGAGCGCGTGCACGCTAATTTTAGGAAAATGAGCACGTACACGCTAATAAGCCCTACAGGACCATGTAAGTGGTACCTATCAAAAAAAGCTTTTTTGAAAAAACTAGGTCTTATTTTCCCATGACAACCACATTTTTTCCCCCATTTTCTCCATCAAACCATGAACGGGGTGCCTCATTTCTCCTCCAGACACTATGGATCAAGGGCTGCCATGTGGGATGCCACATAGGTAGCCTCGGTCGACCGAGTCCCCCAAGCGATAGGACCCTTTGCGAGTGATCGCATGGGGAAGCGACTGCTCATTTCCCCACCCTTTCCCTCATATATTAATGAGGTGATTTTTTAATTTTTTAAAAACAAAAAACAAAAAACAATTCATGAAATCTTCAAAAAAAAATTCTAGGAAGTTGATTTTTTTCAAGGAAGGAGGTGATTTTTTCGAAGGAAGTGATTTTTTGCAAAGGAGTTGATTTTTTTCTTAAGGAGTATTCACTTGCGATTTTAGGAAAGCAAATTTCAATACTTTGTGTAATGGGGAATAAAATAAATAGAGCAAAAAAATATGATCATATAAGGGATGATTCAAAGAAAGGTCATACAAAACGTAATCAAGACAAACCTATTGATGTTGAAGAAGATCATGTTGATGTTTAAAATGATACAACTGAAGTAGGGGAAGAAATTGGTACTAGTCAAGGTACAAATTTTTCTTCAGTCTTGAGAAATTTGATGGAGATGAATGAGGATTCTCTTTTTAGTCAAATTTCATTTGAACACATGGTACCTGAAAGCACAATTAAACTGCATTGCAAAAACACGTGGGAGGAATATTTTGAAAAAAAATCTATTGTCAAGAAAGAACAATTATTTGTAAAGTTATTCAAGAAAAGAGAAATGACTCATGTTTTGGAGTTGTTGAGTGTCGATAATAGCAAAAGCTCAGAAGGTCATGTAAAAGAAACAATAGTTGAAAATTTGTGAGATGCATTCAACCTTATTGATGCCACAAGTCGAGGAGCCGATTCAAGTGCTGCACATAGAGCGTTGATGACTATGGTTTCTAGTAAGAGGTTGTCACATAAAAGACAAGTTACAACAATTTCTGAATTACTGCATATATCTAGAAAAATTGTTCAAAGATATATTAGGAGGAGAAATATGTTAGATGAAAACATTGAAATGAATTGAGTAAATATTTGTAGACTTCCTCGAAAAGACAAATTTTTTGAAGATGTAAGAAGACTGGTCATTGAATATTGGACTAGCCACTCTAGTGTTTCTTCCAATAGAAGAGACACTATACAGATGAAAGATGCAGAGACCAGTATGAAGATTTCACATCCTAAATATTTTTTAGATACAACACAAAGTGAACCATTTGAAGCATTCAAGGAAGAATTTTCAGATGTGAAAATATGTCAGAGAATGTTTGAAAGGTTGTGCCCTTGCTTTGTATGCATAAATAAGGCACGTAAAACTTTTTGTTATCGAAATCATGTTGAGTTTCATCTATACTTAGAGTCATATAAAAAATCTATGGCAGTTTTTAATCCAGATATGGTCATCCCTAGAAGTATGACATAATTTGTGAAATCAATTTTATGTGATAAATTAGAATAATTAGATGACTTCAATGTACAGTGTATAAAAAGTATATGCATTGATTGTGGAGATTTGCAAATATTTCCATTACAAATTAAGATATTGATGTTTCAATGTCAGTTTTTTGGAAGATATTTCCATATGAGACATATCAAACTAAGTCAGGAGATGAACCCAAAAAAAATGCATTGAAGGAGAGTGAATTCTCCTACCTTGAATTTATGAATAGATTTCATACTTTGATTTATCCACATATCGAACATTGTCATGGTGCACAATGGCAAGCTAAACAATTTCGTGATTCCAAAAATTGTTTTCCACCGAGTTGTATTCTTTCAATTGTATATTTCTCTGAGAACTATATATTTTCCCCTCAATCACAAATTCAAGCTCAATATTATCATTTTGTTCACTTGAGTTGCAATATTTGAGCAAGTGACCTATAGACATGCACAATTTGATGTGGATGGAGTAGAAAACTGTACTCATCCAAATGAACGCATTATCATCAAGGAGGTTCATTTCTATATCAACAATGATAAGGTTCATGATAGGAGCTATGTAGCTCATTGTTTTGCAATATTTTTTGAAGATCTTGCAAATAACAGGATAAATGTTTCACAATACTGGCTTTGGTCGGATGGTTGTGTAAGTGAATACATAAGTTTCAATTCATTTTCATTTATATGTAAATTTGTATTTTATTTCAATTTGATAAATTTTATTTTAAATGTTCAATTGTACATGTACATGACATACAACTTTATGGAGTAGGACAATTTAAATCTACAAAAGCCTTTAATTGGATATCCATGCAACATGCTACACACAATGTTAAGTTTCTGTAGAACTTATTTGAAAGTGGACATGGAAAAGGGGAGCACGATGGAGCAGGAGAATGTGTGAAGTGTGCACTTCACCAACATGAACTTGCAGGTACTGTTAATTTTGTTTTCAATTTGTTTGTATCTATTTCTTAATATAATTTCATTTAAAAATAAGTGCACATAACAACATCTCTAAGTTATTTTATGTAGGTGATAGCATAGAGAATGCAAACAAAATTATTGAATGGTGTCAAAGTCATTTTGCTAGTCGAGACATGCCATACAACAAACATTATTTTTGGGAAGTGAAAGGTAAAATATTTTTGTTCGTAAGAATTCTTAAAAAGAATTCATGAGCTCTGTATTTCACTTTTATCCTAAAGTTGTTGATCTTAAAATGTGAAAATTTCATTTCATATTTATAACAGGTATTGATTGATCTAATCCTTACAATTGTCAAATAATTGTTAGTATTAGAAGTTTACATCAAGTGATGACTATAGGACACCACAAGCCTCCATTGATTCAAGTAAGAGAAAAGACATGCTTTTGTGCTAACTGTGTTGAGGACAATCCAATGAGTCAATGCGAGAATATTGCAAATGGATATGTCTCTCAATGGGATATGAAAGCATTAATCAGAATGAATCCTTATGAAGATGATGGAAATGGCATAGACACTCATGATCCTATACATTCAACTGATTATGAACGTGTTTCTGATTTAGTTGTTACAGGTGCGTGTGTGCATACATGTTCTTTTATTTAGTTTTAATTTAGATCATGTACTGACATGTTCAAATTTTATCTACATCTTACTTTTTTTTTAAATTTATATGGTGTCATCTAGATGTACATACATGTAGGTGATATTTTTGTTGTTGTTGCGGATCCTGACAATGTGGAAGGTGTAGATTATTATCTACTAAGATGCACAAAAGCAAAATTCAAATTGCCAGAAGTAACTGTAGACGATGATGGACAGTCATATCCATCTGGTTCAGTTGTTATAGAAGGCACCTATTATCAACACACTAAGATAGACAAAAATGGTGTTCAATTTATTGAATACACGAGCTTGGAAAAACAATTCTACATTATAGTCACTTGGTTATAGCGACAAAGCTACAATTTGAGACATTGCCAAAAAAAGGATGTGGCAACCAAAAGTGGAGGTTACCTTTTGAAGAACATGAAATACTTTTGGAGATAATAAAAGATAGAGAGGATCCAGACTATATGTATCAGGAGCTAACTTAGGCTATCTAACTTTTTTTTGTAGCTCATACTTCTATATTTGAACTAGTGTTTGAACTCATGTTTAATTTGAACTAGGATTGGATATATATATATATTTGGACCATATTAAAACTTAGAGATGATTTTTTAATATTTGATCATATCTAGTTTTTTTTTGACATGGTGAACAATGGTTTTCATATATTATTATGCATGCTCAAAGTTGAAATGCTTTTATATTTATGATTTTATGTATTCTTCAATTACATACATAAATGTGATTTTACATGCTATACATCCCCTTTGGACATGCGCTTTGTACATCCCCTTAAGACATCGTCTTTAGACATCCCATTAAGACATCCTAATAGGTCCTAACTTTAGATCCCCTTATCTAAAGTATGCTAAATTATATAAATTGTTACATATGCATGCTTGGTTGAAAAGCTTTTAAATGTATTCTTTTATGTTATACATCCCCTTAACACATCCTCTTCATCCATCCCCTTGAGACATCTTCTTTGAACATTTCCTTAAGACATCCTAATAAGTCCTAATTTTAGATCCCCTTATGAACTAAGTATGCTAAATTATATATACATTGTTATTTGATTTTTCATGAGTTCACACACATGTAAATTCCTTTCTTTGTTATATTAGATTATTAGTGATTATTTATGTTACTTGAATTAGATTATTAGTAAATATTTATATTGACTGATTAAGAAATTATTAGTAATTATTAGTAATTATTTATATTTCTTGATTAAGAACAAGGCACTATCATAATTGTATTATTCATATTTATTAGTGATTATTTATATTACTTGGTTTAGAAAATACATTTCAATTTTTCATTGACATCCCCTTAAGACATCCTCTTTGGACATCCTCTTAAGACATCCTAATAGGTCCTAATATTAGATCCCCTTATGAACTAAGTATGCTAAATTATATAACATTGTTATTTGATTTTTTATGAGTTTGCACTCATGTAAATTATTTTCTTTGTTATATTAGATTATTAGTGATTATTTATATTACTTGAATTAGATTATTAGTAATTATTGATATTGCTTGATTAAGAAATTATTATTAATTATTTATATTTCTTGATTAAGAACAACGCACTAGTCATAATTACATTATTCATATTTATTATTGATTATTTATATTACCTGATTTAGAAAATATATTTTGATTTTTCATTGACATCCCCTTAAGACATCCTCATAAGAAAATTTAGGTATATTATCCTAGGATGTAGTCTTAAATAATGTTAAACTCTAGATTAATATCAAACTTAGCTCTTAGTTTAGTACTAGTTGTGAAGAAAAGCAAGCATCCCATACTACTTGTGGTCATCACTATTAAAGTAAGTGTTACAACAAACACAACATGTAATATTGTTCATAATATTTCCACAACCTACTAAAATGATCCATAAACCTATATAAATACCAATACCAATACCAACCATATAACCTAGTATATATCATTTGCATATCAATTAACTGAAATGTAGAAATGATTTACATATCAATCTAACTAAAATGTACAACATGGAATTTTAACATTGTAACACATAAAATAAACATGTAACTCAAAATTATGAGATTTCTATAAACATATAACACAATTAAGTAGACAAATTCAATAATAATGAGTTCAAAGAAATTGAATACTAATTTAGCATGTATTATGATCCCCTTAAGACATCCCTTTTTTACTAAATTATGCACTAAATAATAAATTATAAGTATTAAGCAAATGTGTGCACCTAATTTAGAGTGAGAGCTCATTGTAACACATAAAGTAAACATGAACAACACATGAAATGTAGATATAAACATGCAATACATTAAATGTCTAGATAAACATGTAACATGTATGAATTGTCAAGGTATAATGTCTAAAATAAGGCTACAAATGCAATGTCCACAGTTCATGTATAATAGAAATTGAGTGCATAATAGAAATATAATGTTCAAAACATGTATAATAGAAATGTCCACAACATGTATAATATAAATGTCAGATATACATAATAAAAGAAGCAAGCATGTATATAACAATATAATGAGCTATGTCGCGCCCTGTCTAGATCCTCGATCTGATCCATCACCTACTCCAGGGGCCTACATTGTGTACACAATTTTCATGTTAAAATATGTATATAGTGGATCCTAATGAATAGGAAAAAAAATAGACACATCAATTTAAATTCAAATTTAAATATAAATTTACCTGTGTATCCTAATGAATAGGATCACTAGGTGCCTGCAAATCTCCATATCTCGCGTCCATCATAATCTACTATAATATATAATATATATTTAAAATTAAAAAAATATGTTCGTGGTAGTGAATACATACAAACTTTATATATACAACTAAGTTAAAATCAAAAATATATTTTTCAACTTATTCCTCTCCTCGAATGCACGCCCGATGCCAGATATCTCCAAAGAGTGTAATGACACAACATTTGGATCAATAAAGTCATCCATAAGAAGAGATGAAAAACCTCATCCCCAAACTCCTTGAGTCTGTGGTGTAGGATACACTATAGTCTCAAGAGTTGTAGGAGGTATTGAAATATCCTCCTTCCTTGAACTACTAGGCTCTGAATCTCCTCCACCATGGCTGGTACTATTTGATGATCTCTAAAGTACTTGTCCAATGAACTGAGGAAGTTGCTGAGGAGTGATCCCATGTAATGTAGAGAGAGTTTGATAAGCATCCACAAGATCACTCACTAAATAGGAGCTCATCTGGCACAGATGATCCTCCGGTAAACTTGCAATCTCAACAAGAAATGATAGCTCATAACAAATATATGGATCATAAAATGGATCTGTCTCATTGACAATAGGGGTAGTACGAGAACGCAACATATATCTCCCCATGTGATTAGAAGTCATCTCATCAACCTGAGTAGCAATGTTGACAATGCTATAATACATGCCAGCGCGTGCCTCCTCAACTACCATATCATCAACACCACCTATAACCAAATCCAAACCTTTCAGAAAAACCGAAAGGTGTTGACCCACCATTGCCCTCTTACTAGGGGGTTGTGTATCATGGTGTCTAAATCTATTTGCAAATCTGCCCCTACCCTGCCCAACATGTCATGGAAAGTTTGTGTAATCAACATCATATCCTAGATGAAATTCTTCATACAATTATTTGCAGAAATACTATGGCAGCACATGCTTCTACGGCTACCTATGATGTGTCGCCAACCATATAGGATATATGAATGGTGCGACAATAGGATCCTCACATCTAGTGACCCGATATCCTCTAACCACAACCATTTTCATGTAAAATGGGAAATGGATTTGACATTCATTGCAGAAACATCTCTATCTATTATTTTCCATTTAACCATGCCATAGACAGTGTGAGATAAAGTCCTATAAAAATGCTCAATGTGAGGGCCATCATATGGGTTGTATGATTGAGCAATCATACACATCAACCCATCTCTAATATATTCTAATCTATCCCTATTGGCCAGCACAAGAGTGTTATTTAAAGTCCATTGTACTATGCTAGAGAGGACTTAATTCTTAAAATAGTCTGAGTATGAGCAGTCTCTGAATTATAAAAGAGTACTCTCAGGAGTCTGAGGCCTACATGAGGTCTGCTGAGGATCAGGATGCACACTCTGCTCAGAAGAAAAATGTTGCGAACCACTAGAAGCCATATCTAGATGTGATGTGAAATGTATGAATATATGTGTGTGTGTGTGTGTGTGAATCTCCATGTATACATTAAATTGAATTAAAAACAAGTTCATATTCAATGTATGCCACAAACAAAATGAAACATTGTACAAATATGCTTGAGTTAAACATTTTAAACAAAACAAATCAAATGAACTATGACCTATAGACATTGAAACTTAAAGATTACATTGCAAAATAAATTACATGAACATACACATGAACTTATTTAACATAAAAATTATAATATGCATATGCGACTACACCATTATAGATAATGATTATGATCATTTTATTAAACTAGAAAGTTAAGCCAAATATTAATTTAATAACAATCATTCTAGCATAATTGTACTTCAAATGTAAAATTTCGTAATAGGTATATAATGTTGGAGTAAAATAGACAATCACCTAATTTATTAATAAATCATTAATTAGGTTCATTTTACTTTATCTGGGGTTTTGATTTTGCTTTTATAAGCAAATTCATTAGTGTAAAATGTAATCTAGTTAATCTACTTTAACTTTTCACAATTTGATACAAAACTCTTGATCTTTGGATTTAATTCATATGAGTTATTGATAAAATTTGATTTCACTATCAGAATCCAAAGTGATGTTATGTGGTGAAATGTGATGAGCTACATTGAGATACTTTTATAAATTACTACTTTTTATGTGGCGACCACATGCACAAAAGGATTGAACCAAAGATCAAAGGACAAAAAACATTTAGGAAATGTCAATGAATCTATTAAAATGTTCTAAGAATTCTAATCAAAATAAGGATTAATGGGAGGGAACCAACATTTAGAATCATTATTTGGGGGTAGAACTTGAGAGAAGTAGGGGATATATGGAGCCAAGACTTTAATAACTAAAGATATAATTAGAAGTTGAAATGATGAAGTTCACTATATAGTAGTTATTGCACCAAAGGGTTCTAGGATCTAAAAAGGTTCCACAAAGTGATATGCAAGTTTGGAAGACAAAAATTAATCAAGCTTGTCAGTGGCTAATTTATTAGAAACACTCTCTCCGATACATGACTATTTTGATGTATATATTTTTGTCATTTATATTTTTTCTAAAAATCCACTACATTTCCCAATTGCTAACCAATCTATGTTTGGTTTTTCATATTTTCTAGTTCATTTGGATCCACAACTACCATGTCCGAGCCTATCTGTTAAGAATACAATACTTAAGCTTACGGACCTCCAATGAAGAAATGAGAAGTGTGTTTATGGTTAGTGTTATCATATGCAAACTCAATTAATGGTAAGTAGGTTCCCATCTTTTTGTTCACAATTCCTCAAGAATTTGGTTCACTCTCTTTTTGTTGATCAATCTTAAGGTGATGGTTTGTTCTATAGTCCAACTTACTTCCCAGTTATGTGTATGTTTTTTCAAAACTTTGACATTATCCAGGTGTCTCAAATATGACCTTATCAAACTTACCTTTATTAAATATGATAATATTTGGCACTCCATGAAACTAAAAGATCTCCTAAACTCTTGGAAGGTATACATGGATGCCTAAATGTAATTAGTGAGATTTTTTGTAAATTATATTCTCTTATATTGTTTGTAATTATATGATTTTTTGGTTGTATTTTCCATTTGAGGATACATTGATTGAGCCATCTAAAATCATTGAATGTATTTACTATTGTTGAAAGATGCTTTTCAAATCCCTCCAACCTTAATTTAAAAAAATTAACAATATATACATATATTATTATTAAAACAATTAAAAAATTAAAAATCTATACATAAAATTATTAAAACATTAAAAAAATAATAATTTAAAAAAGAAAAAAGCCTTTCAGCCCCACTTGCTCGGCCGAATGACTTCTTAGCTCCCCTCCCGCTCCAGCTATTTTGGACTGTGGAAATGGGGGGCTAAGTGCAGTTAGCGGATATATATAGGGTTGAGTACTACTCGGTCGACTATACCCCACCACCCGTCCTCCATGTAGGCACCATGTGGCACCACGCAGACTCGACCGAGTCCTACTCGGTCGAGTAGGATTTCTTTTTGGCTCGAACTTAGCCAAAAGTGTGAGACAACACTATGCTTTCGCCCTTCCCCATGTGTGATTTGATAGATGAAAAGAAGATTGTTTGTCAAGTGGGGTACACACAAAACATCATTGAAGGAGTTATCCCCAATGACAATACATCATTTCCCAATCACATCCATGTATGTATGATTGCCCATCAAAATCTATGGCATGGTGCAAGGCTCAAATGAAAAGAACATAGACTGCAAACATTCCATATGATGAGAAGCCCCTAAATCTAGAAGCCATCTCCCTGAATTCTGACTTGTAGTAGCACAAAGATCTTGTCCCTTTCCTTTATCTGTCTCAAAAGAGTGATCCTTTCCTTTATCCTTTTCTTTGGAAGAATTCAAAGTAGACATTCGAGAAGGAAAACTAATTTTGTTATTCTCAAGAAGATGTTTCAATTCATCAATATCCTTCTTGTAACAATGTTGTTCATCATGTCTTGACTTCTTGCAATATGCACAAAAAGATTGTCCTTAGATTTCCTCTTAGTTGAGGATGTAGATTCACCTTGTTGTGGAGAGGAGGACTGTGCTCCATTTTGTTGTGGTTTAGACTTAGGTTTCTTTTGGTTTTTGACTTTTCCTTGTTTGCTTTGATTCCCTTTATTAATCACCAAAGCTTGTAACTTTGAAGATTTGAGAATCCCCATCTTGGTAAACTTAGATTTCTCAAGAATCAACATCTCCGTGAATGCATCAAATGGGGGAGAAGTGTAAGAGGAACCTTGAGCTAACTTATGGGTGTGAAAGCTAGATACAAAGGTTGCATACTCTGATGGATGCTTGTCCAACAAGCTGCAAACCAATTGAGCATCCTTTTTGTCAATGCCACAATCCTTTAGCTTTTCTCTTAGCTCATTTACTTTTGTGACATAATCTTAGATTGTATCAAAATCCTTGGGATCTAATGTTGTGAGTTCACTATCAAGCTTGTAGCCCTTAATCTCATCAACTTGAACATACAATTTGTCATAAATATCCCAAGCCTCTTTGATTGTACATTTCTCAATGTGAAAAATGAGGTCATCTAATACATACTTTCTTAATGTTTCAAGTTCCATAGAGTTTTTAGTGAGCCATTCAACTTGAGCATTAGGATCAACCTTAGTATCAGCCTTAGGATCAGGTGCTGATGTTATTGTTCCATTTACATAATGAATGAGTGATTCTTCTATTAGTTTACTGCATGCCTTAATCTTCCATGAAGCATAATTATGAGGAGTTAAAAGTGGAAATTTAGGAGAGCCCATAGCAACAAAATGAAAAAATGCAAGATAGAGAGAGGCACAATCACAAAAGACACCCCCCCAAATCACTCAATTAGAGAAACACCCCCCCCCCCAAATGATGATTTAACACTTTATACTTAGTGTGTGTACAATGGGCCACTTGCAAAACAAGACAAGGTAAACTTTTGATTTCAACTTTACAACTGCCTCAAATAGGATATAAAAGAATCCAATAAATACTGCAAGTGATCTAAACTGAGATCCAAGAAAAATACAAGTATCAAATAGGCCAAAAATGACCAAATACTGAAAGTATAATTTATACTTAAAATCACTACAAACTAATGGCATATTATTAAAGTAGATGAAAAATTATGTACTTAAAAAAAATGGCACCTGAAAAGAAGATCGCATGACCCCAAACGAAGCCTCTAAACTTGCAAAATTGAGGATTAGACAGGTGCAGTAATAAAAAACTGCAAAGTGTGAAAAACTTTGTCCATCAAAATAAGAAAATTCCTCCATCACTGTGAAGAGCACAAAAATTAGCCCAAATAAAAAAAAAATTGCACCCAAAAAGGAGCAAAAATGAGCAATATATGGCCTCTTGAAGTCGGATTCCGAAATCAAAACGCCAAATGAGAGGGGGTCCAAAAAATTTCAAAATACTGTTGATGCAAGCTGATGTCATTATTCTGCAAGCTTAGATTTGATTACCATTCGACCGTCATCAGGTCATCACTCCCTTCTCTGCTTGTACATATGATGTCATCGGTACGAAAGATGATGACATCGACAATGACTATGTTGGTGTTGGTGACTGGAATGTCTATACAAATGACATGGTAGACAGGTGGCATTGACTAAGCATATGGTCTACTGATGTGTACTTCCTGCATGGTGATGAGGTGGCCAAATTGGACTGTCACACATGTGTATGATGCTCACTGTGCAGTGATGTGGCAGATGATGTGTCATCGATCAGGCGTTCTTCTCGTCTAATTTGGCGCAATGAATATGCGACAACTAGGTGATGAGTCAGAAGTATGACAAAATGTGAGATGACCGTGTGGCATAGGATAGGTGGTTAGCATGGAGGAGCACAAAGCTGACTGACTGGAAGTCAGAAGCGGTTGTTGAAAGTGGATGACGCTTGGGCGGTCTTAATGGCAGCACCGGCGACATCGCCAGAACCCTGAAAAACACCAACTGACGTGTCGGGAAAATAGGGATGATGCAAAGCTGCCGACAGACACAGAAAGATACGGAGGACGAATGATGTTGGGGGAAGTACGATGCAGCCCCTGAAAAAAAAATACTCCAGAGTATAGGAGGGGGACAGGGGTCCCGCCCCAAAATAATAATTTTGGTTTTATTTTTTAAATAAATTTTTTTACAATTTGATAAAAAACTGTGAAGAAATTTAAATAGGTTCGCAAAAAAATAAATAATTTAATATATATTTTTTTTGAAAAATCCGTACAATATACGAGAATAGGCGATTGTTTTCCTTCACCAAATATGGCCAAGTTTATACGCAAAATTTATGGAAATGGCCACCCAGGCACAACCGTGTTGTCCAAATCGTTGTAGGACACCCCCAAAAAATGTAGAATCCGAAATCCAAAAATTTAAGCCTTCAAAATATCTCCAAAAGACTAATCAATGAAGCCCTTTAGGCTCTGATACCATGTGAGATTTTGCCAAGATCAAGAGCTCAATGAAAAGTACAAAATAGAGAGACAAACTAGATGATAGGAATAAACTATATTCTATCAAGAGCAAATACTGATCAACTGGATCATCAAGAAAAATTACATACAATGTAGATAAGCTTTCTTATAAGGGCAAGGCTAAGAGACAAGAGAGCACACAATATTGACATGTGGCTCAATGAGATGAAAGGGTAGGTAGGGGTAGGTAGGAGAAATAATAAAATATTCTACATGAGGTGGATCACCCACCGAAGGCAGAATTATCACTCCACAATAAGTGGATATGATAAAGTAATAACAATATCACACCATAAAAGGTGGAGTTTCTCCTACATACACACTCCCAATGTAGCGCATCTCCCTAGGTGTCTCATATGCAAACTACTATGATATGCATGTACGTAAGTAAACTTAAGTAAAGTGTAATTATATCCAACATGAATAAATAGTTACACCAACACATTTACAAGGCTTGCTTGTGTTCATATGTTGGTTATAATCATGATTCATTTGCTTCTTCATAATAGAACTTGTTTTTCAAGTTGTTCATCATTAAATTCAATATTTGTTAGGACATTTGTGATAAAAAATTCTAACAAAAGTCCACATTTGAGTGTTTTTATATGATATACATACCTAGTTCTAAAGTGCCCATTTTTGGCATAGGGTGGAAGGATACTAGAAAAGGTTGGGGAGACTGGTATTCTTGGTAATTGCATTTACTTAAAAAATTCTAAACCATTTCAAAATAGAAATTTTGTGTGGATCTTGAAATCATTTCATTCCATGAGACAATAAATAATTCCCTATAAAACTTGTCTTTAAAGTAGTTGAGAGAAAGTTCATCGTTTCCAAGAATAAAATTTAAACTTGTGCATTTTAAGCAATTCTTTTTTGTTCTTTTTATATGAACTTTATTTCTTTAAGACTGTCCAGATATGCCACAATCATCACAATAGTATCAATAAATAGATTTGGTGGATGTATTTCCAATTTTCTTTGTATCAACGAATAGATCTACATGAATGGAAGTCAGAAAATCTAACTTTCAAATGGAATTTGTCAATGAAATCAATGGTGAGCATTGCCAATGAAATCTATGTTAATCATTTAAAGCCCGTGGGTGTTCCTCTTAGAGTTGTTCATGTGTTTGATTCTTTCATAGTGTTTAAATGAACATCTAGTTTGTAAATATGGAACTCTCCTCTTTCATGGTGGTTATGTTCTTTTTTTCTTGTAGTCATTTGTAGTAAAAGAGTGTGCATGTTTGTTGTGCACTTTTAGCTCCCTAGTCACATGTGAAAACACTTACTATTTGGACTACAGTACAAAGTTCTTATATTTGGTTCATGGTCAACCCATTGTTACATGAAAGAAATGGATGATTATTCATTGGTCTCTTATGTGTTACGAATTTTGGTATAATTTATATTTTATAATCTTCTAAACAATGTAATTTCTCTCTGTAATGCCCACCAAAATATCCTATTGAAATAAACCATAATCTACTAACAAATGGAGATAATTTATTTTGTTTTAAGTCAACCATCACTACTACACAATCTCTAACATTTTTTATTGCAACATTACAACCAATATGCATCAATGCATCTTTTAACAATTACAATAATATATATGAATCAACAAGAACATAATCATAGAACATATCACACAAGCGGAGTTATCATTTAACCATTAACATATCTCTATACAAACTCATACATTATATCCATTTCCTAGGGTATCTCAATTTCACTACTTGACAGAAACCTAACACATCACATATCCATCTAAAACATCTTACACTATCATTCTACTAATCATTTACCTCCATACAGATATGAAAAAGTATTAACATATATGTATAAATCTACCACATTTCATACCCTTTAGGTTCATATAAGAATACCAACCAAATGTTCCTAATACCCTTCTTTATTCATCAGTCATTTGACACTTCATAAATCTAAATGCATTTAACTGTATCCTACATATGGAACTAGATTATTTCCTTAAGCACAATCATTACACAACTCATCAAGAATACTATCCATATTCATATGCAAGATTATAACAACAAGCACTTATCTACTTCCAAATAGGATTCCAAGCTACTAAACAAATTCAAGAGTCATACCATGCTACAAGAATAAACACATTCTAACATTTGATTCCCTAATTCAACATAGGATCTCATTCCCAACACGATGAGCATTTATACAACATGAACCATATAATAAGACATCATCTTATTTCAAGAGAACAGTTCTACATCATCAAGTCTAAATACATAAAAGCACATGGAACAAGCACATAGTCTCTTTTACTACATTCCATCATGATGCTTAATAATACAAGTTACATAAGTACATAATCATATTCCACATTTACAAGTCAATGCAATAGAGTAATATCTCTAATGTATAGAAATCAACACCATAGGAAAAGTTACGCATATTTAAGTGTCGTATATTCCATGTAAATCCACAACTACTCATTAATTTTCCATATCCCAAGATAACTTAATCTATCTCCCTTGGACTTGCAACCAACATTATTTTTCTACAAAAATTTGTTGAAAAAGTTAATGAAGATTGTGGGCAGACAAGCCTAAACTTTCCATCATTTTTTGTTGTCTTACAAACTCTTCTCTATCTCTCACCTATGCGCTAAAAGTCAGAGCGTATGTGCTATAGTATGGAATATATACACATTAAGAGAAAATGCACTACTCTGGAACTCATACGTGCTATATTGAAGGTCCAATGCACTAAAAGATAGATCAAATCATTATGTGTTGGGATAGGGTTCTTACACGTTGGTGTATCTGTCAGATGTGCTCTAGAGTATAGGACATATGCATTGTAAAATGAGTTATATGCGCTACAATGACTTGCAGATGCGCTATTCTAGTATTCTTTCAAGAATTTGTCTTTAACCTCCATACAAGATTATTAGAAATTCGGGGATGGGCCCCAAGATGAGCGCCAAAAATTTATGCTAGAATAGTGGTGTCAGTTGATTAATCAAAAAGAAGAGAAACTAACATACCAATGAAACGTTAGATATAAAGACAATAAAGTAGTTAAACAAACTAATCCTTCAAAAGAGTCTCATTTTTCTCTATCTCATAGGATTCCTCAAGTCAATGGTTGCTCTCAGATCATTGAGCAACCAACCTTTGAAATGACAACTCTAAGAATGAGTGATAATGGATAAAAATGATCTATATGCAATATGCAACTAAGATCTATATGATAAATTTATTAAGATGAGGATTATGCTATGGTAATGACAATATACTAGCCTAATATGATATATACTAACATGATAACATACTATACTAACAATGCTTCTAAATGATTTTAAGATGATGCTTAGCAACAAAGATAGGCAAAACTTAAGACTTTGATAGACTATAACTTGGATACATGAAACTTGTGATTGTCAAAGAGAAATGAGGCCTATTTATAGAAGAAATGGGAAAATCGATGGTCAAGATTGAATAATCTTAACAAGGGATATGATTGAATAAGTTTCAATCCATGTTTTCAATTTTAGCCAATGAAATGGTGACAATTGCCAATATGAGATGGCTTGAGAGGAGAGAGAAGAGGCATTAAATGCCTTAGAAGACATGGTGGTTACCTTAGGGGGTATGGTTAGGGTTGAGTTAGTGGATAATCCTTTTATCCAAAGGATAAAAAAATGTGCAAGAGTTAAAGGGATAACCATGGTCAAAACAATACATGCTTGAAAAGACCTTGCGTTAAAAAAGATGGTTAATTTAGAGGATAGTCTATAACCCAGGGTAGAAGGTGAATTAACCATTAGTGGTTATGTAAGAGACTTTAATGGTTTGGAAGACTTTAGAGGTTAACTATTTGAAGGCATAAAGCCTTTAATGATTATTGAAGACTTTGGGGGTTTTTGAGAAGTGACCTAGTTTCTTAAGGAATGTGCAAATGTTTATGAGGGGGATTAGGCTAAATTGGAATTTATTAGAAGGGTATAGAAAGGGGTTTAGGCATGCAAGTGGATTCTATAGGATAATGCAAGTGAGAGGATTTTTAATATTTAATTAAAATAATATTGATTTATTTCAATTAATGGTTTCAACTTGCATTTAATTAATCTAAATAAATATTGATTTATTTAAATGTGTGGAAGGTATTTAATTAAATGTAAAGGGGTGTTTAATTAAATAAACATGATTTATTTAATTAATAGACTAAACTTTACTAGATGAATTAAATTAAATAAATTGAATAATTTATTTAATTAATAGAGGAAGGGGTGAAATAATTAATAGAAGAACTGTTAATGAATTAAATAAACATTAAAATATTTATTTAATTTAGAAGTCATTTTTATGTGTCTACACTTACAGTTTGAGTTAATTTGTAATTTTGAAATTGTAATAAGTATTGCTCCTCTATATTGTGAATTATTTCCCGAAGAAACAGGAAAGAATAACATCTACTTTTAAAAAGAGGATAGGATGATGTACCACCCAAGTTTAGATTAGGAATTAAAAGTTGTAGGGTAAAACTACTAACCCATGTCACACTTTTATAAAGGAAAATGTTAACACAACAATAACTATTCAATTTTGATGACATAAAAGTGACATTTGTATTTTGAATTTGAAGATGGTGTAAACTGATGAAATGTGTAAAATTTGATGAAGTTTGAGTCTATTTTTTTTTTTTTTAAATTTGTCAAGGATGATGTGTTTTTTTACTTTTAAAATCAATTTTTTTATTGCTGATAAATGCTAAAAATCAGGGGGTTTAGTTCCCACCAAAAAAACAAAATATAAATCAAATTTTTTTTTTTTTTCTTCTGATTTTGATATCTCTAATAGATGACATAAATATACAGTGCATAAATAAAAAAATAAAAAAAATTGATGTATATTTTCTTAGTTATAACATTTTAAAGTCGAACATACCTAAATTTGATAGTTTTTATCTCCCATCATATTTTGTTTATTTAATTTTTTATAATATTAAAAAATAAAATATCCTTTTGGAGAAGACTCTCTCCTCTAGTGAACTATATTCTTTCAAATTTTTTTTGAGGTGATTCAATATTTTTTTTGTTTTTCGAACTAGCCTCTTACCCAACATTATAATGCCTACTTGTAGTATTTTTGAAATAATATATATTAAATCTAATCACAACATCATTAAAAATTGCATGATTATATTCTTGACTTTGATCTCTACAAAAAGGGTATTTTTTTTTTATAATAAATTGAATTTACTTGTAGAATTTTGTTGCAGAACTCATAAGTTCCAAAAATTATTCAAATTTGGTGATGTGGCTGCCACTTAGGACTTTCCGATCGGAACACTTCTGGTCAAAACATTGGAGGCCGACGTGACTGGTCATTTAAATGACCACGCCTCTTAAACCCCATATAAATAATGATTTATTTTTTTCTTTTTAAATATAAAAAAATCAAGGAGTGTGAATTAATATAATCAATTTTTGAATTAAATCAAAGATTTTTTGGAAATAAAAGCGACATCGTTGATATAAAGCAGCATAGATTTCCAATTTTTTTGAAAATTTTGGTTGAAGGCTTCTACTTTTTTCAAGTATGTTATTTTAAGTTTTTTTTTTAATTAAATAAATATCCAATATTAGAAGGCATTTTCAAGTATGTTATATTAAACTAAATATTTTTTTAGATTTTATTAAATTTTTGGATGCATAATTTGTTAAATAAAAAAATGCATTGAAATGTTATTTACCTTTTATTTGTGGATTCATTTATGTAATTGTTTCTTAAAAAACATTTTTTAATTGTAATGATCTATGATTTATTTCCTATTTATGATATATATGTGTTTGTGTGTTTAGGTGTTAATCTGAATATTTTGTGCAATGGGGAATAAGAGGACTAGATCAAGGTTGTATAATTGAAAAAGGGACGATAAGATGAAAGGTCGTACAAAACGTAGTCAACAACAATTCGTTGATGTTCAAGTTCAACCTATTAATGTTTAAGAAATGACAATGCGAGTAGAAGATCAAATTGGTACATCATCAAGTTTGAAATTGTTCTCAAGTATGAAAAATTTAATGAAAATGGATGAAGATAGTCTTTTCAATGAAATTCCTTCCAAAGATATGGTACCTGAAAGCACAATAAAATTGCATTGTAAGAAAATGTGAGATGATTATTTTGAAAATAGGTCTATTATTGGAAGGGCACAATTGTTTGCTAAGTTATTTAGGAAAAGAGAAATGACCCATGTTTTGGAGTTGTTGGGTGTTGATAATAATAAAATCTCACATGATGCATCAGTAAAAGATACTATAATTGAAAATTTGCAAGAAGCATTGAAATGTATTGACAACACAAGTCGATGTGTTGAATTAAGTGTTGCATGTAGAACATTGATGACTATGATTTCTAGTAAGAAATTGTCTCTTAAAAACAAGTTCATGCAATTTCTCAATTAATGCAGGTATCTAGAAGAACTGGTCAAAGATATATTAGGAAGAGAAATATGGTAGATGAAAACATTGAAAACAATTGGATAAATGTCTATAGGGTTCTTCGAAAAGATAGAATTTCTGAAGGTGTAAAAAATAGGTCATTGATTATTGGACCAACCAACCACTCTGGTGTTTCTTCCAATAGAAGGGACACTATACAGATGATAGATGAAGGTGGTACAAAAATTTCATATCCAAAACATTTTCTAGATACAACACAAAGTGAACTATTTCAAGCATTCAAGCAAGAATTTTCAGATGTGAATATTTGTCAAAGGATGTTTGAGAGATTGCGTCCTTGCTTTGTACACATAAATAAGGTACATGAACTTCTTGTTGTCGAAATCATGTTGAATTTCATCTACACGTGCAATCATATAAAAAAGTCATGGCAACAATTAATCAAAATCTAGTCATTCCTACAAGTACAACATAATTTGTGAAATCTATTTTATGTGATAAATTAGAAGATTCAAATGAGTTCAAAATATAGTGTATAAAAGGTACATGCATTGATTGTGAATATTTGAGTAAGTTTTTGTTGCAAAGTGGGAATATTGATATTATAATACAAATTATGTGGAAGAGATTTGAATATGAGACATACCAAACTAAGTCAGGAGCTGAATCCAAAAAAAATGTGTTGAAAGAGAGTGAATTATCCTACATTTAGTTTAAGACTAGATTTTGTAGTATCATATATCCACATATCCAACATTGCCATGGTGCAAGATGGAAAGATACATACTTTCTGGAGTCAAAGAATTGTTTTCCAATAGGTTGTATTCTGGGTCAGTGCAAGAAGCTGAGTCCTCTTTTTGGCCAAAAAGTGGAAGTGTTTTCCCTGATTTTCAGATTTTGTGTCATTTGAGCTTAAATTTTGAAACACTTAGAGATTGAATCTTGGAAAAAGTTGGTAATATAAAAGATATCCCTCTAAGTGTACTTTCCAAATATGTAATTTATTTTAATACCCACATAATAAAAAATAACTTTTTGAATGGAGATCTATAAACTATGTTTTAAAAATGTATGTTTCAGGACCATACCATGCATGTGTACGACCCACACTTTTTGACACAATTAAAATTATTTTCTCAAACCATTTTGGAAATGGTTTGTAACACACTGAAGATTGATGAGCATATTTTTCTGTATTTTTTTCTAATATTTTTTTTTAATTAATTTTTTAATGGTCGTAATTATCTTTTTGAAAATTTGATGTGTATGACCCACATAATTTGACGTAAACTTAATTTTTTTTTATTTTTTTATTTTTAAATAGAAAAGAATTTTGTGTAGATTGATGACATATAATTTTTTTTTTCAAAATTCATTAAAATAAAAAAGTTATTAAATTAACAAAATTAGTTAATATTTCAAGTTTATGGACCTGATTTAGTATAAATTAAATGAAAAATAGTTAAAATAATCAATATTTAAATAAATTTACATATTTAGAATCTAGACAGTATAATCTGAAATGGGTTTTAATTTCGTATAAAAATTCTCTAATTAGAGGAATGTAAACTATTTTAGAAGTTCATATTTGTGCTTTCATTCATGGAGATTTGAATTTGCAGGTCAATGTCTCAGGTGTGGCCATCCCAAGCCTATCCTGGGCCTAATCCCGAGCCGAAAGGCAAGTTATGGATTCAAATTCCACAAAACGGGGCCCTATTTTATAAATGGAGGCCCGTTCCATTTTTTTGCCCGTTGAATTTACTAACAGGCCCCCATTCCTAAATAACTGTAACTGTAAAAAAAAAGACAGATTGCATCAATTTACCATGCTATCATTGAAATCCGTATTGACAAACATTTTTTACACAAATTTTTGAGGAACATAGTAAAAAGGTATTATTTTTTGAAGAGGAGTTTGTAAATATGGGTTCTACGAAACGTCAAAAGAAAAAAAAGAGGACAATGACAACGGGCGAAATTCAAGAACAAAGAGAGAAAGAGGCAAAATGCCAAAGAGATCAAAGATCACAACAATGACAATTGAATAATACTTCTGAAGCACCTAGTTCAGTGCCCGTTGTAGATGAGACCATTGAAGACATCATGATGGATGCAAGAAATGTAGAACCAAACACGGGTATGAATGTTGATGCAAATGTTCATGTGGATGTGAACCCTGGTTTGTTTTTAAATCCCCAAGACTATGATGCCTATCAAATTGCTGATTTAAACGAAGCTGGATATAAATTTCATACACCAATACGAAAAGAAATAAAAATTGAAAATATTACACCACCCTCTCTGAAAGAAAATGAATGTAAATTGTTTACTATTTATAGCAATGTGCTAGATAATCTTAATGTGTTAGTTTCTTGGAGACAAATCAGAACACATGTGAACAGATTATATAAACAATTTTTCTATAATAAAAAGTTAGGATTCCAATGTCAATTAATGCTACAATTAATAAAAATGTTAAAATGCGTAAAGTCATGAAAAAAATAGGTACTTAGGCAGAACCAAAAAGAAAAGATGAATCATATAAGAAAGTTGTATCTACTATTGCCAGTGCCATAAATTCTATCGAAAAAACAAGTCGATCTAAAGATAAGAATGCAGCACGTAGAGTTATAATGACTGCTATAGTTGACAAAATGATTGTTAGTAAAAGAATGTTAAGTGATATAAGTGGCTATTTGAACTTACACCATAGAACCTTGTCAAGAGTGGCCAAAAGAAGAGACACAATTGAAATTGATCCACTAAACCATTGTTGGAGTTTTAGTGGTAGACTTAAAAGGTCGGACATGAAATTAAATGATGAAACTAAACAATTAATTGCAAAATTTTGGCATGATAACACTAGAGTTTCATCAAATGTTAGAGATGTTTTAAAGTTAAGGGTGGGATCAAAAATCCGTGATCCTCATCCAAAACATCTTCTTGACATGACTCAAACTGAATTCTTTAAAAAATTTAGTGATGAATTTGTGTTAATGAATTTACGAATTAGTCAAAGATCATTTGAAAAATGCAAACCTTGGTATGTTAAAATCAATAAACAAAGAATATCTTGTTGTTGTAAAACTCATGTTCAATTTCGTTACTATTATGATGTTTTTTGATATATACGTTGTATGTTGCATGGTAATGATCTTGTGTAGGATTGTGGTGTCTATGTTCCACCTGAAACTATAAAAGATTTAATTGGAAGTTTATTTTGTAAACCACTTAATGAACAATTATTTCTTTCCACTTCATGCATTTATGGCCTTTGCAATTTATGTGGGTACTATTCTTTGATAGGTGAATGTTTGTATGAACATGTTTCATCTGAGTTTGGACAAAAAATGGTTGATGTTAGGAGATTTAAAAATATAGAATACCCTCTAAAGGATTGAAAGATGGGGAAACGTTTAGAATTGATTACATAATAGAATAGTGTGAATGCATTTATCAGTGAGTTTAAAGTCATAGTGTTCCAAAATATGTGAAACATTCCTAACATGCCCGATGGCTTGATGGACAGTTTCACATATGCAAGAACACATTTCCCATTGGAACAATAGTATCAGTTGTGGATTTTGTAGAAAATTATACTCTAAAACCACAAGAGGAAACTCAATCACAATAATACAACTCAGTGCAAGTGGCCATATTTGTGCATGTTATATATAGACACGACCATGACAATACAAAAGATAACATAAATTTTTTGAGGGAGTATTATTTCTATGTTAGTGATAATCGATTACACTCTTCAGAGTTTGTTCAGCATTGCTTCAAGGTATTTCATGATAATCTTAAGGAAAGATAAATTGACATGAAACAACATATGATATGGTCAAATAACTGCATTGGACAATTCAAAAATGCAAGAATGTTTTATTTGCTATGCAAAGTTCACAAGATAGCCAATGTCCAACATTTATGGAGGTTTTTTGAAGTGGGACATGGTAAGGGGGAACACGATGGAGCTAGTGCCTGTGTAAAAAGAGCTCTAGCTAGAGAATAATTGAAATTTGAGGATACAGCAAAATTCAAAGATGCTCATGCAGTTGTAGATTGGTGCAATTCAAAGTTGTCAAAAGGATCAACTGAAAACTCTGCAATTTGGCGTTTCTTCTGGTTGATAGAGGAAGATAGTATTCCTATTCGGCATGATTGTAATAACATCATTATATCGGCTAAGTGGCATTCATTTAAGTGTTCTAATTCAAACACATGGACTATATTCACAAGGCAACTTGCTTGCTTTTGTTAGTTTTGTGTTTCCAGAGATTGGGAATTTTGTGAGAATAAAGAATGGGTTGAAGAATGGAAACAAAGAGCATTGACACCCATAGATGCAAATGATCTGCATGAAATAACTGATGAAGATATGGATCAGATGTTTGCATCAAATGACTATGATCGCATTTTAGATCTTATACAACAAGGTAAAAAAAAAATTGAAATTTGTTTTGATTTATTAAATAGTACATATTTATGAAATCTTACAATGTATATTTTTGTTTTTATTTCTCATTAAATATTAAACTAAAATTGTTTTGTGCACAAGACATGTCTATGTTGTTGTTGCACCAGAGGACAATGAAGAGGGGACAGAGTATTGGTTGGCTCGATGTGTAGAGCCAAAACATAAGCTAACCACTCCTCGAGTAGATGATGATGGTTATGACTATCCAACAAGATCTGTGGTTGTTGTTGTCACTTGGCTATGCAAATATCTAACAAGAAATAATGGATTGCCCACATTTGAAGATTATGAATTAGAGAAGAAGATTATACATTACTTGCATTTGGTAGTGGCAACTAATATAAAATTGGATAGATATCATGGTAGGCCTGCTAATAAACAATTATGGACTCTCTCTATGGAAGAGCACGAGACAATTATAGATGCTTTGCAAAAGAGAGAGGATGCAAATGGTATAACAGAATGAATATCAAGTAAGTTATAATTTGAACCGTTAATCCACCTCCCTTTTAAAAGTTGTGATGTATATTTTATATAGCATTCTAAATCATGCATCATAATTATAAAATCCAATCTAGTAATTTTATTTTAGGTCTACCACAAGTAGAAGGCATCAATAAAAACAAAGTTATTTGTGCATACTTTATGTTTCATTTTGAATAATTACAAGTAACTTAAATTTTTGTATGCTTTATGCTTTATGTTGTATTTTAAATTCAATGTATCCTCATTATAAATACTAATCATATGTATTTTTTTTTTCAGGTCTCTCAGAGTAGACTTGGCCTCAATGACAACTATTGTTTGTGCATACTTTATGTTGTATTTTAAATTCAATGCATCCTCATTATAAAAACTATTCATATGTATATTTTTTTTCCAGGTCTTTCAGAGTAGACTTGGCCTCAATGACTACTATTGTTTGTGCATACTTTATGTTGTATTTTGAGAGATATAAATCCTTATTATTATAATTTAAATAGACTATTTATTTTATTTTAGATAGGTCTTCTTGATTATATTTTTTGCTTATCTATTATGATTAATACTTTTTAATTTAGAATATGTTATAATTATAAGATATGTTTCGATACTTAGTTCATGATGTACACCTTTAGTTTATCTAATCAAAAGATCTATTTAAATAAAATTGCAAGTCCACATAATCCATATAAAGTTATTTAAGCACAAGTTCCATAAATAAAATTTCAAGTCCACATAATCCATATAATATCTAATCCATATATATAACTGGATGGTAACATGATGAACTCCACATAATATCTAATGTGCACAAAATATATATGATCTAATTCTATTATGCAACTATCCATATATATAAAGTATGTGCACATGTAAACAAATGTGTAAAGTCCATAAAAAAGTACATATCATATAAAAAAGTACATGTACATCATATCAGAGCCAAATAAATAGTAAAATCTAAGTGCTATCATCAATAACATCCCGTGGTCTCTTCTCCCCAGGACGTGGTCCAGATCCACCCGTCTCATGTTGTACAAGGAAAAAATAATATTAAAATACTTGAAATTAACTATTAAAAAAATCATTTATCAAATATAGTTGGAATTCATAGATTAAGTTACAAACTTACCATATGCTCATCATATCCTCTATTAGTATCTCCTCTAGCAGTATCTTGTGCAGTATCAACACCAAGTGTATTGCTAGCTAACTCCTGTACAAGTTCAAATTCAAAGTGTCCAATTAAATCTTAAATTAAGAGTCAAAATAAGATCAAATTAAGTATTACATATTAATACCTCAAAGGATGTCGATGTGCATTCAAATTGGCTCTGATAAAATTATGAGGATAACCTATCCTAATAGTAGTGTCCACTTACAAACATGCATTTAATGAAATCATATTTAGTGAACATATATATATGTGTGCTAAATATTTTCAAGTTAAGTTACAATGTTGTAAGAGTTCATATTTAATTTATGAATTCTAAGATACATACCATAGATAGTGTCACAGTAGTCACACCCTCTTCTCGATGTGATGTAGAGGGTCCCTCATGACTTGAGTTTCTGGAGAAAGAAGCATTCAATGTATCAACATGAAAATTTATATAGTATATGATGATAACATATTAACTTAAAAAGATAGTACAATTTCTAGATAGAAATTTATACTATACCCCATAAGGTGTGCTGAGTTGTGTTCTAGTAGATGCAATATTGACTGTAATATTAGGTGTAGTCCTTATCTACATAAACCAAATTTATTTAATGAAGTATTAGATTGTATAAAAAAAAGACATGCACTTAATTTATACCTATATTTAATGAAATATTTAAAGATTGACATGTACATGTATATATATCTATACCTGGTCAAGATGATCATCAGAGCAAAGAAAATCTATATATGATGTCATCATACTATCATCTGTTGCATCATGCTCAGCTGGAACTAAAGCAGATCCTGGATTAGCATTAGGACCAACACATGTCTCATGACGACTCGAACACATATGTGGTATTCATCGAGGAGCGAATTCCATGTGAGCAGCTTGCTCACTCAAGTTACCTGTGAGGGAAGTCAAAGCATCTAATGTAGAAATGAATGATGTATTCTGCACATCTGTAGGAATCGATGGAGCAACAAGTGGAACTATGGGTGGATTTGGTAGGGGATTATTACTCCGTGCCCCTAATCTATGTTATGGCATTCTACGACCAACACCCTGGAATGACTTAAAATCAAAATAATTTGGTTTTTGGTGCATTACAAACACACAGTATAATTTCTTCAAAAAATAAAAAGGGACCTCATAATTACGATGTGGTGGATAATAAAAGTCCATCCACCATCTATCCCAAAAGTGTCTAGCCATTTTTGGATGCACACACCACCTAATTGAAATGCTTTTCTGGTTAGGTTGCATTGGTTCTCTTGTTTTTGGGTTAGTAAAATATGGACATAAATGAGCTTTGGTTATTTTGAGATTAGTGATCTGGCTATAAGTTAAACCATCGGCATAAAAATCACGCAACTCTTGTCATCGTCTATGAAATTGATCTAATTGAGAATCAATAGATCTAACTGACTCGACAACAATTTGCATTGATTTTGCAAACTTTAGAAGATGGGGTGGCGTGATTGGCTCATTTTGGATAGCAATAATATTTTGTTCAATCACTTTTAGGTTTTCATTAATTTGTTCTCTTAAACAAATTTCATCCAATCTAGGGGGTGGATGTGGTGGTGGTGGTGGTGGTGGTGGAGGAGGAGGAGGGGGCTACGGTGGGTGATTTTCACCTAATAGTTCATCTATGTCAAAGACATCCATGATAACAAAGAGCTCCTGCATATATAAAGATATACATGAATTATATACAATTCTATGTCAAAGAAGAATCTATTTTAGTTTTAAAAAAAATATTTATAAATAGTAACATTTCTATGTTATTGAATGAGATACACATGAAATATAATATAATATTGAACTTACAAAAATATACATGTACATACTATTGAATCTTTAAATATAAAATTTGCACACAAAACTTAATAAAAACTTTCAATGAAACTTCATAAATCTATTATATATTCAATAGCAATATAAGATCATTACACTCTATAAACCATGATATGATCATAAGATCATGATAGATTTAATAGCAATACAAGACATAAATCATTATGGTAAATTAGTAGTTATTAATAAAGATTAGATACTGTAAAAATAGGAGATAAAACATATGAAGTAAAAGTAGGATTAAAAAAGGAAATCAAGTGAGAAAATATTAAACATGCCCTACAAGTGGGGTAATAGAATATAAAGTAAACATAAAAGATTAAATTATGTGATATCTAGTGGTTTCTCTTTTATGTTATGTGTCACCTCAATGTGTACATTCACTTTGTTGGTGCATCATTATTTTCGTGCATTTAGCTAAGTATTGTATTGCATATTTGCACCTAGGATAGGATAAGATTAGTTGGGTAGATATCTACCTAGGTAGGCATCACATGTTCAACTCATACTCCCTACTTTGGTAGAGATGTGGATATATGTTACTTGTCTTCTAAATTTTTTTGTAAGAGTTCTCTATAAATAGGATTTTATATATTAGAATTTTCCTACAACATGTCTCAAAATGATTAAAACACTTGAATAAGGTAAAAAACTAGGAATGTGAGATACATGATATGGATGATGACAAGGATGGTTGAGAATAAAGCGAATTTGAATGGATTATGGTATACTCCTAAGTGTAGGGTACTTTTAAAAAATAGATTATACATGATGCAAGAATTTGGTCTTCATCATGGTACTTGTCCAAGGTGTCATAAGAATGGTTTTCACTGATGAATAAAAAAATTATGTTTACTTTTCTCTCTTTTTTAATTTTTATGCAAGACCAAATCCTTTAGGTGTGGATATGTTAAATGATACACAGGATATTTATAAGTTTTTAAAAATCCTAGCCAAAAAATATAGGACACTGGAACTATGGACCTATTATGCAATGTCATGGCATAATAGGACTTATTATGCCGTCATGGCATAATAGGTCCTACTATGTAATGACATGATATAATAGGTGGACTATTATGCAATGATATTATTATGGACCTGTTATGCCATGATGGCATAATAGGTGGACTATTATGCAATGTCATGGCATAATAGGACCTATTATGCCATGACGGCATAATAGGTCCTATTATACCATGACATGATATAATAGGACCAACTATGGACCTATTATGCAATGTCATGGCATAATAGTTCCATAATTGGTCCTATCATACTAAGTAAACATGTCAAATTAGCATAGTTTTAGTGTTGGAGATGAATTTGATGATGAAGTTGGCAATTCGAGAAAATCATGTCATGTTGTGGCTTAATAGGTCCTATTATGGACCTATTATGCCACGATGGCATAATAAGTGGACTATTATGCAATGTCATGGCATAATAGGACCTATTATTTCATGATGGCATAATAGGTCCTATTATGCCATGACATGATATAATAGGACCAACTATGGACCTATTATGCAATGTCATGGCATAATAGGACATATTATGCCATCATGGAATAATAGGTCCATAATTGGTCCTATCATACTAAGTAAACATGTCTAATTAGCTTAGTTTCAGTGTTGGAGATGAATTAGATGATGAAGTTGGCAATTCGAGAAAATCATGTCATGTTGTGGCTTAATAGGTCCTATTATGGACCTATTATGCTATGATGGCATAATAGGTGGACTATTATGCAATGTCATGGCATAATAGGACCTATTATGCCATGATGGCATCATAGGTCCTATTATGCCATGATGATATAATAGGACCAACTAAAGAACCCATTGTGCAATGTCATGGCATAATGTGTCCATAATTGGTCCTTTAATACCATCACATGACATAATAGGACCATAATAGGACCTTTATGCCATGACATGTCATAAACCTAAGCCTAAACTTTGATATCTAAAATTTGAAGAGTAATGTTAATTACTTTTATGGTTATACTAATAGTGGTAACTTTTGTATTACCTAATGAGGATTAAGAGCAATTTTGGTACATATGTTCAATTTAAGGAATTGGAATGGTGGCTTGCTAGAAGTGGTTAAATTTTTTCGTTTTGATTTTGTTTTGGTTTTCATTTTGATTTCCATTTAGTTTCAGTTTTGTTTCGATTTCATTTTCATTTTTGTTTTTGTTTCGATTTCGTTTTCGTTTTCGTTTTCTTTTTTGTTTCAATTTGATTTTTGTTTTGATGTTTCTGAGATATCTAATTTGATATTTTGTTTTGTTAACTATCTAGGTTTGGTTTTGATTTGTAAATTTGTTGATTATGGTTGAGGGTTAAATGTTGAAGAATATTTCAAATCAAAATCAAGAGTAACAAATTTATTTATAGGCTACTTTAAAAATAAACTAAAATAATACCAAAAAAATCTAAAGAATACACAAAAAACAGGAAAAAATTACAAGAAAATTATGAAATGTGAAAATAGATGATTGAATGTGTACCTGGGATAGTGTTGGAGGCTTGAAATGGAATCCACAACACGGGGGCCCATTTTTGATCTCTTGTTCTCACTCCACTGTCAGGGTGAAAATGAAAAAATTCGCCCAAAAAAAAGGGTAAAATACAATTTACAATCAAAAAACGGGGGAAACGGTCCCCCGTTTTGTTTAAAAGCGGGGCGCCATATTATGACAAAATGGGGGCCAGTTTATTTTAGCTTCAGGCCCCCGTCACCTTTCGGCTTGGGAGCCCGAAGCATAAACGGGCCCCCATTTTTAGGAGCGCATTTTCCAACGTGCAGAATTCCTCGAATTTGTGACTCATTACCTTGCACTTGCCCTTCTTTCAATTGTATATTTCTCTGAGAACTATACATTCAGTCCTCACACAAACATTCAAAGTCAATATTATCATTTTGAGTAAGTTGTAATATTTGTACAAGTTTGCTATAGACATGCACAATTTCAAGTGGATGGTATAGAGAGTACTTGAACACATTATCATCAAGGAGGTTCATTTCTATATCAGTGATGATACGTGTCATAATAGGAGCTATGTAGAACATTGTTTTGGAATGGTTTTTTTAAAGAAATTAGAGAAAGTGTGATAAATTGTTCACAACATTGGATTTGGTCAGATGGATGCGCATAAAGTTTTTGTGTAACTTCTTTGAGAGTGGACATGGAAAAAGAGAGCATGATGGAGCAGGTGCATGTGTGAAGCGTGTACTTCGCCAACATGAACTTATAGGTACATTCTCTTCATTTAATTTAATTTTTAATTTATCTTTATATCAAGCAATTTAAATATATATGGGAAAGTCCAATTTTCTAAAGAGATCTATCTTGTGTACAGGTAACACCATACAAAATTCAAATGAAATTGTTGAATGGTGCAAGTCATTTTTCTAGTCGTGATACAACATACAAGCGCTATTTTGGGGAAGTTAAAGGTATTTATTCTTGTGTTTGAAAATTATTTTAAAATTCAACATGACATAAATGAAAAGTAAATTAAATTAATTTTGTTGGATTGTGAGTTTGAGTATGTACATTTATTTTAAAATTATGTATTGAACTAGAAATGTAAATGTGTGTTTCTAAATTCATAAATTTGTTTAACATATATTGATTGATCAAATCCTTATAATTGTCAAACAATTAAAGGTATTAGAAGTTTACATCGAGTCATGACTACGGGACATAGCGAGCCTCTTATTATTCTTGTAAGAGAAAAATCATGCTTTTGTGTTGATTGCATTGAGAACAACACAAATACTCAATGTGAGAACATTGGAGATGGATGTGTTTTACAATGGGAAATGAAACAATTAGTCACAATGCCTCCTTATGAAGATAGTGACATTTCTGATATTCATGATCCTCTATATTCATTTGATTATGAACGTGTTTCTAATTTAGTTGTTATAGGTTCATGTGCGCATTTATTTAAAATATGTACAATTTTTTAAAATTTTCTTATTTATTTTATTGTTCAAATAATTTATGTTAGTTTTGTTTGAAATATATGTGGTCTATATAGGTGATATTTTTGTGGTGGTTGTTGATCCTGATAATACTGAAGGTGTTGATTATTATCTACTGAGATGCACAACACCAAAATGCAAGTTATTAGAATTAGTCACTAATGATGATGGACAACAATATCTAATCATTTAGTTGTTGTTGAAGGAACTTATTATCAACAAATAAAGATAGATAAAAATCGTGTAACATTTATTGATTATATGATATGCCAAAATATTCTATTCTACAGTCACTTATTAATAGCGACAAGATTGCATTTGGAGACATTGCCAAAAAGAGGACGTGGCAACCAACAGTGGAGGTTGCCTATTCAAGATCATGAAAAAATCTTAGAGATTTTAAAAGATAGGGAGGATCCAGATTATATATACCGAGATCTTTAAGTTAACTTATCATGTTTGAACTTTTTATATTAGATAGGTCGTACTTCAATAAACTCATACTTTCTAGGACAAGATCATATCTATCTATCTAGATATAGACATGCACATTTGTTTGGATAGTGTGGATGGTTATATATTATATATATTGCACATGGACATATAATTTTGTAGATGCATGTTGAGTTTATATGTATGTATGGATTTGAATTTTTATGTGTATGTATGTGTATAGATTTATTTATATAAATAAATGTATGGATTTATTTATATGTGGTCTTAAGGGACCTCTTAAGGGGTCTTAAGGGGATTTATGCAATGGGGTCATAGTGCATGTACATAGTTACACCTAGATCATAGTGCATGTGTGAATCACCTATAAATCATCTTTATGTATGTATACATGTATGTATGGATTTGAGTTTTTATTTGTATGTATGTGTATTGATTCAAATTTATATTTACATGTATGGATTCATTTATATGTGGTCTTAAGGGGTCTTAAGGGGATTTATGCATGTGTGAATCACCTATAAATAATCTTTATGTATGTATGGATTTTAATTTTTATGTGTATGCATGTGTTTTGATTCAAACTTGTGTATGGATTTTAATTTTTAAGTGTATTTATGTGTATGGATTAATTTATATTTACACATGTATGGATTCATTTAATTGTGTTGTCTTAAGGGGTCCTAAGGTGTTTTAAGGGGTCTTAAGGGGATTTTTGCAACGTGTTCATAGTGCATATGTGAATCGCTTATTTAAATCATCTTTACATATATGTATATTTGTATTGATTCATTTATATAAATACATCTATGGATTCATTTATATATGTTGTCTTAAGGGGTATTAAGGGGATATTTGTGTTGGGGATATTTACATCTATGGATTTATTTTTATTTAAACATCTATGGATTAATGTATTTTTTTATGATCTTGTATCTATTTCAATGTAATTTTAATATTTAATTATGTACCTTAATTATATTCATCATGCTTAATATAAAATTAATGTATTTAATTACACCTTAAGTATCTAATTAATTTGCAAAATTAATACATATTTAATTACACCGTAAGTATATTAATTACACCTTACTTTTGTAATTTGATAATTATGAGTTCATGATTGTTAAAAAAAATGCTAACAACTTTAATAAGTACCAAAGCACAAAAAATAAAAATCAATTAGTTTAACAATGAATGACTAACATCATATTACTAAGCATGTCATTTACGCAATCAATATATATAACATTTAGCTTTCAAAAATGTAAGATATATATAAACACAAAGTAGTATGAAATGCCTAGATCTCTAACACATACATACATGTACATACCATGTTCTAAAATATACATCTAGGAAATGTCGAGCTAAGAAAATAAATATATATAGATATATATAAAATATGTCTAGTACAATGTCTAGAGAATGTTTGCACATGGAAATCTATAAATAATGGGTCAGTCGGGGCCCTGTCCAGAACCTTGTCCTGATCACTACGCCTGTAATAGATTACACATGAAATCATACATTAAATATTCATAGTAGTAAATTTTTAAGAGTTATATTTATCTATATAATCGAATTTGAAACATTCATACATACAATTTATCTAAATAATTTGAAACATAGGTTAAGAATATAAATGTACACATGTTCTAGATAAACATACCTTAGGGTCTCTAACATCTCCACCACATGCTTGTAGGACTCTAGAATGTCTATGTGATGAAGAGCTCAACCTGAGTGATAGTCGCTCATTCTCTAATGTTCAATTTTTGTTAGATATAAATAACTTGAAATTATGATCAATGCATATCCCTTTAAATAGAAATTAAAAACAAACAATTAATTTAAAGTTATATATACCAATGTCTCCTGATGAATAAGGTCAGTGGGAGTGTGCAAATCTGCATACATGGATCCTAAAAAAAAATCCCTATAGTTCACAAATTACAATTAAATAATTAAAAAATTAAACATCTACAATCAAGTAGAGATAGTTTTTTAAATTAAAATTATTATTTTTAAATTTATACCTCATTTGCAACATCTAATGCTCATATGATCCTGTTGATGTCATAATCATGCAAGGAGCCCACTATAGCATCATCCTCAATGTTTGACTCCATAAGTAGACTAGTGTAAAACCCTCGAACTCCAGTACTAGGTGTTGTGTGATCAGTTGATGTATGAATAGGAGGAGGAGGTGTATCCTGGCCAACTGATGTATGTTGGGGAGGGGCAATAGGATGTGCAACAACATGTTGAGAATCTGTAGGCTCACCACCATGGCTACAAGCAACCAGTCTACCAAGTACACATCTAACATATGTTGAGGCCTCCTCTCTATATATCCCATGTTCCATAGCAATAACCTAATATGCATCCAAGAGATCACTAGATAGATAAGCGCTCATCTATCATAAAGGATATATCTTGCGTATGCGTGCCACATCCATCGACGATGGTATGTCTACCCAAACATAGGGATCATAACTATTTGATGCATCATCAACTGCAAGAATCTTAGTATGAGAGTGTAGAAAATATATACCCACACGATTTGATGTCATCTCGTTGACCTATGTGGCTATGGTAGCAATCTGGAAAAAAAAGGTTTTGACCAATAAATGCTCGCTTATTAGCGGGCTATGCTGTATCAGGTCTTCCAAACTTATCTGAAATTTTGTGTCTCCACTGCCCAACATGTGTAGGAAAATCTGTGTAGTCAACATCGTACCCCAAATGGAACTATGCAAATAATTATTTGCACAAATTTAAAAGGGGAAACTCATCCTTTTGGGGCCACATATGATGAGTGGCCAACCATCTAGGATATATAAATGGTGCCAAAAGTACATTTGTGCACCTAGTAGGCATATAACCCTTCACCCTACACATGGACTGATAATGAGGGAACATGGTCTTCACATCAGCAGTAGAAACCTTATCATTGACTGTTTCCCATTTTATGGTAGCACGAACACTACGTGAAAAGGAACTATAGAATAAAGTAGTGTTAATCTTATCATATGGATTATAAGTGTCAACTACGTCAATCATATGACGTAGCTCATCTCCAATGATCTCTCCCCTTTCCTTATCTATACGGTTAGGGGTGTTTTCCAATGTGTTGTTCAAGAGATCTAGAGTACATTGTAATGCATGTATTGTCTGATCATAAGGATGTTGCCTATTCTTAGGAGTTCTTGCAGACGTACGTGATGTCTGCTCACTCCCTCCTAGATTAACACTGGGCTCAGATCCAGTGTTATGTGAACTAGGCTGATCAAACATGATGATAATAGGAAATGTATAGATATATCTACATATGCATGTATGTACATATGTATTACAATTTATATTAAAAAATTGTACTTAAAAATATAAACAACAATTAAACATAATTTAAATTTTTAATCTAAAAATTGTAGAACAAAATAAATTGCAATTTTTCAAAAAAATATACATGTCTAATTTACATATATTTTCATCATTTTAAACATATTTAAACATATATAAATAGATATAAAAAGACCTTTACACATAAACATATATTTTCATCATTTTAAGTTAATATGAACATATAAAGATATAAAAAGAAATTTAAATACATATACATGTATTTTCAATATTTTAAACATATTTAAGTTCATAAAAAAAGATATTAAAATACATTTAAAATTATAAAAAGAAATATTTAAGCATGTGTGACCCCTTAGGACCACATATGACCCCTTAAGATACTATTGGCTCCTATTGGGTCAAATTGGGTCTTAAGGGGTACACTATAGACACTAGGATGCTATAAGGGGTCACGCATGTGTTAGAACACATGCATGACCCCTTAGGACCAAATATGACCCCTTAAGACACTATTGGGTCCTATGGGATCAAATTGGGTCCTAAGGGGTACATTATACACACTATGATGTTATAAGGGATCATATGTGGTCCTAACGGGTCATGCATGTGTTAGAACACATGTGTGACCCCATAGGACACTATTGGGTCCTATGGGTTCAAATTGGGTCCTAAGGGGTACATTATAAACACTAGGATGCTACAAGGGTTCATTTATGGTTTTAAGGGGTCACACATGTGTTATAACATGTGTAACCCCTTAGGACCACATATGACCCCTTATAGCATCCTAATGTGTATATTATGTATACTATTGGTTCCTATGGGGTCAAATTGGGTCCTAAGGGGTACATTATACACACTAGGATTCTATAAGGGGTCATATGTGGTCCTAAGGAGTTGAGCATGTGTTAGAAAACACGCGTGACCCCTTAGGACCACATATGACCCCTTAGGACAGTATTGGGTCCTATAGGGTCAAATTGGTGATAATATGATGAAAGAATAAATATTCGGTAGAATACTAAGAGGGGTGGGTGAATCAGTATACTGAAAAACTAATACAAACTCCCAAACTCAAAATAAAATTTTCAACAAAATAACTCTGTCAAGATAATATCTCCAAGATTACCAACATCATCCGGTCTGACTTTTATACCAACTTAAGAGTAAACAACTTCAAACTTGTAAACATCAATAATGCTTAATCAAATATCAACATTTTTAACTCTCATTCCTTGCAATTATCATGCCTCATAAGAATAGTTAACTAGTTAATCAAATCAGGAAATAAGATCATAACCACAAAAACATTCACCACTTGACAAAAATATTTATATGTGGAAAACCCAAATAGGTAAAAACCATGGTGAGATGAGACTCACAAGGATAGCTATCTAAACTCTTCTAAAGCTCACCCTGTTAGGAGCCAAGCCTATTAAAGCTTTTACAATAAGTCCCGTTAAGAACTGATTCTGTTAGGAATCACCCGATTAAAGGATTTACAAATATGCCTTGATGAAAACCACAATACCCTGTTAGGAGTAACCTCGGCAGAGGATTTGAGAGTCCAAACTAATGGATCACCTTGTGAGAGGATTTAGAAAGTAACCAAGCTTGTTAGAGCTTACCCAATTAGGGGATTTCAATTCTGTTGTGATTGTTAGGAAATAATAGGTTTTTCTTGATCTGTCTGAATAGCACTACATCTTCTTGATGAGATCCTTCTTAAGCTTCAATATGCCTTTACTCAATACTACAGATTCATTCTCCGGTTAAGAAACCTCACACTCAACTAATTTCTGCCAACTTTGCCAACACTGAAATAAAACAACATCATCGACCTTAAATACAAATCAAATAAGTCGGTTACAGAACAAAAACCTAATTCTCATCATTGAGATTACAAACAAGTCAGTACAATCCTCATTTAACTTGTTTATGAACACCCATTTAGTACCTATGACATTCTTTTTTACCGGCCGGGGTACCAGGGTCCAAGTAGTGTTTTTCTCAATCTTATCCAATTCCTCTTCCATTGCTTTAACCCAATGATCATCACCAAATCCCTCCTTGGCACTTCTTGGTTCAATGGTGGAGATCATGCAAGAGTTCTCTCTTATTCTTCTTCTAGTAAGTACTCCAGCATCCTTGTCCCCAATAATCTTCTCAAGACTGTGATTCAGTCTCACATATCTAGGAATAACATGATCATTCTCCTCAGGTTAAACTTCTCCATCATCTTCTTCTGAAATTATTTGTTCCAATTGAACAAGTACATCAGAATTTGCCTTATTTCAGATTTAACTATTTCAGGTTCCAAAAGCAAAATGTAGGGATCTTCATCCTTTTTCTTTGAACGGGTTTCTTCTAAAACTTCAAGATATTCATCTACACGAACATCAAAACTCTCAACAATTCTCTGAGTCCAGTTATTGAAACATTTGTAGGCCTTACTCTTGGTAGAATAGCCAAGAAATATGCCTTCATCACTCTTTGCTTCAAACTTGCTAATGTAATCACCTCTTTTAATGAAATATTAACTACCAAAGATCTTAAAATAAATAACATCAGGTGATCTTCCATACCAATATTCATAAGGTGTCTTGTCCTTACCTCTTTTCACCTGAACCCAGTTCATTGTATAGACTGTTGTACTTACATCTTCTCTCCAAAATGTTTTTGCTACACCTCCTTGTATCAACATTGTCTTAGCAACTTCAACCACTGACCGGTTGTTTCTCTCTGCTATACCATTTTGTTGTGGTGTCCTTGGTGCAGAAACTTGCCGCTTGATACCATTATCATCACAATACTTAGTAAACTCCTTAGAAGTGAATTCGTCGCCTTGATCTGTTCTCAAACATTTAATCTTTTTGCCACTCTCTTTCTCAGCTAAGGCCCTGAATGCCTTGAATTTACCAAAAGCTTCATTCTTATCCTTCAAGAATGTGACCCACATCATCCTTGAACAATCATCAGTGAAGATCATGAAATATCTATCACCTGAAATGCTTCTAGTTCTTATTGGTCCACATAGATCTATATGAACCAAATCTAACAAGTGCTTCGCTGAGAAGGACTTGCTCTTGAAATTAGTAGAAGCCATCTTCCCTAACTGAAATTATTTACAAAGAGAATTAACCGGTTTGTCTATCTGAGGTAGACCTCTAACTGCCTTGGACTTACTCACTTTAACAATATTGTCAAAATTTATATGACAAAATCTTCTATTCCAAAGCTAGATATCATCTATCTTTGCAATCAAAGAATTGATAACTATAGGATTAAGATGAAATAAATTACCTCTAGTTTGTTTACCAGTTGCAATTAATTCACCTTTGTTGTCAAAGATTTTACACATACCATTTTTAAATTCTAGTGGGTATCCTTTGCCATTCAATTGTGCCACACTCAGAAGATTGTGCTTTAGACCTTCAACCTAATAGACATCATCAACATTTCTCTCCCCATTAAGAAAAATAACTCCTTTACCTTTAACCATACAAGGTGAGTCATTTCCGAATCTCACAACACTGCCATCAAACTCGTTCAAGGAAATAAATTTTCTCTAATCACCAGTCATGTGATGTGAACAACCACTATCAATGATCCAATCATTAGATTTATCCATCCTAGACACCAAATCCTTCTGGTCTGATATCTCTTCCTTCATAGACACAAACACAATATCTTCAGTAGCTTCATCATCAGCAATACCACTGTCAATAACTAGAAGACAATCTCTCTTGCCTTTACCCTTATACTTCTTGAATTTGTCTCTCTTGTGTTCATTTTCACTATTAGGACAATTTGCTGCTATATGACTAATCTTATTGCAAGTAAAAAATTTCAACGGTAGCTTACCTCTTCTTTTGCCAGTGCCTCTAGGCAGTTGTTTTGCCAACAATGCTTCAAGCTCCACTAAATTGTCTTCATCATCAGAATCTCTGCTGGATTTGGATTCATAGCTATGGCCGGTATCTCTACTTCATCTCATAGATGGGCTAGAGACAGAAGCTTTGAATGCAAATTCTGATTTCTGTACACTACCATCATAGCCATTTAACTCAAAAGTAGTAAGTTTTCCAATGATAGAGTCAAGAGTTACCTTTGTTTTGTCAATGGATTTCATCTCTTGAATAGATGCAACTCGAATAGCATAGACCAGTAGCAGGGTTCTCAATACCTTACTCATCACTATGGCATCTTCCAATTTCCCTCCTAGACTCTTTATTTCACCAACTATTTCTTTTATCCTTTGACCATACTGTTGGATATTCTTTCCTTCATATATTATCATTTCATCAAACATTCCTCTTAAACTCTTCTCTTTACCAATATTAACATGTTCATTACTGTTATGAATCTCTTCAAGTTTTTTCCATAGTTCATATGCAGTTTCAAGACCATGAACATCTACATATTCAGCATCAGACATGGAACTTATAATAGCCTCTAATGCTTGATGATTCTCTTGCTATTCTTTCTTATGATCATCAGTCAGAGTTCTAGTAGGTGCAGTATACTTAGTTTCTACATGCTCCCAATACTGACTACCAAGACTCTGGATGTAAATCTTCATTCTGTCACTCCAGATTCTATAGTTCTCTCTATTGAACTTAGGACATTCTTTCTTCATCATGATCTACAGGATCTTTTCCTCAAGTTGTTAGGCTTGGGGATCTAAGAGGACCTGAGATGCTCTAATGCCAATTGATGATATGATGAAAGAATAAGTATCTGGTAAAATATTGCGAGGGGGGGGGGGTGAATCAGTATACTGAAAAACTGATACAAACTCCCAAACTCAAAATAAACTTATCAACAAAATAACTCTATCAAGATAATATCTCAAAGATTACCAATATCAACGTTTTCAACTCTCATTGCTTCCAATTATCATGCCTAATCAAAATAGTTAAGTAATTAATCAAATCAACAAATAAGATCATAACCAAAAAAACATTCACCACTTGACACAAATATTTATACATGGAAAACCCAAATAGGTAAAAACCACGGTGAGATGAGACTCACAAGGATAGCTATCTGAAATCTTTTGAAGTTCACCCTGTTAGGAGCCAAGCCTATTAAAGCTTTTACAATAAGTCCTGTTAAGAATTGATTCTGTTAGGAATCACCCGATTAAGGGATTTACAAATATACCTTGATGAAAACCACAATACCCTGTTAGGAGTAACCTTGGTAGAGGATTTGAGAATTGAAACTAATGGATCACCTTGTGAGAGGATTTAGAATGTAACCAAGCTTGTTAGAGAACACCCGGTTAGGGGATTTCAATTCTGTTGTAGAACATTGTTAGAAAACAACAGGTTTTACTTGATTTGTGTGAATAGCACTACATCTGCTTGATCAAATCCTTCTTAAGCTTCAATCTTCCTTTACTCAATACTGCATATTCATTCTCCAATTAGGCAACCATACACTCAATTGATTTCTGCCAACTTTTCTGACACCGAAATAAAACAACATGATCGACCTTAAATACAAATCAAATAGGTCGGTAACACAACAAAAACCTATTCTCATCATCGAGATTACAAATAAGTCGGTACAATATTGACCATTAGAAATCATAACAATCTCTTCACATTAATCAAGAAAATTTCAACCACTCCATGATCATTGCTTCATCGGACTTGTAACTCATCATGCGCTATACATTTTATGCAATCCCCTTTTCTCCTTCCCAAGACAATCAAACACGCCAAAATAACTTGAACTTCTCTTCATACAATGACCACACGTATCACCATCATAACCGCTCAACATCAAATCTTAAACCAAAAAACTTTGATCGGTTAGGGTTTAATTAAAAACAACTGGTAGGGTTTACCGATTACATAACATAGAAAGGTTTAACCCTATACACTGATTCAACTTACAAAATACCATACCGGTTTACAACATCTTCCACAAATTTTATCATACCGGTTACAAGACAAAAGAAATAACAACAATAACATAAAAAATATCATGAATACCATTCACCGGTTCAATTGACATCAATGACAACATATCATTAATGCAATCTATATGCAAAATGCCAACAATTGGGTCCTAAGGGGTACATTATACACACTAGGATTCTATAAGGGGTCATATGTGGTCCTAAGGGGCCACACATGTGTTAGAACACATGCGTGACCCCTTAGCACCACATATGATCCCTTAGGACACTATTGGGTCCTATGGGGTCAAATTGGTTCCTAAGGTGTACATTATACACATTAGGATGCTATAAGGGGTCATATGTGGTCCTAAGGGGTCATACATGTGTTAGAAAACATGTGTGACCCTTTAGGACTACATATGACTCCTTAGGACACCATTGGGTCCTATGGGGTCAAATTGGGTCCTAAGGGGTACATTATACACACTAGGATGCTATAAGGGGTCATAGGTGGTCCTAAGGGGTCTCGCATGTGATCTAACACATGCATGACCCCTTTGGACCATATATGACCCCTTAGTACACTATTGGGTCATATGGGGTAAACTTGGCTCCTAAGGGGTACATTATATTCATAGGATGCTATAAGGGGTCATAGGTGGTCCTAAGGGGTCATGCATGAGTTAGAACACATTCATGACCCCTTAGGACACTATTGGGTCCTATGGGGTCAAATTGTGTCCTAAGGGGTACATTATACACACTAGGATGCTATAAGGAGTCATATGTGGTCCTAAGGTGTCACACATATGTTAGAATGCATGTGTAAACCCTTAGGAGCACATATGACCCCGTAGGACACTATTGGGTCCTATGGGGTCAAATTGGGTCATAAGTAGTACATTATACACACTAGGATGCTATAAGGGGTAATAGGTGGTCCTAAGGGGTCACACATGTGTTCTAACACATGTGTGACCCCTTAGGAATGCCTATGAATCCTTATAGCATCTTAGTGTGTACATTATACATACTATTGGGTACTGTGGGGTCAAATTGGATCCTATGGGGTATATTATACACGTTATAGGATGCTATAAGGAATCATATTCACTCCTAAGGGGTCACACATGTGTTCTAACACATGTGTGACCCCTTAGGACACTATTGGGTCCCCTGGGGTCAAATTGGGTCTTAAGGGATACATTATACACACTAAGATGCTATAAGGGGTCATATGTGGTCCTAAGTGGTCACCCATGTGTTAGAACACATGTGTGATCCCTTAACACCACATATGACCCCTTATAACATCCTAGTGTGTATGCTATTGGGTCATAAGGGGTTTTTTGTATAAACTAGGATGTTACAAGGGGTCATTTATGATCCTAAGGAGTCACACTTATGTTATAACACATGTGTGACCCCTTAGGACTGCATATGACCCCTTATAGTATCCTAGTGTGTAAGTTGTGCATACTATTGGTTCATAAGGGGTATGTTATTGTTATATAAATTTTGAATCATCAAAATTTGATAAGCCTATGATCGGCCTTCAACATCAAATGAATGAAAGGTACACAAAAAAAAAATCTGTATACTTCATTATATATCAAATTTAAATATACAAATGAAGAATTCTTTTCAGAATGCAATGTATTTCATTAATGTATAGTTAAAACTGCATATGAAAGAAACTTTTCATTTACATAAATGTGTAAGGACCTACATAAGTCATGGGTATGACTAAGAATGTACAATGAGTAGAATGATATACAAATGAATAAATAGAAAAGAGAGAAAAGGGGATTAGTCCTTGCCTTTCAAAGATGAATGGTTGATGTGATCAAGCTACATCTTGTATCTTCATTCTCCTAGTGCTCCTAGAATTCTTGCAAGAGGTGAAGGACATAGGTGTTATAGCTTGGGATCTTACTTTCTATAACTAATCTACTCATACACATGTACATCAGACTACAAATGGAAAGAATCAGAACAAAACAACAAGTGAATCAAAGATCAGAAGTGTCCAATCATCAGAAGCTTCATGAGCTTCTTATTCTTCTAACTTGTTAAGAAAGGTTTCCATCTCATAAGTATCAAGTATGTGGGTTAAAATGGGCTCCCACAAGGGCTGAGATCAACATACTACTCCTCACTCACAGGGTGTCATTAATCAACTACCAAACATGAAACACAACTGCATCCACAATCCCATCTATTAGCATTCAATGATAGATTAAAGTTGCCATCCAATGTCAACACATACAACAATGAATAAAACTGTGTTTCCTGATCAACAAGTGACTAAAGTCATCACATGAGAAAAGACAAGTATACCCACTCAGAACTAACATCATGTCAAATAGAACAAGGCAACAATGTATAAGGATAGTCCTACTCAAGTGACATAAAACATAAGAGACAAGAATGATTGATAAACAATGAATAGAGCATTCAAAGAAAAATCAATAGATGACTATCATAAAAGTGATTGTAGCAATATTGCAGTCTTAAAATTTGTTGTTCAGATAAATACACAGTGCGTCATAAGGATTGTTACTACTTATTAAGTTTCCATTAGTTTTATGTCCAGAGTTATTCTATATATACTCTAGTTGATTACTACTACTGAAATATTCAGTCGGTAAGCACAGAGCAGTCGGTTATAGAAGAAAGTAGACATAGAGCCCAGCATACACTGAGCTGTCTACCTAGTAACACTCTATGTATACCGAGCAGCAATAATGATATACCGAGTTGATATACACCGAGTGAAACATGTTACCAGATTCATTGAACCTAGACACACATGGGAAACGTGTTACAAGATCAAGGAACAAAGAACCATTATCACATTGGAAATTGCACTTAAGGATTGTGTATGATTTTGAGGTCATCTATCCAATGGAATATTTTGTATGGTTATTCATTTGATAAATCATGTTTGTAAGATCAAAGCAATGAACCAGATCACCAACATAAAAGATCTATTTATACAACATGGATTGGGATCAGAAAAACAATATACAGAGGTGTACAAAGCAAGACATGTGTGATACATAAGAAAGAACTGAGTGTTATGACTGTTACAGAGACACAGAGGTCACCAAGAAGGATTTCAGAGAATAGTCAAGGAACAAAGTAAACTGAAGGGTTTACCGAGTTATTCTATGGGTTACTGAGGTATGCTATAAGAAAGGTAATCTCATTTTGAGCACATAGAATCTGCTATAACATTCCAGATGTAAAGTTACAGATATTTGTAATGATTTTATTGTAATATTTGAAGTTGTAAGAGAAGCCTTTAACAGGGTAAAAGACTCTAACAAAGTCTATAAATTGTAAAGCCTTTAACCAGGTGCAACATTTAGAATAAGTGTTGTAAAATCCTTCAGCAAGGTAGATCTAACAATCTTCATACTCCTAATAGGGTAAGCTATCAGAAATAGATTAACATGTAGCTCTAACCGAGCACTCTTTATTATTACAGTAGTGAAGTTGTGGGTGCCATCCCCACCGCAGTTTTTCTCTCTAACCAAGAGTTTTTGTGTAACCAAAATATATGTGTTATGGAGTGAATCATGTATGATTGTTATTTATTTGTTTTAGCTTTATGTTATGTTACAACAGTTTTTGGTTTATGCATAGCAATAAAGTTATTGTTGAAGAAAGGATTTGAAGTACTAATTCACCCCTCCCGTCTCTATACATTAGCTTTCCATATTGGGCCTAAAAAAGGATAAGCTTGTGTTTCAAATTCCCTATACATTGGAAAATTAAAACAACCATACCTGTAACATCATTCACAAAGTACTTCTAGAAATACAACTATAACAGGGATACATATCCAAAGTCTTTATGGTGAGAATTCACGATCAATCCCAGATACAAGGAATGCTAGTAGTTACAACCAATAGATACATGAGCATCATGAGAATCAAGGATTACAGTGATAAGGACAATGAAAAAATAAATGTCATTCATATCACAGTCATAATACCCTAGGTTAGAATCACATAAAGAGAATATTGAGCAAGCACAAAGGAATCAAGTGTAGACCAATGAGGATATTGACAATGATATCATTTGCAGCTAATGAATAATATACACATTCATAAGATAGGATGTTGTAGTCCAGAAATGTGGTTTGACAATGACAAAAATGAAGATGGCATTAGAACAGAATAAGATATATCATAAATAAATAACATAGATTCATGTTGATCAATCATGTGACAATACCAAAGATGTGATAGTGATACAACTAAAACTTAGCATGAGGGCACATGAGTGGATTGATTATTATATAAAAACACTTCTCCCAATGATGCATTGAAGACCTAAGGACAGTAAAAGAACAATGATAAGACTATATTAGAGTAATGGAGGCAAGTACTTGAAAACATAAAATGCCTTTTTGATAAATTCTTACATCAATATCACTATCGATATAAGTTTCAAAGACAACAGGTAGATCATTTGAAAGAATAATGCACTAGTACATTCAGAGTTGATTTCCAACGGTCGTTTGTCGGATTTGCAACAAATTTTCATCGGAGTGCCGACAAAATCAACCGTCAAAAACTCGGCATCAGATTGATCGACGATGCCATGCCCGTCGGAAATACGACAATCCAATGGACTCTGTCAACGGTCAAAGAATTCATCGGAATCAATAGATTTCATCTCAAATCCGATGGTGATTTGTAACTTCGCACCGACGGTGATGCTGTTTATCCGACGCTTGTGTCGTCGGTCCATTTGGAGACATCGACGATCGTCCAACTATGAAGTGTCGTCGCACGTACAACATCCTCTTTGGCCAAAAGCTTGGTTTTTGTCATAATTCGGATGATGATAATTTTTATCAAAAAAAATAAATTATTATCCAGTCATTGATATGTACAGTGAATGATATTCTATCCCCACCACCTACTAGTAGGGGCATAGGTTTGAGGCTAATATGAGGCGCATGATTTCAAGCTAATATGATCAGGTGCACCATGGTTGAGATCTTCCAACTCCCTAGTCTCACTCTACGACTAAGCTCATGCCATATCTACATCAAAGAAATCTTAAATACATCATAGGTGGAAAGCTGCAAAATGCCATTTTCATACATAAGCAATACATACAGAATTGCGCACAATCACCAAGAGAACGGTAAAACATGTGTTTGAGATCATTTTCCTAATTGTGGTATGGTCATGAAGAGATCACTGTAGATTTGTCAACCTCTTCATGACCACACCACAATTAGGATAATGATCTCAAACACACTTTGTTCTCTTGGTGATTGTGCCCAATTGTGTATGTCTTGCTTACATATGAAAATGGCATTTTCCATCTTTCCACTAACGATGTATTTGAGATGTCTTTGATTTAGATATGGCATGAGCTTAGTCGTAGAGTGAGACTAGGGAGTTGGACCATCTCAACCATGGTGAGCTTGCATATGTATATAGTTTTGTGTATTCATTAAAGATTGTCATTTAATTTTGAGTATTTTTGTTAGCAAATCAGGGGTGCACTTTACATTCTTGTTGTTATCCAATTAACTTACTTTAACTCTATTTCTTTCTTCAGATTTGGGGTCTAGAGCTCCTCCCTAAGTAGAGATTGTTGGTTTTATGTCCCCTGCTTTGGTTGGAGAGTTTCTTGCTATCTCTGGTAGTTAGACTACAGAGTTCAACTTTTCTTAGATTCATTAAGCTTTTTATTTGTTGTGTAGTGTCTTTCTTGATATGCTTGATTAGGATAGTGTTTAATCTTTGATTTGCTAGCCCTAATGACTAACATTTGTTTCTTGTGCTTCTCTTTGTGTGTGTAGCAATCAAATAGGTTTTTCTAACTATCCTTCTTTTTGCAGAGCACCATATACATATACATATTATGTATATATCTATATATCTACATATACATATATGACCAAATCCTATATATCATTTGGTTTGATTTTATTATTGGTTGTTTTCATATATGATATTATTATAATACCTAATGCTATATCCCTATTTATTTTTGTTATCCAATTTTCATTTATATGTCAATTGCATTTAATAGGGGTTTTTTTGTTGTTAGCATCTTTATGCTTTGAGTGTAAATTCTAATATCCTGAGGCTTATTCCAGTCTTTTCTAAGGTCCTAGGTCCTTGTTGTTTTGGAAATCTCATTAAAAGGCTCCAAAAGGTTTCAAATGTACCTTATAAATGAAAAGAAGGGCTATATTCTTATGATTATATTGTAAAAACTTTAGAAAAGAAGCACATTCATGTGACTTCATGAAAGCAAAAGTTTTTCCAAAAGACAATACTTTGGAGGGAAGGTCATTCAAGTCTTCAAATGCATGTTCTACATGTGACCAATGATTAACTTGAGTCTGAAGGAGTCAAATGCGGGTTTGACATAGCTGGAATTGGGTTTTCATTCAAATACCCTATTAGGGAGAGGGACTAGTAGTTGTGAGGGGTAACTTTGTCAACATGTAGCCATCACGTGGAATATCATAAGACCTCCAATTTTTTTAGAAATGTAAAATGGACATTTAACTATCTAAAAATTAAGGTTTGAAGGCATGACTTTGTTACCAATTTTTTGACTTCAAGAGATAAAAAATAGAATTATTATATACCTTGTGTCTTATCATGAATTTAGGAAAGTTTAGAGAAAGGATTTATTAAATACCTTGAAGGTGTCTATAAGGTTGAGCTTATTTAAAAGGATTAGATTTCACAATGCAAGGTTTGGAGGGAAAATAATTCACTTGAAAAGGCAGTTTAATTCAAAAGATGTAAAGATAAATAAAATTCTTTATTTATTTACAAAAGTTTTCTAAAGGCCTCCTTCCACGTGATTATCAAGAAAATCAATTTCATGCATAGCTTGGAGGGAAATAGAAAGCTAAAAGTATAGCTTTCATGTGATTTTAGGGTTTGCAATCTGTTTCAAATGAAAAGAACTATTTATAGCCAGTTTTTAGAAGTTATGCTAGGGTTCTGTTGGGTCTCAAATCAACAGATTGGATAGGTTCTAAGGAAATTCCAACTCTTATGATCAAACCCTCCAATTGACTTGCCCAACTTATAGAGTGAACCTATTTGGTTACTAACTCTCTCACTTTAGGCTCTGCAGGACCTAGGCGGGTATAACTACTCACTAGTTGTTCCTTCAACTAATGTTTTTTATAGCATATTTAGTGTCTTGATCTAACTTCCCCCTATCTCAAAATGGCATCAGTTCCTAGAATGGAGATATAGTAGATGAGTTCAAGATTGTTGTTGTAGAAGCTATTCGATCTTGGTGCTTGAAATTTATATATACACTATTGCTAATTTACCCTAGAATTCCTACTCAACTACTCCTATTATTCTTTTTGTGAAAGTATGAATTGATGGGTTGTGTTTTATAGATGACCAGTGCCTTTCTTTGTTGTTTGGGCTACAAAGTCTTTATATTTCTTTAGGACTTATTGTGTAAACTTATGAGACAATTTTTAAACCCACCCCCTCTCGATGAGTCTATCAATTACTGTTTCTTATGAGATCTACTTCGATGTCTTTATTGCAAATTGCATGAATGAATTTAACTCTAACCTTAAGAGACCATCCAAGGAAGAAATACTAGGAACAATTACAATTCACAAGTAAATATTTTATTCAAATCTACAATATGAAACATAGAGTTTTATTGGAAGATCACAAGTAACCTTATCTCCTTTAGATAATATCACAAGCAACTGCTTGCAGAAAAATGCAGTAATCCGCAATGGTTCGAATCCACTTCTAGGATTCACTAAAATGCTTCATTTCAATTTTCTACCTTATTGTTTATAGGTGGAAAGCCTAAGGTTAAATGTTGAACTTGGTTGCTCTGATACCATATGTAATATTCCATTAATTCTATACTTAAAGAAAATAAATTGTGATCTATATTAAGATAAAAAATTTAGCATTTCAAAATAAAACATAACTACTTCATTTGAAGGAGAAAAATAACTAAATGTTCTTCAACATAATAAGAATCTAACTAATTTATCTAAAAGGAAGGTAATCTTTTAACGATAAAAAACATTGAACAAATATTATTAAGCTAATCAATATGAGAAAGGAATTCAAATGGAAAGTTTCATTTTTGAGGGAAGAGATAAAGGTTCACAGGTTACAATTCATTTAACTTTCCAATTGAAATTTTTTGTATCAAGCCTTGACATAGTTTGGAATAGGGAGAGCATCATCAATGGATTCTCCATTCAATCGTAGACTTGCCAGTCTCCCACATCCCTTCCAATTGGAAGAGACCCAACCCTTAATGAGGGTGCATTCTAAGGATTGGGTCTCTTTTACATCTAGTCATCTGATCTTGGTGTTCAAAACCTACACCCAACTAGTCAGTCACACACTATAGGTAACCCCTAGCTACTATGACAATCTGACTAGTAGGTGTATCTAGTTCATGTGATCTAACAATCACTTAGATAAAGCATCACCATCTTGGCCAAGGTTTTAACATTGCAAGCACCAATGCATTGTTAGTGTTCACCTCCCTTGCTCGACTTGTACATCCAATTCTTGAGCTCAACAAACTCACTATTTACCAGCCATCTAAACAAGCCATCTTCTTAATGTGTACTAACAATAATGGTTATTAATGATCATCATATGATAAATAGCATACACCTGAGCCAACTAACTCACTGGTTTACTAACCAACTATCTAGCGAACTGCTTAATGTCTGCTAAGAATAACGGTCATAAATGACCATCATAAGATAATTAACATACACTTGAGTCAGTTGATTCATTGGTTACAGAAGTTCTAGGTTTAGCACTGATCCAATTCGTTACATAACAGTCTCATGTCTATTGACATTAACGGTTTACAAGGACCTTCATGGGATTGTGACATAACCTAACAAGCCAATTGCTACAAATCCCCTATCTCTAACAAGCTTCAACTGTCATCATGGAATTAAATCTAATACAACATTGGTTCCCTTATTTAGCTAAATTAACCCTTCATATTATGACTCGACAAAAAATACGGTTCTAATATATTTTTTGTCTCTGTATATTCCCAAAAGTATGCATCTAATTGATGATAAGAATCCTTCTTCAGGTCCTGCAACCATGGAGACTAGTTATAATCTGATTATAACCGATGTGCATTGATTCCAAGATGAACCATATTCAGTTGAACTATGAGTTAAGAGTAGAAAACAAATAAACATAGAATAGCTGCAATACTCGGCTATTATGCCCTCGTGGGCTAGCAATCATATTCTATAGTGAATGGTCTGAGGTTGCTACTCAACCATACTATGCACAAGATATGAATGCAGTATTCAATTTTCTTATGAATAAGGTAAGATAGTGTATTCAATGAAAAGTAACAGAATATCGTCATGATTTATATCTGTGAATAAATTTATCTTCCTTAAGTTCAAGACTTGATAATGAATGAGTGAATCATTTAGGCTCTACAATTTATCTTAACAAGAAAGATCATGAACATGCAATAGCTATACATCGGCTACTCAAGGTGGAATTTACACAGCTATGCAAGACAGAATAATCACAGTTAGGCATGATAGTATGTTCACAGCTATCAGAGGAAGATTCTTTTTAATTCATTTTACTTTTTCTTTTAATGAGTAATATTTCCACAGTCAATTAGTGATACACAATTAACCTCTGCATTTCAATCGGATATGAAATAGATACATACCTGATGTGAGAAGAAACGAGGAAGGAAATACCCTTCGAATGCAACATTTGCATGACTATGATAGAAGAGAATCTGGAACAGTCTTTGTTTCCTCCTTCTTTCCCCACTACTAAAAGTTCACATATGCAAAGGAAAAACAACTGATTATATTATATATATTTCCCAAAATAGTACAGTGGTAAGCCTGAGGCTATAATCTACTCCTTTCTCTAAATTTCCTCCATATTACAAAAGCTCCCTCCTTTATATGAGAGTATACATTATCACCAAGTGTCGTGGCTTTTCAACATATAACCGTCAACTAACACTTTTGTTTCGAACATTACTTCGACTAGGTGTTTTCTCCCTTCATCGAAATGTTGTATTTGGTCACTGTGTCTATCTCCTCACCGATACCTATCTGATATCCATCGGGTTTTTATGTTGAAGAAACCTTGGGCTTCGGTGACCTCCTTTATTTTCCACCGAAATACCTCTTCCATCGATATCACTATGCCCCGTCGATGAATGGATATATTGTCTCACTGAAGCCTTTCTTTATCCTCTCTTGTCATCTTCCACCAATAAAGTTATATCGACGAAACAACGTATATCAGAGACATGCCTTTTATCCTCCTCAAAACCTATTTCCTCATCGATATATATCCGATGTCCATTGGGTTTCATGTCAAAGAAACCTTGGGCTTCGGTAACTTCCTTTATCCTTCCATCGAAACACTTTTTCTATCGACATCACTACACTCCTTCGATGAATGGGTCTATTGTTTCATCGAGGCCATCTTTCTTTTGATGATTTGCTTCCACTATCATTTTTCATCGATGAGCTCATTAGTAATCTTCCTTGATAAAGTTGCATTGATAAAACCACACATATCGATAACATGCCTTTTAGCCTCCTCAAAACCTATTTCCTCATCGATGTATAGCTAATGTCCATCAGGTTTCATGTCAAAGAAACCTTGGGCTTCAGTAACTTCCTTTATCCTTCCATCGAAACACTTTTTCTATCAACATCACTACACTCCTTCGATGAATGGGTCTATTGTTTCATTGAGGCCATCTTTCTTTTGATGATTTGCTTCCACTATCATCTTTCATCGATGAGCTCATTAGTAATCTTCCTCGATAAAGTTGCATCGGTAAAACCACACATATTGGTAACATGCCTTTTAGCCTCCTCGAAACTCATATCCTTATCGATATCTTTTATCGATGTAGCTTCATTTTGTTTGATTGATATCATTCTTTCGATAAGAATGCTTCTTTTGGTAAGTTTCCTTCCTGTTGCGCCGATGGTATTATTTCCTCGGAAGCCTTTTCCCGTCGATGAAAACCGTCTCTGCTTTCTTTGATATCCTCTTTCAGTAGAATCATTTCTTTCGATGAGTCCATTTTAGAGTTCATCGGTGTTACCTTTCCTTTGATACACTTTTTATATCGATGAGACATCGTTGGGTCTCATCGATACTATTTGAATTTTAGATATTTGAATAGAATGCTATTAGACTTGTTCGATAACTTATGGGTTACTACGGTATCAATGAAAAAGATGATTTCTTCCATAGATAGATGGCTTCTATGATTTAATCTCTCAAATCAAGATATTTTACTTAATTCAGATTTGATGCTCAACAGGTTCCACAAGCTACACCTTCAGTTTATGTCCTAGCACGTCACTACAAGGAGGAAGGTTTATAAGAAAAGGACTGCATGCAACAGTCAAAGGGTTACTTCAAAGTTTGAATGAGAGGTTTGCCTCTTCGATGAAGGAGTTTCATAAAAATATGAAGAGAATCCATAAGGACATTTACAAAGCACCTCATGCCAACACCATGCAAACCACATGCAGAGTTTAGGCATGATAGAAGTTAGCATCAAAGCTTCTGGAGAGAAATTGTCATAGTCATAATAGTAGATATCCACATTTGGAGGTAGGGTTTTCAGAACCCTATTCTAGAATTTTTAGTATCTTATTGTTTAAATCATGGATTGGATATGCCTATAGTATTGATTCAAGAAAAAGTTGGGTTAAAGGAGAAATTTGATTATCTATAAAAAATAATATAGTTTCAGCTTTGTGTTATGACAACATCTATAAGTTTGTCAATGCTTTCTTTCTCACCATAAGGTTTCCACATATTATTTAAAAGGGTTGACTGTCTTGCTAGATTTTCTTTTTCCTTGAAGTGAGCAAATCCTTAGGTCTCTTTTGTTCCCTAGGATAGCTTAGAAAGTACAATCATGCAAAAGTCATTTAGTGAAATCATCAAGAGTTTTTAATCCCAAAACAAATCTCAATCATAAATAGAAAAGGTGCAATAGTAGGATTGACACAAACTAGATAAAGATCAAGTACGGGAAGCAATGAGAAAGGTCTTTTACATATAGGGTAATAAAAGTAATGAATAGTGGCCCAAAATTATTCAAAAGTTTAAGAAATAGAGCAAGCTCGAGAGTCAAATTCAAAAGACAAAGACATCATATGATCATTGAGTAGTGATCTGAAATGCAAATTATAGCAAGGTATTGTGACTATAACATAGAAACCATCCTAGGAGCCTCCAATATATCAAAAGTTGAGAAAGTAGCAAGCTTACTGTACAAAAACAATGACCACTGTAAAGTTGTAGTCAAGTTCAAAGCATTGATTTGTGGGAACAAATGGTTTCATATGAGGATAGAGAAGTCTCATGAAATATAATGACACTCATAATCATAATCTAAGGAGTAGTCAAATCTTCAAGATAGATTGGTGATAGTGTAGTCATTCATTAATTGTTTTGGACATTTCAAGCTATGTTTTCCTAATAGATGGTCAAGTATAGAACAACAACACTCAAAAAATATAGTCTAGAGAGATTGCAGTCTACAGTAAAGCCAGTAGGCAGTCATACCTAGTACCAAATAAAATGACAGTAATCAAGTCTACTGAGTGAAAAAGAGTAGGGTATGAGTTTCTAAAAGGTCTTTTCAAACCTTAACAACAAATAACATGTTATTGTTGTAGCATTGTCAAAACTTGACAAGAACAACACCTTATAACCTCAAGAGGCATAGCAGTCATAGGGAAACTCATGTCAAATGTGCAACTCAATACAATAAATAATCTTAGTTTGTAACCCTATAGCATCATAATGTAGTCCTTGACCAAGTATGCATACAATAAACATCTAGTTCTATTAAGGCACAAGCATCAAAGTCAGAGGTTATGACAACTAGTCAAAAACATCAAGTACAAAAAGGTTAGTCTCAGTCACTAGAACACAATTTGTAACATGCATTAGGAGTTGTCCTCCTTACAAATAGTGCAACATTAAAAAGGTATTATCAAAGCTACAACCACAATTCAAAGAGGAAGCTTACAAAGATAGGACAAAGCTAGGTACAGTCATAAGTCAAGGCAAATACATAGTTGAAACTTAGTCCAAAACAGTGAAGGAGTGCAACAAATGACATGAGAAGTCTAAAGAAGTATTATAGCAACCATGAGTCAAGGATTAATGAAGAGATTTTTTGCATCCATGATACAATCCTTAAAAGCATCCATGATACAATCTCATACACACTTTTTACCGTTCTCTTGGTGATTGTGCCCAATTGTGTATGTCTTGCTTATGTATGAAAATGACATTTTGCAGCTTTCCATCGATGATGTATTTGAGATGTCTTTGATTTAGATATAGCATGAGCTTAGTCGTAGAGTGAGACTAGGGACTTGGACCATCTCAACCATGCTGCGCCTGCATATGTATATAGCTTTGTGTATTTATTAAAGATTTTCATTTAATTTTAATCAACTAAAGAGCAATATTCATGACTTACAAGTAATAAAAAAACTTACAAGGATGAGGCATATTCATAACCTTTGCAGTCCTACCTTGGATATCAACACTAGAAGCAACTCATATTGTTTGTGTACAGACAAGACAATATGGGAGTTCATTATACCTAGCAACTTGTGGTGGTGTTGCTCGTGTTGGCTTTGTTGAACCTTGCAATTAAGATTCAATATACATTATTCAATAAGATTAACTGCGCAACATAATGAAATATTGAAAAGTGTGTTATCTTGTTGAGCTTCACTTGGTTTCGAGAATAGTTTAATATTCTCTACTTAACAAGGCCAACCATGTGAAGGTGGAAGCTCATTTGGCCCCTCTCCCCCCCCCCCCCCCCCCCAACATCACTCTAAATTCCCCGTTAACATCTTATAACATTCATTCATTCATTCTTTCTACCATTAATAAAATATAGCATTCATTCATTAATATCACATAACATTCATTAACACATAACATTGATTAACATTACTTAACATGCAACATTCATCAATATTAATTAACACATATCATCCATAACCATTAATTAGCACATAATTACATTCACTAACACATAAAAATCAGTCATTATCAAATAAGTTAGATTACAATCATTTCTTTCTTTGTCTTTACTTTGAAGCTATGAAAAGACTAAGTGGAACATCGGTTTCTTCATCATTTCCCCCCTCTACAGATGTTCTGCCAACTGCTCGTGATCTCGATGTATGCCTAGTCCTATACTGAGGATGAGGACACTGAAGTGAAAGGGGGTCCTCTGCAATAACAAAGAAATGGGTTAAATTCAAAAAAAAAAAAAATTATTGTTACAAGTATTTCATTAATTTAGAGAACATAATTGTTGTGCTCTTTACCTGATGGGGCCACATCATTTTGTGTAGCCTCAATCTCAACATCCTGAACACCCTCTAGATCATCTGGACTTGAAATACTAAAGGTTACATTAATGTTGAACACCAATTGCAATTATATTTGTTTAAAGCAATAACAGTGGTCCTCTTTACCTGAGTGGGGAATATCACGTTCTTGATGTTGTGTACCCAGATCATGCTCCACTTGCTCACCACCGACTACATGCTCTAAAATATTAACAAAAAAAATTACATTAATTACTACTCTAATTACAAATTAAGATGTTTAATTGTATTAATAGCTAAATAAATAACTTTGAATAGCAAATGAATACCTCCACTATTGGGATGCACATCCAGACCTTCATGTGCAGGTGGTGTTTTACAATTAGCAGGCTACGTCCAATGACATGCACATTGTTATCATTGCTTGCTTATTTAAAACAAATATAGTCACTTTATGTTGGAACTCAACATCAATTAGATTATTGGTAAAGTATTCAATTTGAAACAACTTCCATTTAGCATATTTACCTGTGTGACGGATGCACTCAAATGTTGTGTATGCCCACTCAATTCTCGTAGCCGATCAGCCACGACTAAATAGCCTTGCTGGTAGGCAATTCTCTTGTCGTCTTCTGTGTGCGCTCTATTGAATTCAAAGCCCTAAATTTTTGCTTGGTACCATGAATTTTGCTTGCATTGTTTGATAAAAAGAAACGTTTGCAATTTATTAATATTTTGATGCAATATTTCATTTACATGAGATACTTACAATTCATGCAGCAAGTTTCATGTAACCACCAGAGCCAAGTTTGTGTTGCCCGTGCTTTTCTTGCCTTGCCTTGGTTGCCTTTGATGTGTCACTTAGTCTATTAAAAGTTTGAAATATGTTAGATTATATAAATATAAAGAGTAATTAATTAGTACATAATTACATTCTTAATAGTATCCTGTACCTTCTTCTGGCATCTAGTGGTGTATTTCCTTTTTTCCTTTCAATTTTCTCCTTGGCATCCAACATCAGGTCCTTCTACTCCCTCTCTAGAATCATGGGGGGACGCTCGTACTTTAGGTTCCTGTCCAAATGGGTCTTGTATTGGTCCCTCACATACTTTAGATATGTGCCAGCTTTTTCAAGGAGCCTGGTTTTGTCAAAGGTGTCATTTCCAAACCACTCAACCATTTGGTTTGTCAATTCATCTTTTAACCTTTTTTCTTGGTCATTCCACCTTTTAAAGCAAAAACAAACCTGTTAGATTCAAAAATGAACTGAAGCTACATTTATTACACTTCAAGAAATGGATCAAAGGAAAACTATTCTAGCAATGATCTGAAATCAAAAGTGGATTAGGATTATTTCACATATGATGTACCACCTTTTACGTATGGTGGGCCCAAATATCTGCAATGCAATGTCACTAAGATGTTTATAGAAAATATCATTGCTTGCAAAAAATTCATGGGATCATTAGTCCAAAATGAGTCATCATAAAGTAAATTACAATTAGAGTATATATAATAATAATTTTAAAGTACCTGGAACCTTTTGTATCTTTAAGGGAATCATTTCTTCATCGCTCACCACCAATGTGGCCTGCAACGTTCCTGTACTAGCAATACGAGAAGATCTAGGAAATGATGGTATGTTATCAGTAGTAGTCGCCTCTAGCACATCCACATGTGCATCTCCTCCTGCAAAAAATGAATCCACTATGAAATGACATTAGAATTCAAGAAAGAACGCTTGAAGGGAAATAAACACATGACAAAAGATAGAGCAAAAGAGGGATCTACCAATAGTGGGCAGGCCAATATGACGTGCACTAGAGGATGTCTGCATGCTACGTGTTGCAGACATTATAGTCGGCAATACAGGTGAGGGTAACCTTTGATGAGGCGGCAACGGAATTTGCACAGTAACATTGACAACACCTAAAGAATAACACATTAAATATATCAAACATTAAATATATGAAAAGTGCAAGAATTGTAAACAAGGATGAATCTTTATTTTGAAAATTGACAGTATCAAGTATGATGTGTTTTGGGTACTCAGAGTGATAAGCCAAGCAAGTGATAATACAAGAAAATCATCATCACCTTAAGATCGTGCAATACCCTGATCGTGGGAATGACTTTGATGAGGGCGGATAAATTGTTGTAAAAACAATATGTAGATATTTTAGTTAATGAAATAAAAGAGAATAAAATATAAACCATTATTGAACTTTTGTTATAATTAAAGTTTTCATCAATGCTTACTTGCAAGTTTTCTGTTGTCCGAATCAATAATTCCACCCTCTCTCATATCTCATCAGTGATAGGATGCATGACTGCCAAAGCAAAAATCTCTTTTCTAATTTTTATAAGAGGCATTTTAAAGAATTTCATAAGGTCTGTGGGATCTTCAGGGTCATCATCACTTAACCCTAATGATTCCACATCCCTAGAAAGGTGCTCAGGTACTGCAACTCCCTTTCCCTTTCCTCAAACATCCATTTGAGTCAAGAATATCATTAACAATTATAAAATTAGTATAAATCACTAAAAAAAGAACATAATAATGTAATAGTTTGCTTCTATCTAATTTGTACAATTACAATGAGGTTTACCTGCTTGGTAGAAGTATCGCAAGCTACATCTCAATCTACCATATGTGATGGATCCATGTCGACCTGTGACAAAGATAAAATATAGAAAACGTTAGCGAAATTAAACCAATAGACTTAGCAAAAAAACTTCATAATAAAATGGTATATTGGATTCATTAATTAGAGGTTGGTTAATTTAAATGGTATATAGTATGTACCACCCCCATGATATTAACTTTGTTTGTATCTATACGATTCAAACTGTAATCAATTAGAAGCTCTTTGCTTGCACTTATTGATTTTATCGCACATATAAATACATGATTTCCCTCGCGCACCTCAAATATGCAATTGGGTTGTTTATTAGTTGACGCAGGTTGCGTACTATTTATAAAACCTGTAATATTCCCTGTTGCTTTTGGCCAACCATCAATGTATACAGCCACTTGTTTAATTTGATCATTATCTTTCTGTTGTATATAATTTACTGACAGTGCATACCTACACATACTTTTTTTATATTTAACAATCTGCATCCAATTATTGTAATTGTAACAAGGTCCAACAAACTCCATCAATTCTGCAACTCTATTGTAGCAGACCTTTATGTCGTCCATGGAAAATAAGCCTAAACCATGTAACAACGAAGGTGATATGCGATATATCCTATCGTTAACACAAAAATCAGTGTTTATTGGAGGAAGTTCCTTGGGCACCCATTTTTTCTGTAGATGTATGTACCTCAGTGGCACCTCAATGTCTCCTTTGGTCTTATCGTCATAAGAACATGACCCCCCTTGAGAAAGGAAAAATTTCATGCGTTTATTTAATTTTCTTCTAATCTTTTGACCTCTTATTGATCTCCCTATTATAAACCTACTACATGTGTCACTTTCATTTTCTATTACTGCATTTTTCTCACTAGACAAAGATAGATATGACAAATACCTATTTGGGGGTACCTGTACTCCATGAAATGAGAGAGTTAATTGGTAATGAGAGAGAAATTTTGCAAATGAGGGTAATGTTGATGAAGAAGTCGTCCCTAAAGTTGATTTTAGGATGAAAATTGGAATAAGTCCAACCGGGGCCTCAAGTGTTGATAACTGTATTAGATTTGCTGCGAATGTCGAGGTTTGGAAAACTGAGGAAGTTTGTTTTCCAAGTAATAAAAAATAAATAAACTGTTTCTATAGGGTGTATTGACTAGTTATACTTGTCCATCCATGAGACTGTGCATGATCCTTGTCAAAGGGGTTCAGGGTCCTGTACAATGTAATTCAATTATCTTATGTTAGCTAAAAATTACATAGTACACAACATGAACTTTGTAGACAAAAAGAGTATTAAATAATAAAAAGATGTTGTCATCAAAATCATTGTAAATTTTTTAATTCCTTACCTTTACTTTATGTAGACTATGCAAGATCCTCAACTAAATGGTTGACGATGTCTATAGTCAATGACCTGTTCCCACCAAGGGTGACAACATCACACAGGTACTATACCTGAAATCAACACCATCAATTGAGAATCATAAGCATTACTACATTTGTAAGTTGATAAACAATAAATACATACGTATCATAAGCCTCAGAAGCATCACATGATGTGTCATCATATATGTAATTGAGCATCACAATTAGCATCACATATCATGTGTCATCATAAACATGTAATCCATCACATATGTATCATAAATCACCATCCGTCACATAGGTAATAAATAATCCACGTTCTATAAATAAACACAAAGCTCAAAAAATGTCACATGCATCATCATAAACATGTGATCCATCACACATGTATTTTAAATCAACATCCATCACATAGCTAATAAACAATCCAATTTCCATAAATAAACACAGTTTAAAAATTGTTACATAAATAGTCACTCTCCCTATCTCCATCTCCATATTAAAAGGTGTATCATGAATTAATTGTGTAATGGCATTAGAATTCAAAACATAATGAATTAATTATGTAAAAAAAATTCTATCAAGAAGTCAATATTAAATAGATAATATACTAATCGTATACCTCATACATTTCATTCTTCATCATCATGAACATCAAGGTCATCATCACCAACATCATCATCATCATCATCATCATCATCATCATCATCATCATCATCATCATCCTCATCATCATCCTCATCATCATCATCATCTTCGTCGTCATCATCATCATCATCATCATCATCATCATCATCATCATCATCATCATCATCATCATCATCATCATCATCATCATCATCATCCTCCTCCTCCTCCTCCTCCTCCTCCTCGTCATCATCATCATCATCATCATCATCATCATCATCATCATCATCATCATCATCATCATCCTCATCATCATCCTCATCATCATCATCATCTTCGTCGTCATCATCATCATCATCATCATCATCATCATCATCATCATCATCATCATCATCATCATCATCATCATCATCATCATCATCATCATCCTCCTCCTCCTCCTCCTCCTCCTCCTCGTCATCATCATCATCATCATCATCATCATCATCATCATCATCATCATCATCATCATCATCATCATCATCGTCGTCGTCGTCATCATCGTCATCGTTGTTGTCATCATCATCATCATCATCAACGTCTTTGCCATCATCATCACCATCATCACCACCATCACCATCACCATCACCATCACCATCACCATCACCATCACCCTTCTTGTTCTTCTTCATCGTCATTGAGAAATTGTCGATCGTGATCATCATCCACTTCATCTTCTACTTCTTTGGTATCTTCTTCTTCGGTATCGTCTTCTTCCATCACATTATACTTTATCAGCCTTCCTCTTGGATCATGTCTAACAACAAATGACCAACCCGGTTTATGTGGAACCTCTGAGTAAAATACTTGCTCACATTGGCTTGGAAGAACATAGGGTTCATCGCCAACTGGTTCAAATGACCTTGTATTTAGCATTATAAAACCATTATCATGTTCAATAATAGTTCTATCAGGATCATTTTTATTCAATCGTAGCCTGTACCGTTTGACGACGAACAAAACTAATTTGAAGGAATTAAAGTAACACTCAAGTATATCATCCAAAAAGCCATAGTAGTGATTTTGAGACTGTTGAGGATGTATGTCATTTCTCGATGAAATATTTGTCAGCTCAAAGACTGTAGTGATGCCAGAATCACAAGTTTTCTTCATGTCATCCAACTTTTTTCAATCGTAGCCTGTACCATTTGACGACAAACAAAACTAATTTGAAGGAATTAAAGTAACACTCAAGTATATCATCCAAAAAGCCATAGTAGCGATTTTGAGACTGTTGAGGATGTATGTCATTTCTCGATGAAATATTTGTCAGCTCAAAGACTGTAGTGATGCCAGAATCACAAGTTTTCTTCATGTCATCCAAGTTTTATTCACACCTCCATGTTTGTCCACTTCGAAAACCATATTCTCAGGGTTGTGTTGATTCATACCATGTGCTCTGGGGTACTCAACCTATATAAAATTGATAAACATAAATAAACCGTGATCATGATCTCATCATCACATGATTTATTATGTATATAAATTGTCAAAATGATATAACGAAAAACTTACCAATGGATGATAATCATGTCCACCTTCAATGTGACCATGCAGCCTACAATGTTTCTTCATTGTTTTGATTAGAAGTCTTCTAGTCTTTAACCCCTTACAAATTTTGCACGGACAATAACATTTTCCATCACCTTTTCTTTTCAAGTTAGACCACAATCTAGCAATTGTCTCCTTATTTTGTTATTTGTTGATATTGTCTGACATGGTCTTTCTTCACAAGTAAGAAAATAGAAATTATCATCATTGAACAAAGCATCTTATTGAATTTAGATTTCTAGTTTGCTTATAGTACATCGCACAGCATGGAAAATAAGAAATACTCAATAAATAACATGATTCATTGATCTAGTATTATCACAATCTGCACTTGGCCTTCAATATTTTCTCCTCCTAACATTGTTTATCCATTACCTGTCAAGTACAAAACTCGTGGCTATTTAAATACATAAGACAACATTGTGGCATCTTATAATCATCTATTATAAAACCAAAGCACTTGGGAGTGATTCTTTTGTTTGTCACAGTCCAGGAAAATGGTGTCTATTGGAGCCTTGAATAACTGACTAGAAACATTTTTAATTCCTTTTCTTTTTCCTTCTGATTTTTTCACTGTCACTTCCATCCTCTAAGTCAGATGCCCTCACCCTTTTCTTTCTTCTTGTTTTTTCATACTCATTGTCATGCTTTGAATTATTTTTCTTTCTTGGTGACTCCTTATTGCTCTCACTGTCAGTTTCACTCTCAGAATCTGAGTCTGATGTATTAGAATCTGACGAACCTGATGAACTAGAAGAATCATCATTATAGGTAGATTCATCTGACTCAGGAATAGACTTTTCCCGCTGCATTACAAGCCTTGGCTTATTCTTCAAATACTCATGTAAAATATCAGTGATACCACCAAGACCAATAGAAGTAAAGAAATTGATAGCAAACCATGAATTTTTGGGATTGTCCTTTGGAGAAATTGAATCAAAAGACTCTTGCATTAATGGATCATTCAACCTTTCATTAAGCAACAATATACCAAGCTACTTTTCCAGCTCCTGCCAGAGAATCTTTATAAAAACATGGGAAGAGGAAGTAGTATCTTCCTCTGTCAGATGTATATAAGCAAGACAATGCCATGGAAGAGCATCTATGCCAAGTAAGTGGGCAAAAAAATTTGCAACATTACGCAGTTTATTTGTTTCTAGTCTGTGTATCATAGAATACTGTTGTACAAAACACACATCAAAAAATTCCTCATTAATTTTATTGATCATACATAATCTTTGCCCAAGAAGACCATAATAATGAAGGTATGTTCTCTCTTGACCAGGTTCAAGCTTGATCTTTAGTAGCTTATGACCAGCTTCCTCAAAATCAACACTTGACATGATTGTCAAATAAATTGTATGTCTTAAATTGACCAAGTTTGTCTTTGTCTCATCCTGTATTCTCAGTGCTTCCTCACCTTCCTCTTCATCATCATCACCATCATCATCATCTGAATCATCACCTGAATCATTCTCCCCTTCTACTTCATCTGAAGAAGCATCTCCAAGGATATCTTTCTTCAATTTTTCATAGGTTGCCTCATGCTCTAAGAAATCAGGATCTGGCTTGAAAACATCCAAACCAACTTCTTGATCAAGTTCATCTTCTAGGAAAACTTCATGTGTTAACTGATCTAGATGCACAGCTGGATGACCCTCGAACTTAGCTTTGTGAATTGCAAAAAGGCCTTCAATTAAAAACTGTACTCATTTGTCAATTTCCCCCTCATGGAGAATACCTCTAAATCTTTAAAAAATCCAATAGAGACCTTTGGGTGAAAGGTCTTGCAACAAAGAACAACATTCTTTCACGAACCCAACAACAACCTCTACACTGTCATCTGTGGGGTTCTCTAGTAAAAGGGTGAGAAGTTCCAAGGCAATGATCTCATGTGCAACTTGTTGATTCACTAAATGAGCTATGAATTTGGTTGCTACTATCAACATGTGCTTATCATTGCGTTTGTATGCCCTCTTAAGCTACAAAATAATTCTTCGCAAAAGCAGATTGCCAACTTCAGGAAATTTTGTATTTACCACAGCAACCAATGCAACAAAAACATCTGTAAATCCAGAGGATGCCATTTGGGATTTCATACAAGACCTACAAAATAGACCCCTCCCACGGATGAGATTCTCTGCAAACAACTCTGAAATGATTTTCTTGATGTTAGATGCATTTACCTTGTTTACTAACCCATTGATACTCTTCTGAAGGACATCCCATGTCATGCGCTAGTATTCCACACTGCTCTTGTCTTCCACATCTTTCATCATTTGAGCCAACTTAAATGGGGGAATGTAAACATCCCCACTTCTTCCAACACCCTTATCAACTCCTCTTACAACACCTTCGCCATTCCCATTCTGAGATGGAGCATACACAACACCAGAAGTTTTCACTTCCACTGCCTCTTTGTCCTTGTTGTTTCCAGAAGCCCCTTTACCACTTAATTTGTGCTTATTTATGTACATAAACCCATCAGGAAGCATGAGTTTTTGCATATAAGCTCACCTAAATATTTAACAGTTATTTTTCATCAAGATTCCCTCAGGAGCTGGTAGATCTTGCTTCCATACTTTAATTCTATTTTCTCAAAGGACAATCCTAAAGATCCATGCATTGCAAACAACTTTTTACACCTTTGTTGGTTGTGGTGGCATCACAAAGAGTTTACATCAATAAATAAAGAACATGCCAATGCTTTTAATGCAGGAGTAGAAGCCTATCTCTTGTTCAATATCTCTAGTGAAACCCCCATGATCTTTTGTTGGAGTAAAATTTGTTATATTCTAGAAAGGGTCTTGTCCTTTGTTGATGGGATATTCATCTACCTCAAGAAATAATTGTTCTTTTCTCCAACAATAAGTGGAACTAAATGAACATCTAGCACCATGAAATGAATCCTCAAAAGGATTACTATAGTTAGTTTTGGTATATAATGATCTGGGTAAAATACTAATGTGGCTTTAGGAAACATTATGTACTAGCTTAGCATACTCTAACAACTTTGGTGCGACATGCTACATCCAATTAAGTCTCCATCGGTATCTCTATTGTGTTTATGGATTGGGATTCAATGTACTCTTTTTATACATAAATTTTACTTTCAACTGAGGAGGTTTGTATGTACTTACTTGTCTTTCAATTGTATCCCTATTTCAAGAATTTCTTCTATCAACAAATCATTTGTTGTAAGTTGTACAATTGGAAGCTTGAACATGCCTTCCATGCTAGCCTTGTTGATACGTTCAACACCATCTTGTGCAACAAATCTTTAGAACTCCACTATTTCATTGAAGAGTGAGTAGTAGGGACAATCTAGGACAGTTACGGAGGTTTTGCAAGAGAGATAAATAGACCTAAATATTATGGCTTAATAATGATCAATAGGTAAACAGATAAGAAACTCTCAATATCAAAATGACTTTCTCAATTGTCTTTACTAGAAATGGATAGATCTGCTAATAATGGCTTTATGACTGTATGTCAACTTTAGACTCAATCCAAGAAGAGCTAGAACTAATATGCAATATCTAGATTTATGATCTCTATAATATAACAATCCCATAATTATGTTTCCACGCATCTATACCACAACACAAACATCATGCTAGTGTTCAGCCACAACAATTGATATCCTAATTATAGAATGTGAAATATGCACATAACTATGAATAAAGATTAAGAAAAACTAAGAAAGATGCTTATTCCAAACATAAATGACTAATGGACAAGAATTGAATTCATTGTAGATAATTGTGAATATCAAATTCACTTATTTGTGTGCATTTAGTAACTCATGTACTTGTGGCCAACTATTTATCTCTTTCATAAATTAAACATTTATTAATAACATTAAATGGTTGAGTAATTATGTTTTAGTTGAAATTGAAAATAAAATATTTTATTTCAGGATAGCTCACACTATTCCCTATCATATTTTAGACTCTTTGTTTTGTTAGTAGTGGTTTGATGTCTTTGGAGCTAATCATTGCTTTTATTTAGTTACATTTGCTAGCGTACTCCCAGCCTGTGCCAAAATGGGAGCTTTGGAACAGGGTATGGACATCCATCAAAGCATAAAAGATAGAGGAATTTTGTCAGCTGTAGTTGCAACTGCTTTGTGAGTGTGTATGCAAAATATGGAAGCATAGACAAGGCATGGGAATTGTTTGACGGATTGCCTCAAAGAAATGTGGTTTCCTGGACTACAATGATTGCCGGATATGCACAAAATGGATTTGTTGAGAAGGCTTTAGAAACTTTCAAGCAAATGCAATCGACAGGTGTAAAGCCAAATTCCACGACCATTGCTACTATCCTCCCTGCCCATGCCAAAATGGAAGATTTGGAACAAGGTATGGACATTCATCGAAGCATAAAGGATAGAGGAATTTTGTCAGATGTTGTAGTTGCAACTGCCTTAGTAGACATGTATGCAAAATGTGGAAGAATAGACAAGACACGTGAACTGTTTGATAGAATGCCTGAAAGAAATGTTGTCTCGTGGACTTTAACGATTTCTAGATATGCACAAAATGGATTTGTCGAAAAGGATTTAGACACTTTCAAGCAAATGAAATTGGAAGGCATAAAGCCAAATTCCACAACCTTTGCCAGCATCCTCCCTACCTATACAAAAATGGGAGCTTTGGAACAGGGTATGGACATCCATCAAAGCATAATGGATAGAGGAATTTTGTTAGGTGTTGTACTTACAAATGCCTTGCTTGACAAGAATGCAAAATATGGAAACATGGACAAGGCTCATGAATTGTTTGATAGGATGTTGCAAAGAGATGTGATCTCATGTGAACAATCAACACACGCATATACGGGAGGAAGGGATTGCTGCTACAAAATTGAATGCTCACTCCTCAATCACAGTTCTATGGTTTTACGAGATTAAACTAGGGCAATTAACCACCACATGTATATTTTTTGCAACATGAAATTAAAAACTAGGGAAATTTGAATCTACCTCCTGTGCAGGATTGCAAGCAATGCCACAAATGTCTTCCATGCGGGTTTGATGTTCTTGGGGGTTGAAGTTGCCACGGACACCTACGCGGGATTGCAATGCACAAATGAATTCCCCTCTTCTTCTTTTTTAAGTAATGGTCGTTGTCGTTGGAATTACGATGAAATCGAGCACTTAAAAAAAAAAAAATCTCATTGCTAATGCCTTCTTCATTGAAACCAAATGGGAAATTGTCGTCGAAATTACGACGAATGAGGGTATTTTTTCAAAATAAAATCAAATTTGGCCACAATATACCTTCTCCATCGGAAATCTAGTCCAAATGTATTAGTGATGACAGTCAAATAAAGAGCATATTATTGTCACAGTTTTTGTATCACTAGTAATAGAACATCATAAAGCCCAGCAGTGAGCATACAATGGTACGGTGCAGGAAGACTGAAGAGATAAAGACATAGTGTACCAGAATAAACCTGGTAATAAACAACCTTTAAGACTCATAAGCAACAACATTATACAACACACAGTTATGAATAAGAAATGGTGTCTCTAAAAAAACTATAAAACAACACGATGCAAGCTCATTAGGGTTTTGAAAGATGGAGCTCTTCATGCAATTAAAAACATCAATACAATAAAACCCTAAAATGCATGTCATGTAGAAAAGCAACAGAGACATAAGGAGGAGAAGCTTCATACCATGATTGAAGATCATTCATCAGAACCCTTTACATTCATAGAAGATCTTGTAACAAGCTGAAAAATCAAAGCTTCAAATCCTCATGCATCCAGTTTCAAACCCTAGTCGCATGTTGACAAAGAGTTTTCTTCGAGAAGACTAAAAGATGCTAAGTGAAAATAAGATGTTTCTAGGGTTTTTCGCCCTTTTTACTTTGCATGCCCTAAATCCTCTAGATTTTTATGGGCTTGTTTTATTTCAGAGCTGCTTTTAATTGTATAGTGGTTGAGTTTTAAACTCCCACTAGGACTTCATGTCCTAAGTCTTGATGACTGTAGGGGGCTTAAAACCCTTTGTTTTTACTAAGTACATGATTTAATTGTATTATTATTATATTTAATTTATTAATAATGGAAAATAATAAAAAGAAATATCTTCACATGCCATTATTAATATAATAAATAATTAATTATTTTATTCATATAAATAGAAGTGAAACAAAAGGTAATATAAAGATTATTATAATCTTTATTTAGAAACTTTTATTTACTTAAATAAAATAATTAATTTAAGAGTGGCACTTAAGTTTTTTTGATACATCCATGCATAACTGAAAAATCAAATAAATATTAAAGTGATAGTACAATGAAATCACTTATAATATTTATCATATAAAAATAAGGGGTGAGTTACATATATGTAATAAATATTAAAAGTCCAGTCATTATTGAGTAACTTTAATATTTAGTCTATTTTCCCCTTATACACACATGCATCATACAGTGGGTCAGTTCAACAACACTTCAGAGGTAGTTTGAGATAGTTATCAGCAAATTGAGGCTATTTTGAGAGCCTTTTGGGGTTGCATATTGACTGGAGGGCTATTTGGCAGTATTTTTGCATCTTTTCATAAAGATTTGGCACCTACTTTTCAGGCTTTTTTCTTGTGCTCAGATTTCAGACTAGAGTTCACCTTTTAGGAGTACAGTTCATTCTTTTAGGGTTGCATGCCTTATTATTGTATATAGAGGAAAGCTTGTTAGCAGTTTTCCTCAGTTCTTGCCTTTAGTTTTCTCTTGCCTGAAGAGAATTTCAGAGATTTGTAGCTCAGACATTTATATATAGAGATTTGCAGTGGTTTGTTTTGTCAGAGAGATGTTTTTAGTAAGATTCCCTTTATTTGCATAATTTCATAAGTTTTCCTTGATAATTGTGTTTGTTCATGACAAATTTGATAGGAGTATTTTTGTGTTTCATCTAAAACCTTGAATATTTTGTTTCCTTAGTGTTCATGCATCATTACTTCTTTTAGAATCACATGTCTTAGTTTATGTTGCAATTTTTGGTAAATTTGTGTTGAGAAATTAACTTTCCTTGCAAATTTATTAATTACTCAACCTTTCTAAGAAATTCTCATGTGAGAAGGAAGTTAATTATTTTGTGTAAGGAGAATTTCTAATAGATTTTTGTGAATCGTGATAGTTTTATCATCACAGTTTTGGTGCATCACCTCCTAGAATAGTTTCAGTTTTAAGCCAATCTAATCGCTCTTTACTCTTTTCCATACCCATCATTAGTTTTAGGAGGTATTTCAAAGGGAGCCAACCCATAACCTGGAGATTAATTTCTCTTTCTGAGTTTACCCACAACTCGAGTTGTGTTTCCATGTTGCACTAGATGGTATAAGCATTGGTACTGATTTTCTTTGTAGAAGCAGGTGCATCCTCCATGACAACAATTTTTGGCACACCCAGTGGGAGTCGTTGAGTTGTTTCAACTCATATGAATACCATTATTTTTTTTGTTCTGGTACTTAAAACAATTTTTACAGCCTTTTGAAGTGAATTTTCAAGTACTTGACGAACTTTAAAAATCTAGGAAATCTGATCAGTGCTATTTTTTCATATCCTATGAAATAGACAAGATCAAAACCTAATTCTGTAAAACATGTACAATTTCCAACTATCAATAAGAGGGTCAAAGCACTGCAGATCGCTGGTAGTTCTACCAGCTAGGTGAATTCTAAAAATTCCATAAATACAAAAGAAGTTGCAGCCTTTTCAAACCCCTTTTTTGCAGATCAATATGAAGAATCGGATTCTTCAAGTGATCAATCATCAGTTCTAGTACTACAACCAATACCACCAGTTCAACTGACTCAAATGGCCCTCAATCCATCAAGAAACCAACCATTTGTGGCATTTAACCAAGGTAATCCTCTAGTTTTGGCTAATTATCTTGATATTCCAACTGCTGCTATGAAAAATTTGCCAAATTTTACTAGAAAAAATCAGGTAACAATAATTGAACACATATGGGATATAGCTACTTTGTGTGGATTTCATCAAATCACACATGAAGATGTAGTAATCGGGCTATTAACAACAAGTTTTAGAGGGAAAGCCTTGGAATGGTTTAGATTATTGCCAGTGGCATCAATTAATTTATGGGATCAGTTGGGAGTTGCTCTAAATCAGCACTTTAAAGACAAATCAGATATTTTTTCTCTGATTGAGTAACTTGCTACTATCAAGTGAGGACCTTATGAGCACACGACTGACTTCAACAACCACTTCTAGAAGACACTAAATCGCATCCCACAAGAGGTAAGGCCTACAAATGATCATACTTTTATTTATTATTTAAAGGCCTTAAATAGTGATAAATTTGTAATGATTCAATCAATGAGAGGGTTTTCTTTGCCTAATGCCTATGATATAGCTGTGAGGGCTGAGAATAGTTTGATTCAAGTGAGGAAAATATCCCAAAGGCCCTTGATTCCCTTTTTTCAAGAAATACAACCTTATATTCTAGTTGTACCCCCTACCATAGCTGTTGTTTTGTCTTTCATAAATCAGCAAAATCAACAAAACCAACAAATTCCACCTTTAATGCCCACCCAAGTCCTGAATAATGATCTTTGAGAATTAAAGGGGATGCTGAGTAATTTTAATGAGAATGATCAGCAGATGCAAAACAATTTGCATGGTTTTGGTAATAAATTGATCAATAGTGAAAATAATGTACGACAAAATTCTAAACCCTATTAGCCTCCTTACTAGTAAAATTAGCAGAATAGGCAGCCTTATCAGAACATAAATTATAACAATAAGAATAATCAGCCCTATAATCCAAATACTGCCTCAAATTGCAGGGAGATTGTTCTAGTTCAAAATAATATGGTTCAGTATGTTGATTGGTGTTTTCAATATCATCAATTGCATAATCAGTTGACATGCCCTCAGGAAGCTCAGTGTAAGGCTTTAATGCTACAAAACACCTATGGGAATTAGCCTCAGCCTCAAGATGAAATTAGTCAAGAAAATCAACAAGGTGAGCATAATATTGCAATAGTTAATTGGGAAACTAATGAATTTTATGGCATGAATGGTACTCAAGGACAAAATCAGTCTTCTACAACAATAGCAGTAAATACTAGATCAAAAGAGAGAGCACTAGATGTCGGACAACAAGCTGTTTTTGCAGGACAACAAGCTGGTCCTTCCAAACAGCTTGCTACTACAAGACAATAAGCTGATACAACATCTCCCATGACCCCAAATGTTGAAATTTTGTCTAGAGGACTAACCCAACCACTTTAGGCACAAATTCATAAGGTTCAGAATATTCCAAGAGTGCAACAAAAGGTTAGTACAACTGCATTTAATAATATAATCAGATGAAGAAAGCACCTATCAATATTACTATATTTCATGCATTGAATATTCCTAGGCAAACAAATTTATTACAAGAGGTTATAGTCAAGATTACAATATCTGATGTTGATTTAGATCAGCCTAGTATAGCCCTTATTGCTGATGATAAAAAAGTTTAAGTAGCCAAATAAATAAAGCCACCACCTTTCTATGTTACCATAGTGATTCAATAACATCTATTGCATAATTGCATGATAGATTCAAGAGCTAGTAGTTCAATTATGCCCAAGTAGTTAGCTAATCAACTAGGGTTAACAATTGAACCTTTGTCAAAAGGTTTTGTTCAGTTAGATGGGTTTTCAATTAAGTCAAGTGATATGATTAAGGATCTGCCACTCACATTGCATGCTTGTCCCAATTTTTCAGTTCCTCAAGATATTTATGTGATAGACTTACCAGCTTATTTTGGAATATGCTTATCTAGAGACTTTATGGCCAAATTAGGTGGCTATCTATCATCAGACTGGTCTCATATGTTTTTCAGAGCTAGATATGGTACCAAGGTAACCATTAAATCTGAACCATTAGCTAAAGATCATTTAGAACCATATGTACCAAGTCCCATAAATGCAAATCTAGTTATCCAAGAGTAAGAAGAGTCAATTCTGATTAAAGATCCTAGTACACCCATTGATGATATATCAGATATCATTCTAGACAACTAGGTAATTGAAAATCATGAAATTTATCCTCTCATTCACATAGAACAAGTTGAGCTAGGAGTCTATTTGATTCATGAGCATGATGCAATTACACCAAATCTGATTTAGAAGGAAAAATAACTAGAACAACAAGGTAATCAACTTTGGAAATTATATTTTGATGGCTCAAGGAGTAAAATCGGTGTAGGAGGATCGGCTATGTTGATATCACCAAAGGGAAAATGATACTATTCATCTTTTAGATTCACTTTCAGTCTAATAAATAATGTTGCAGAATATGAAGCTCTAATTCATGGCCTAGAATGGGCCAAATAGAAAGGTATTAAATGCTTGCAAGTATATGGTGATTTTGAATTAGTAACAAATAAGATTAGAAATTTGCATGTAACAAAAAATCATTTGTTAAAGATGTACAAGCATAGAGCATGGGATTCAATAGAGGATTTTGACGTTGTTAATTTGTTGTCAATTCCAAGGAACCAAATTAAACATGTTGATATATTAACCTCTTTAGGGGCTCAACATGATGTTCCTGCTGATTTAGAAAATGTACATGTACAACAATATGTCAAAGTAGTAGTTAGACCATCTGTACTAGACAATATAACAAATTGGCAAGTGTTTGACAATGATGAACATATCATCAACTTCTTAATGTAGGTAGGAGAATTTGTTCCAGGCAATCAAAAAAATTGGTAGCAACAGTATGATGATTAGATAGTGCAGCTGAAAAAAATAAAGTATCGAAGGCTCTCATCACCCTAGAATAATTTTTTCAGTTCTGATGATCATGCTAGAAGTGATAAAAACAACATGATAATCAATCAAGATCATTTTAAGCAAATTTAGATCTATAATGACAAGCTACTTAAGCTTGGAAAGGTATGTAATAGTTCAGAACAACAAGATTTTATTTCTTTTTGCCAAGAATTTAATGATGTTTTTTTCTTGGGAGTATGGAGACTTGAAGGGTTTTAACCCTGCACTTTCTCAACATACTATTGAGTTACAACCATATGCAAAACCAGTCAGGTAGAAGCAAAGACCTTTGAACCCCAAACTAGAGCACTTGATGAAATATTAATTGAACAAACTTATTGAAGGTAATATCATTTATCCTATTAAGCATACTTCATGGGCTTCCAATTTAGTACCAGTTAGAAAGAAAAATGGTGAAATAAGGTTATGTGTTGATTTTCGTGATCTGAATATTGCTTCGCTCAAGGACCATTATTCACAACCCTCCATTGAGCAGATTTTGCAAGTGGTTTTTGGTTCTGAGAGATTTTATTTACTAGATGGATATTCAAGTTATAATCAAATTCTAGTAAAGGAATATGATCAACATAAAACTACATTTACAACTAAGTGGGGTACACTGGTGTATAGAAAAATATCATTTGGACTGTCTAATGCAGGAGCCACTTTTCAAAGAGAAACGAATATGGCTCTCAAAGGGATTATTAATAGATTTGTGCTTGTATATCTAGATGATATTACTGTCTTTTATAGCTAACATTGCAGCATTAATATTGCAACCACTAACAACAATGCTTAAAAAGAATACAGTTTTCAAATGGACCAAGGAAGGTACCAAAAGTTTTTCAGATATCAAAGAGGCACTTGCATCGGCCCCAACATTGATTAATCAAAATTATGAGAAGGATTTAATACTATATGCATTTGGAGGTGTTGATACCATTTCAACTGTGCTTTGTCAGCAAAATGAAGAGGGACAAGAGCAACCAATTACATTTTTCAGCCATATATTGAAGGACTATGAAGTAAGATATTCAATAGTAGAAAAGTATTAACTTGCAGTTATTAGGAGTCTCAAAAAATTCAGACACATGTTGTCCAATAATAAAATTCTTGTACAAGTAGCTCATCCTACAATTAAGGAATTTTTGCTTAATAAAAACATAAATGATAAGAGGGTGGGATGGATAACCAGAGTTATGGAGTATGATGTTGACATTAAAGTTACAAAACTGGTTAGAGGCAAAGGTCTATGTGAATAGATGAAAAGATGCATAAAACAACCATCAATCAGAAGAACAAGTTTCCCTTATACTTGCAAATGAAGAAGAGGATGCTACCCTACATGAAGAAACAGATGCAACAACTGATAACACAGTTTCTAAACCTGATTGGATCCAAAAAATGATCCATTATTTACTTATTGGCGACTGCCATGAAGGATTGGACAAGTACAAAAGGAGGTATTATAGATTACAAACAATTTCTTACGTTGTTATAGATAATGTGCTTTATAAAAGAGATTTTCATGGAGTTTTGCTCATATGCAAACAACCAAATCAGATTGATAGAAGTTTAGAAGAATTTCATAATAGACCTGGAGGAGGTCATTTAGCAGCAAGAGCAACAACCCTAAAAATCATGAGATTCAGTTACTACTGGCTAGATTTATTTGAAGATACACAAAGTTGGGTAAGAAAATGTGAAAAATGATCACTTTTTGCAGGAAAACAAAGACTTGGAGCTTTGCCACTTCAACAAATACAAATAGAACAACCATTTTCTAAATGGGGATTAGATTTTATTAGGCCTATTAATCCATTTTCAAGTGTAGGACATAAATGGATCCTAACAGCAATGAATCATTTTACCAAATGGATTGAAGCATTTACACTTAAGGAGGAAAATGAAAAATTTTGTTTTGAATTTTTATCAAGATATAGTATCCAGGTTTGGTACCACCGATGCAATTATATCGGATAATGCTTTAGTCTTTATTAGTTTTAAAGTATGAGATTGGTCTCTTAAGAGCAATGTTTTTCTAAGTAGTTCATTAAATTATTACCCCTAGGGTAATGGATAGGCTAAATCAACCAATAAAAATCTGATTAAGATCATTAAAAAATCCATTCAACATAATCAGACAACATGGCATGAAAAGCTTAAGTTAGCCCTATGGGCTGATAGGATGACACCAAAGAGAGCTACAATTTTTTCACCTTATGTACTAGTTTATGGTAAAGAAGACAAATTGCCATTATTAACAGAGTTTTTGACTCTCAGTTATATAAAAGAACTTAAAATGCTAGAGGAGCAGCCAATGGAAACCAGGTTTGCTCAATTGATGGATTTGGAAGAAACCAGAAAGGAAGCTTTTAGAAAGCTTGAAATTCATCATTCTCAGATGAAGAAGACATTTGAAAAAAAGGAAGTAGCACGGACCTTCAATGAAGGTGATTTAGTTTTCAAATGGGATAAACTTAAAAGAAGACTTGGTAGGCATACCGATTTTGATGCCATGTGGGATGGACCATATATAATCATTGAGAAGAAAAAACATAATGCATTTCAGCTTTCAAAGCCAGATGGATAAGTTCTACCAATCTGAGTTAACGAGATCCACCTCAAACCTTTCTTTTGAGGACTGTTTTCAGCTAATAAGTGCTTTTGCATATTTCTTGTTTTCAATAAGTGCATTTAATGCACATCTTTCATTTCCGTTTTAGCTAGTTTATTTCAATAAGCAGTTGTTTGCACAACTTGCAGTCTCTTTTATAGAGCTTTGTTTTATTTCAGTTTTGTTTCTGCTAATGTCTTCTATTTTCAGTTTGAGTTTCAAAGAGCTAAATTTTAGAAAGAGGGCAATACTGCTCCCAATGGATACAACTAAAGACAACTTGTTTGAGTTAATATGTTTAGCAGGCAAAAACCCTCGAGAGGTCACCAAAATGTTATCTAAATTTTGAATCATCAAAATTTGATAAGCCTATGATCGGCCTTACACATCAAATGAAAGAAAGGTACACAAAAAAAAAATCTTTATACTTCATCAATTATCAAATTTGAATAACAAATGAGGAATTCTTTTCAAAATGTAATGTATTTCAATAATGTATAGTTAAAACTGCATATCAATGAAACTTTTCATTTACATAAATGTGTAAGGACCCATACAAGTTGTGGGTATGACTAATAATTTACAATGAGTAGAATGATATAAAAATGGATAAAAATAAAAGAGAGAAAAGAGGATCCATCATTGCCTTTCAATGACGAACCATTGGTGTCATCAAGTTGCATCTTGTATCTTCATGCTCCTAGCTCTCCTAGAATACCTACAAGAGGTGAAGGACAGAGGTGTTAGAGCTTGAGATCTCAAGTTCTCTAACTAATCTACTAATACACATGTACATCAAACTACAAATGGAAAGAATTAGAATAGAGAAACAAGTGAATCAAAGACCAGAAGTGTCCAATCATCAGAAGCTTCATGAGCTTCTTGTTTCTCTAACCTATTTGTTCACTATGTAGGTATAAGACAGGTTTCCATCTCATAAGTATCAAGTATGTGGGTTAAAATGGGCTCCCACAAGGGTTGAGCTCAATATACTAGTCATCACTCACAAGGTGTCATTAATCATCTACCAAGCATGAAACACAGCTGCATCCACGGTCCCATTTATTGGCATTCAATGACATTTTAAAGCTGACATCCAATGTCAACACATACAACAATGAATAAAAATGTGTTTCTTGATCAGTAGGTGGATAAAGTCATCACATGAGAAAAGTATCATCATGTCAAATAGAACAAGGCATCAATGTATAAGGATAGTCCTACTCAAGTGACAAAAAAAATAAGAGGCAAGAATGATTGATAAATAATGAATAGAGCATTCAAATAAAAATAAACAGATGACTGACATAAAGGTGACTGTAGAAATATTGGAGTCTCAGAATTTCTTGTTTAGATAAATACAGAGTGTGTCATAAGGATAAGCTTGTGTTTCAAAGGCACTGTGCATTGGAAATTAAAATAGTCATACTTGTAACATCATTCACAGAGTACTTCTAGAAATAAAACTATAATAGGGAATACATTTCCAAAGTGTTTATGGTGAGCATTCATGATCAAGCCCAGATAAAAGGAATGCTAGTAGTTATAGCCAATAGATACATGAGAATAATGAGAATTAGGTATTACAGTGATAAGGATAGTGAAAAAATAAATGTCATTCATATCACAGTTATAATACCTTAGGTTAGAACCACATAAAGAGAATATTGAGCAAGCATGAAGGAATCAAGTACAAACCAATGAGGATATTGATAGTGATATCATTTGCAGCTAATGAACAATATACTCATTCATAAGATACGATGATATAGTCCAGAAATGGGGTTTGACTGTGACAAAAATGAAGATGACATTAGAACATAATAAGATATATCATAAATCATTACGATAGATTCATGTTGATCAATTATGTTGCAATGCCAAGGATGTGGTATTGATACAACTAAAACTTAGCATGAGGGCACATGAGTGGATTGATTATTATATAAAAACACTACCCCCAATGATGCATTGAAGACCTAAGGACAGTAAAAGAAAAATGTTAGACTTTATCAGAGTAATGGAGGCAACTAGCTCAAAAGCGAAAATGCCTTCTTGATAAATTATTGCATCAATATCATTGTCAATATAAGTTTAAAAGACATCAGCTAGATCATTTGAAAGAATAATGATAGTCAAATAAAGAGTATATTATTATTACATTTTTAGTATCATTAGTAACAAAACATCATAAAGCCCAACAATGAGCATACAATGGTATGGTGCAAGAACATTGAAGAGATAAAGACATAGTGTACCATAATAGACCTGGTAATAGACAATCTTTAAGACTCATAAGAAACAACATGATACAACCCATAGTTATGAATAAGAAACAATGTCTCTAAAAGCTATAAAACAACACAATGCAATCTCATTAGGGTTTTTTAAGACAAAGCTCTTCATGCAATGAAAAACGTCAATACGATAAAACCCTAAAATGCATGTCATGTAGAAAAGCGACAAAGACATAAGGAGGAGAAGCTTCATACCATGGTTGAAGATTATTCATCACAACCCTTGACATTCGTGGAAGTTCATGTTAAAGGCTGAGAAATTGAAGCTTCGAATTCTCATGCATCTGGTTTCAAACCCTGACTGCATGTCGACAAAGAGTTTTCTTCGAGAAGAGTAAAAGATGCAAATTGAAAATAAGATGTTTTTAGGGTTTTTTGCCCTTTTTACTCTGCATGCCCTAAATCTCCCAGATTTTTATGGGCTTGTTTTATTTTAGAGCTTCTTTTAATTGTATAGTGGTTGACTTTTAAACTCCCACTAGGACTTCATGTCCTAAGTCTTGATTGTCATAGGGGGCTTAAACCCTTCTTTTTTACTAAGTGCATGATTTTATTGTATTATTATTGTAGCAACCTAAACTTGCACAACTAAAATACAAAGTAACAGTAATACAATCTATCTGCAACTTCACATTTGAAATGCTAGAGCAGATTCCTATTTGTTCAGTACAATCTAGACATAGAACTAATCTTGTCTATCTGTTGGGCATCAATACTCTGTTATTCTAACAGGTCTTCAAGCTTCTGTGCTCGGTAATCACTATGTAGCATCCATGTGCATACACTTGCCCGCATACATTGTTTATCAACAGTTCCTTATTTATAAACAATCTTCTAACCGCTCAATCTCCTTGATCACATTTCCCATGATCAATCATAGCCATCAGATCTTCAATCTTGTCAAGGGTTCATTGTATCTCTCGATCTGAAATTTTTTTACCCCGCCTTGGAACTTGTGTTAGGGTAATGCGGTTGAATCTGAGCTATAGATCTTCTTGTCGACTTTCCATTGCCTTAGATTCGTTTAACAAACTTCTTTTACGGCTTGCCAATCATTGATCCACTCCAGCTCATCAACATCTTTCATTAAATATCACATGTAAACATTTAATGCATTCGGTTATAGCTTGGTTACAACTTGGTGAATACTAAACTTCACTTGGTAGACATTCTGTCTTCATTAACCGACTGCGATAACCTTAGTGTTTACCGACTAGGTTCTTTGCTTGATAACATAGTATAGTATTAACCTTTACATTTTACAGCATATGTATGATGTTAAAACAATCTAAAACATCAAGATCTCATCATTGTCTGACTCAGTAGAGTTGCCCATTGAATAACTTATCCCCTTATTCATCATATTCTTTCCTTTGTCTTTACCGACTTCTTTATAATCTTCATATCATATTTCTTAAGATATGGCGACATCATACTGAATTAGAAAATCAATTTCTTGACATCAATGACAAAATAATAATATCAAGATAATAAAACATCTTTAATCAGTTATGTCCATAATCATCAACAACCTTCTCAATATCCTTGTAATATTGCCAACAATCTCCCCCTTTGGCATTGATGGAAAAACCAATTGATTTGACCTTTAAAAAATTCGGATTGTTGTGATTCTGAAATGCTGAAATGCTCTCCCGCATACATCAGACTTCTCTTCTATTTTCAGTCTTTATTTCAATCTATAGTCTTCTCTCAATCTTCTCAGGTCTTCTCCCCTTTCGGTAGATCTTCTCCTTCTTGGTCTTCTCCCCCTGGGTAGGTCTTCTCCTTCTTGGTCTTCTCCCCCTTTGACAACAATGCCAAAAAGAATAGAACTAAAACATAATTTCTTTCTGTAAGAAGTTATTTCCTGCTGTTATGTATCAACTGAGTCTCAGTCAGATTATTTGTTTACAATTTTTGTTCCCTATATCATTTTCTGTATTATCCCAGTATTATTTCCAGTACACTTTCAGAAAAACATTCTAAAGTGTCTCACTCCAGCATCAGCTCCCCAAAAGATATTCAATAGAGTCATCGAAGTGATGCTTTCACTGAACTCGGTTAGTGAGTAAAAGATAGGGGTAGGACCCCTAGCTTACTTCTGAGATATTCAAAAGTGTCCTTTGGTAGTGGCTTGGTGAAGATATCAGTTATTTGCTCCTTTGTGTTGACATATTCCAACACCACTTTCTTCTCTTAAGCTTCTTCTCTAAGATAATGATATTTGATAGAGATGTGCTTTGTCTTACAGTGCATAACAAGGTTCTTTGAAATATTAATGGCACTAGTATTGTCACAGAATATAGTTACTGGCTCGGTAAATTTCTCATTTATACCTTCCAACAGTTGTTTGATCCATGCAATGTTGGTACAATTCAGTGCTGCTGCAACATATTCAGCTTCGATGGTTGACTGAGAAACACATCCTTGTTTCTTGCTAAGCCAACTCACTAGTCTTTCTCCTAAGAAGAAAGCTCCTCCACTTGTGCTTTTTCTGTCATCAATGTTGCCAGCCCAATCAGCATCAGTATAAACTTTTAGATCAAAATCATTTCCTTTCTGATATACTAAGCCATAATCTCCAATGCCTTTCAAGTATCTAAAAATTCTTTTGATTGTTGTCATGTGTATTTCCTTAGGATCTGCAGATAATCTTGCAACAATACCTACTGCATGTGCTATATCTGGCCTACTGTAAACAACATATTGTAGTTTTCCAATCATGGATCGATAGAGTGTCTCATCAACAGATGTAGATTCATCATTCTTTGATAGTTTATAGTTGGTAGTCATGGGAGTACTTACTGGCTGTGAATCCTCCATTCCAAATTTCCTCAAGATTTCCTTTATGTATTTGGATTGAGTAATGAAAATCTCATTTTTCATTTGCAGTATCTGTAAGCCTATAAAATACTTTATCTCACCAATTAATGACATCTCAAATTCTTTGCTCATTTCATTTCCAAAGTTCTTGCATAAAGAGTCATTTCCACAAAAAATAATATCATCAACAAATATGGCTGAGATTAGTATTCCATTTTCATCCCTCTTCATGTACATGTTGTTGTTCTCACTTGTCCTTATAAAACCAATCTTAATCAAATAAGAGTGCAATCTTTCATACCATGCTCTAGGTGCTTGTTTCAGACCATATAAAGCTTTGTTCAATTTACATACCTGATCTTTATTATTGTCATCAACAAACCCTTCAGGTTGTTCAATGAAAACTTCTTCTCCTAATATTCCATTCAAAAATGCAGATTTGACATCCATTTGATATACCTTGAAGTTCTTGAAAGCAGCATATGCCAACAATGTTCTAACTCCTTCAAGTCTAGCAACAGGTGCAAAAGTCTCACCATAATCAATTCCTTCTTCTTGGGCATAACCTTTGCAAACCAATCTGTCTTTGTTCCGAATGACCTCACCTTTCTCATTTAGCTTGTTTCTGAAGATCCACTTTGTACCGATTACATTTTTGTCCTTCGGTCTTGGGGCCAGTGTCCATGTGTCATTCTTCTTGATTTGATCAATCTCTTCAGTCATAGCATTTATCCAATCTTCACTGTTAAATGCCTCTTTCACTATTCTTGGTTCAAATTCAGATATCAAACATGTGTTCTGTCTCAGTTTGTTCCTTGTCATCACTGGATCATCCTTATCTCCTATAATCTGACTTGGTGCATGGTGTCTTCTGACATACTTGGCTAATACAGGCTCGGTAGGCTCTGTATGATCTTCTTCATCACTCGGTAACTGGATATTTTCTTCATTTTCTTCAACAATTATCTCGGTAGGACTTCTCGGTTGCACATAGACAAATTCATCATAGTCTTCCGGTTCTTTGGAATTCCTTTCATCAGTTCTTTCTGCAAATTCATGAATTTTCACATTTGCACTTTCTACTATTTTGTTAGATGTTTTGATCAGACATTTAAATGTTTTGCTTCTAGAAGAATATCCTAGAAATGTTCCTTCTTCACTTTTTTGATCAAACTTGTCATTTCTATCATCTTTATGAACATAGCATTTACTTCCAAAGATCTTAAAATAACTTACATTAGGTTGCTTCCCATACCAGATTTCATAAGGTGTCTTCAAAGTACCTTTCTTCAATTGAACTCGGTTCAAGGTGTAAACAACTGTGCTTATTGCTTCTCTCCAAAATGTTTGTGGAACCTTCTTCTCAATCATCAGTGTTCTAGCACAATCCACAATAGATCTATTTCTTCTTTCAGTTATTCCATTCTGCTGTGGAGTTATCGGTGCAGAGACTTGTCTTTTAATACCATGATCATTGCAAAATAGGTTGAACTCATTAGATGTGAACTCTCCTACTATATCTGATCTAAGACATTTCAGTTGTCTTCTTGTTTCATTATCAATTCTAGCCTTGTACCACTTAAACATTTGAAAAGCTTCTAATTTTTCTATTAAAAACATTACTGACATCATCCTTGAATAGTCATCCACAAATAATATGAAATACTTATCACCATAATAACTTTGAACTTTCATAGGACCACAAAGATCAGTGTGCACAAGATCTAAAATTTCCTTAGAAGTGTAGGACTTGTAAAGCTGGATCTTGTCATCTTACCCATCTGGCATCCTTGGCACATAGCATTCTCAGGTTTTTCAAGACTCGATAGACCTCTTACTCTATGCTTCTTGCTTATCTTGATCAGATTCTCAAAATGAACATGACAAAACCTTTTATGCCATAACCAGGTATTATCAATCTTTGCATGCAAACACTTATTGTGAGTTGAGTCAAGGTGAAATGTATTACCTTTTGTTTTTGTCCCGGTAGTAGCTAACTTTCCATTCTTGTCATGAACTTTGACAATTCCTTTCTGAAATTCTATTCGGTAACCTGTGTTGTTTAGCTGTGCTACACTCAACAAATTGTATTTCAAACCTTCAACCCAATAAACACCATTGCATCTTGCTTTATCAAGAAGTGTTATGGATCCTTTACCTCTTACCGGACATGGTGCATCATTACCAAATCTAACATATCCTCCATCATAATCTTCTAACATAACAAATTTGTGTTTATCTCCTGTCATATGATGTGAACATCCACTATCTATAATCCAAGAATCATTAGTCTTTATGTGAGATATTAGGGCTTTTTTTTCATACCTTTCTTCATTTGATCCATCCTTGATAGCCACATAAACAACTTCCTCTGTATCAGTCTCATCTCATTTATCATCTTCAGATTCCTCATTAGCAATTAAGCATGTCTTTCTTCTTCTGAAGTCTCGGTGTCCTCTGTAATGATTATCTTTCTGTCTGTCATCTCGGTAATCTCTCTTTTCAGTGAAATCTTTGTCAGGATAGTTAGAAGCCATATGTCCAATCTTATCACAATTGAAACATTTCAAAGGTAGTTTTCCTTTATACTTACCTTTGCCTCTTGATAACCTTTTGGCCAATAGTGCTTCAAACACTTCTTTCTTTCTGATTTCTTCATACAGTTTGTGTACCTCCTCCATGTTCTTTCGAAATATTTCACTTGCTCCACTATGATCTCCTTCAGAGTACTTATACTTTCTTTCATTGTAATTATTAGATTCATTCAGATGAAAAGAACTAAATGCAGATTCAACTTTATTTACCGATGACCCACTGTTATCAAAATTACTTAACTCAAATGCATGTAGCTTACCAATAGTAGCATCCAAGGAAACTGGCATATTAGGTACAGACCTCAATTCATTGATTGCAGAGACTCGGATTGCATAGGCAGGTAAAAGGGTTCTTAACAACTTACTTATCACATCCTTTTCTTCAATAGTTCCTCCTGCTCCTTTGATTTGATTTACAATCTCCTTTAGTCTTGTACTATACTGGGTTATGTTCTCACCTTCATTCATCCTCATAGATTCAAGTTGTCCTCTTAGACTATCAACTTTTGCTCTTTGAACATTTTCATCTCCTCCATATACAGATATGAGCTTAGTCCACATTGCCTTTGCATCGTTGCAGCCTTCTAGATCATTAAACTCAAAATCGGTCAATGCAGATGTTATTTCAATCATTGCTTGAATATGTTCTTGCTTCACCTTTATCTCTTCCATAGTTAATGGATAGGTGCTTGGTGCAACAAAATCATTCTCCAGATAGTATATAGCATATTCTCCAACTCCTGATAGATGTAGCTTCATCCTTTTCTACCATGTAGAGAATGTTGACTTATTCAGCTTAGGTGCATCCCTCTTATACATCTTTGGATCTTTAACTCAAGTGCCTTTAAACTTTCCTTTCAGAGTCCAAAGCTCTGATACCAATTCATAGTTCTGATACTTAATATAAGTACAGATCCAATAGCCAACAAGATGAGAGGGGGGGGGTGAATCATACAAACTTAATCATCCATAAAAACATCAGATTCAACCATGGTAACATATATTAGTCATATAATAAAAAACTATCAAACATGCAAACTCAAAAGCATATGAACAATATAAACCTCATAACACTAGATTTAAAGTGGAAACCCAAATAGGGAAAAACCACTGTGGGATTTCGGACCCACTAAGAAATATACTCTTCTAGAGTATGCTTGGTTAAAAGCAAATCCTGTTAAAGATTACAAACACATTGCTAGATGTGACCCAGTTAAGGGATTTCCCTCAGACCTGTTAGGATCTTCACTTTGTTAGAAGTGACCTTGTCAAAGGATTTCAAACACTCAATCAAAATGTCACCTTGTTAGAGGATTTACATATAAGACTGTTAAGTCCACTCGGTTAAGAGATTTCCTGTCACTTTCACAAAATAACAGTAATACAATCTATCTGCAACTTCACATCTAAAATGTTAAAGCTAATTCCTATTTGTTATTACAATCTAGAAATAGAACTAATCTTGTCTATCTGTTGGGCATCAATACTCTGTTATTCTAACAGGTCTTCAAGCTTCTGTGCTTGGTAATCACTATGTAGCATCCCTATGCATACACTTGTCTGCATACATTATTTATCAACAGTTCCTTATTTATAAACAATCTTCTAACTGCTTAATCTCTTTGATCACATTTCCCATGATCAATCATAGCCATCAGATCTTCAATCTTGTCCAGGTTCATTGTATCTTTCGATCTGAAAACGTTTTACCCCACCTTGGAACTTGCACAATCACCTTGGAACTTGTGTTAGGGTAATGCGGTTCAATCTGAGCTGTAGATCTTCTTGCCAACTTTCCATTGCCTTAGATTCATTTAACAAACTTCTTTTATAGCTTGCCAATCATTGATCCACTCCAGCTCATTAGCATCTTTCACTAAATATCATATGTAAACATTTAATGCATTCTGTTATAGCTCGGTTACAACTTGATGAATACTAAACTTCACTTGGTAGACATTCTGTCTTCATTAACTGACTGCGATAACCTTAGGGTTTACCGACTAGGTTCCTTAGGGTTTACCGACTAGGTTCTTTGCTTGATAACATAGTATAGTATTAACCTTTACATTTTACAACATATGTATGATGTTAAAACAATCTAAAACATCAAGATCTCATCATTGTCTAACTCGGTAGAGTTGCCCATTGAATAACTTATCCCCTTATTCATCATATCCTTTCCTGTGTCTTTACCGACTTCTTTATAATCTTCATATCATATTTCTTAAGATATGGAAACATCATACTGAATTAGAAAATCAATTTCTTGACATCAATGACAAAATAATAATATCAAAATAGTAAAACATCTTTAATCAATTATGTCCATAATCATCAACAACCTTCTCAATATCCTTGTAATATTGCCAACATAGAAGTCCGCTCTATTTGGAGCCTTGTCCGGTTAAAGACTAATACAATAGGTTCTGTTAGGAACCGATCCTGTTAGGGATCGCCCGGTTAAGGGATGGCTAGAATACCTGGTTTAGGGTTAAACCCTGTTAAAGGTTACCTTGTCAGAGGATTTCAAGAACTCAATGGTTTTGAGTCACCTTGTTAAAGGATTTACAGCAAGCCAGTTAAAGCTACCCTGTTAAGGGATTTCTCAATTGTTGAAGTGGTTAGAGAACAACAGGTATTACAATGATCTGGTAACAACACTCAATGCCAATGCAGATCCGCTTTAGCTCCTCTTCACCTTCTGCACTTACACTCTACAGGTATCACTTCTCTCCTCTGGTCTAGCAAGAATCACGTATCTCTTCTCTTGGATACACACACACAACTTTTGCCAACAACCTCAGAAAGAAACACAACATTGACCTTATAGGAAACAGATAGGTCGGTAGCATAAACCCTAAACCCTAAACCTGTTAGGTTAAGGAATTCATATGGTTCAATCCTGACCATTGAGCATACTACATTAAATGCAACAGTCTTGATCCAAACTCAAGACGTTCTCCATAGTTTGTTTTCTACTGATTTCATGGCGGCAGATAACCCATCACACGTTATCACCGTTTACAAACTTCGCACATTCCCGAGGTAGATAGGAACAATCTCCTTCATGCAAGATCCTTCACGCGCATAAGGCTGATGTGGCAACATGATTTGTTCTTCGTTACAATGGTAACTCATCACACAAAGTCATCGATTGAGTCACACAGGCTTGAGGAACTTCAAATGAAAACCTTGAAGTTGAGACTACCAACCGGTAGTCATACAAATCTTCCATGTGCCGGTTCCCATAACCACATGTCGGTTCACCTTAAAGAAACACACCTCTTCACTTTGACACAAATGTCAGTTCATAGTGTTATACTGATTCTCACATATACCAGTTCTTGGTAACATACCGGTTCTCTCATCTTCAGCATATTGACATCAATGACAACATACAGTGTCATCATGTCCACATGTCAGTTCACATAATGCCAACATGCTCCTAAGGGGTCACACATGTGTTCTAACATGTGTGACTCCTTAGGACCACATATGGCCCCTCAGGACACTATTAAGTCTTACGGGATCAAAAGGGGTCGTAAGGGGTACATTATACACACTAGGATGCTATAAGGGGTCATATGTGGTGCTAAGGGGTCACACATGCTCCTAAGGGGTACATTATACACACTAGGATGCTATAAGGGATCATATGTGGTGCTAAGGGGTCACACTTGTGTTGTGTGATCCCTTAGCACCACATATGACCCCTTATAGCATCCTAGTGTGTATGATGTGCATGCTATTGGGTCATAAGGGGTATGCTATATAAAATAGGATGTTACAATAGGTGATATGTGCTCCTAAGGGGTCATAAGGCGTAACACCTTAGGACCACACATGACCCCTTATGACACTATTGGGTCCTATGGGGTCAAATTGAGTCTTAAGGGATCATTATGAGTCATACGATATTATCTATTAAGGTATTATTATGCTTCATTAAAATCATAAGAGGTCATTATAGTTAGCATAGATCTTAAGGGGTCTTATTGTGTCATATGGGGTATTATAAGTTATACATGTGAGGATGCTAGTTTGAGTCAAAATATGTTTTAACATGTATTCAAGGATCATTCATGGTTTAATAGAGTCTTAGTTTGTTCTAGTATGTGTTCAGGTGTCCTAAGGTGTATGTATGTATGTGTATGTCACATTTATTTAAGTAATTAACCATTCAAGTACTTAAGTAATCTTCTCCTAAGGTGTTGTGTGTTTGTGAATGTGTATGTCAAATTTATTTAACTAATTAACAACTAAAAAAATCAACCATTTAAATGTTAAAAACTAATATATTATTAAACATTTAAAAAAATTAAAGCTAAAATATTATTAAGAATCAAATAAACTAGAAAAAATAGAAAAAATATTTGCATTGGCGATTTCAACCTCAGACCAAAAAAAAATAAAAAATGGCAATTTCAATGTATTTTCAAACCATAAAAAAAAAATATTGGTGATTTCAACCTATTTTCAAACAATAAAAAAAAATATTGGCGATTTCAAGCTATTTTCAGACCATTAAAAAAATATATTGATGATTTCAACCTTTTTCCAATTGATGATTTCAATCTATTTTCAAACCATTAAAAAAAAATATTGGTGATTTCAAGCCATTTTCAAACGATAAAAAAAATATATTGGCGATTTCAACCTTTTTCCAAAACATAAAAAAAATATATTGGCACCTCAATAGTCCTAGTCAAGTCATTCAAACACGTGGCACAGAGTCAAAAACTCTCTGCCTGAAAGACTGCCCATTAGAAAATCTCATGACCTAGTGACAAGCCCTTACGACTCTATCTCTAGCTCACAAGCTGAAAATGCTAAGCCTTCATAGCCTCGAGATCTAGCGACTGAGGGCAACTGAACCACCACTCACCAATTCTCGACCTCAAAATGTTAAGTCCTCGTCACCACAGCGACTTGGAGATAGCGATAAATTTAACCCTTATCGCGTACTCACCAACATAAAAGTGTTTATCTCTTAACCACTAGCACTTCACTCACAAGCTCACGGCTTGATCATGTCTTCAGACATTTAACCTCGCGAGCTGGCGATAACCATAAAACTTAACCACAAACTATCTATTCGCTAGCTTGTGACCTAAAAATACTAACATTAAACAAACATGAGAGCTAGCAACAGTTATAAGAAATGAGTTACTCACTAAATCTCACAGTTATAAAGCATGAAATCAGACCAACTTGAGACCTTGCGACCAAAGAAATTTCATTAACAATCTCCAGCTCGCTAACATAAAATGCTAACACCCAAAAAGCTAGAGACCTCGTGATGTAAACCCAAACCAACATGTTGCCATCTCGTGACTTGATCACGTCTTCAGACATTTAACCTCACGATATAGCGATAACCATAAAACTTAACCACAAATTATCTAGTCGCTAGCTCGTGACCTAAAAATACTAACAATAAACAAATGCTAGTGACAACTGTGGTGGCAAGATAATATGTACGAGGAATTTTTAAGGCTTGGATGTTGACTGATACTCATTCCGGAGTGACTAATTTGTAGGTTTCTCCTGAGTCGAGGTTTATTAGACAAGCAAGGACGATGGTTTCAGAGGCATAAAAGTATTGGATAGCTTCTGAGTTAGAGATGGGAGATCACGGATTTCTCTGAGAAATCAGAGGTTGCTTGTTGTAAGGAATTCTGAAGCAGAATTTGTACAATCAAGGAGGAATAAAATAAGAACAAAATCATTCACATAAGATGAGCCTTAGCAAGATGCAGTGGATTTTATAGGCATGACTTCTAGAGTCTAGAGTCATGTTGGAAAGCACCAAAATGATGATTTTTCATGTGAATGAGCATCACCAGATGAAGTGTTAAAAATTAATAAATACAATGGAGTGATGACTTAATTGGTAGAAGAGAAAAGAAACCTTTTTCATTTTCTGAGAGTAGTTTTTTCCTCAGAAAGGAAGATGATGTTTGAGCAGGATCATGAATGGAGTTGTTGTCTGCTCCGTGATACTGGATTTTATTTATTTATTTTTTTCTCCTATGTGAGTTTGTTTATTCTTAGAGGGGTTGTGAAAGTGAGAAGGATTTTCAGAGGGGGCGTGAAATCCTTTTATTATCAAGAAAGGACACGCATGGCACATCCTCTACTTCTACTCCACCACTAGATGGTAGGGGGTTCGAAGAAGGAGCACGTAGAGGAATGAAAGAAGGATTTGTTTGGGTGGGGAGTAGATACCAGTCATCTTTGTGACGACATGGAAGTTGCGACCCCTCCCTAGCATATTATGTTTACCCTAAAGCTCCTCTTTTCACTTTCTCTGATCCTGGGCATGAAGGCTCAAGCTCCTCTTTCCATTTTCTCTGATCTTGGGCATGAAGGCTCAAGCTCCTCCTCTATTTTAGGAGTGACTTTACTTCTTGCGAGGACCCAGTATCCCTTCCGAGAATGGAAATGATCTATTGGATAGAACATAACATCTCACACTCCATCCAAAGGCATTAGGGTGATAATGGCATGGCTCAAGCAGTTTTCCTTCAACCAATTTTTAGTTGAAAATTTTGATTCACGACCAACGCATGGATACAGAATATTTTTGTAATAGAATTGCATATGGCCTTTTAGGCCTAATTGTTGAGAGTAAATACTTTGTTGACATGTGTCTCTTGGCCTAAAGCTTTTTGCTCCCTTTTCTTCTATAGAAAGGGAAATCAAGGCCATTAGAAGGGTTTCTTTTTGGGGGGTCTCTTGAGGGTTCCAAAATTCTAGTGCCTTTGGGGTTCCTTTTCTAGTTCCAGTAGTGAGTCTAGGTGAAGGGAGCAAGTTGTATAGTCATTTACAGAGAAAATGAAAAGCATTTAGTGTCCCTCTTTGTGCAGGTTCTTGAAGGATTTATATGTAAATTTATCTTTTGACAAAAGTAATAATTTTATTCAGTAGAAATTAAATTCTGATCTATTTCTCTCCAGTGTATAATTCTATCATCTTTCAAATGAACGAAATCAAGAGTTTTTTTAATTTGTTCCATTGTTATGGTGTATGTAATTTTTCATTTATATTGTTCGTATGGAATGCATAATTTATGTTAGTATGGAATTATATTAAGGATGCACCTCATTGTAATTGGTGGGTGGATTACTTAAGGGAAGAGGGTTTTGAGGTCCCAGAAAACTTGTTGAACATACTAATGGATAAGATATAGGAAATCTTGAATGTTCACAAAGGAATATATATATATATATATATACACACACACACATATAATGGCAAGGATACAAAGGTTGAGATACATGTTGATTATAGGCATGAGGAAATGCCAACTTTATGGAGGAGGGAAAACATGTACATGGTAGAACACCTCCATATATTATGCATAAACATCCGTAGCATATAAATCATAAGAGTATTAAGAATGAAAGGATCAAACACCATAATAGATAGGAATACAAAATAATTAGTAAAATATGCATGCAACTCAATTAAAGGGAATATCTTTTGAGGATCCAATTCCATGATAGATGTTATAGACAAAGAAGTAAGAACGTAGTCTAAGGTTGGGTAGGTGAGATCAAATATATACAACACAATGAAAACCCAAACCCTAAATAAGATGTAATAATGAAACACAAATGAGGGTACATCCAAAATCTAATCAAATCTAATATAAAAAGAATGCAATCATTAGATCAGATCTCAAAAAAATCACACTCTCATAATCAAAGGCAAACAAGAAAACATATTCACTGATAATGAATCAACTATTATAATTGGAAGGTCACTTCATCAAGACAATATCAAGACAATAGATCAGTGCCTTATCCTTGGGCATAGAGTCACTTACAATTCAAAGACAACCTAGTAATAAAATTCAATAAGATTCACTTGTAGATAAACAAGAATGAATATGCCAGTACATACACAACCCAGATTCATACAAATCATATAATCATCAGATTTGTATTAAAAAAAATGATTTCACTGAAACTGCCCCAAGAACTTTAATTCTTTCCTTGAAAGAAATCCTAGAACAAATCCATAATCTGCCTTGCAAACATGTAAATTGAAAAACCCTTGACCAGTCAATTCACAGTGAAAACATAAATTCAACACAAAGACAATAATGTGAAGATCTCAAACTGCAAATGATATTGATATTATATTCATATTGATATCAGAAAATAAATTCAAAATGCAATTCAACTATGCACTTATCAAATTCTTTCACAGTTGAACTATTATAATTGTATCAGACTTTTCAACACCAATAAAAGTGGCCAACTGGCCATCCCTCTCTACCAATAAAAAAAAATAGTAGCCATCCCTCTCAAATTAATCTTGGAATCCTTTTATAAGATGAAGATGCAACAAGCTTGGGATTACTTTGAGGAATCTTGGGTAGCAACTTGACATATCTTCTTTTGCTTTAGCATGGCTTTCCACATGTCCACCTCTTTGTCTATTGGCCAACTGAATGGCTTTACCTCTTCCAGCTTTGCAACTGACTATGTACATTTGGCATCTGTAACTGCCCTGGCCTCAACAATAAAATTTGTATGGTCAACCTCAACCTTGAAGAGTGAATCGAGCATACCGTTAAAGAAATAGACATCAACCTGATCATATATATGCTTGATTATTTCTTCTCCCTCAAGAATCAAATCAAATTCGCTGGTCCAATCAGAAACTGATTTCAATTCTCCATTACTACCATAAATTGAAGGCACCAATTTACTATAACCTTCCCCAAATGTCTGCAATTTTTCATTTATAAGCACATCCTTCCCTATGAAAAATGCATAAGCTGTATTCATTACACCCACCATGTCTTTAGTGTCACTGATCTTGGGAGGGAACTCGTTACTATACAACATTGCAGTATCCATCTTATCCATTAATCTGCTTCTTCCTGACCAAACATTGAACAAAGTCCAAGAAAATTGACAGCCTCAGAGGACTTTTTACTTGCCTCTTTCAAAGAAATGTGCAAATAGTGTACTACCATCAAGTTTCCTTTTAATACATTAATCCTGTGTTTCAGAATTTCTAACACAACAAAGATAGCCTTGACATTTTGTTCCTTTTCAAGATTTTCAATTTTCTTTGTGTATTCCTCCATTTTTGTTGTCACATCAGCTAGTATTTCTTGTACTTGTTCTATAATCTACATTGGAGGGGGCTCATTTGTAATTTTTTATTTCAACTCCACTAACTCTTCCTCTAGAGAGGCCTTCTTCATTAGTGTCTATTATTATTTTTTAGCTAATGCAATCAATTGGTTATATGTTTATGTGTATCTTCTTGACAAATCCTCTATTTTTGATAAATTCAGGAAAGAAACTTGAGTAAAAAATGAGGCAATCTCTATGTCACTTGTGTTCTGCAAATTACAGATCATTATGTCGGATTTCTTTTCTACTTAGGTATTTAGAAGGTGGAGATTTTGAGTGGAATGGGCCAAAGACCAAGAAGCAAGTGTCTTTGACTTAGGATTAAATATTGAACCTTTTATTACATCTCCAATTTCAAATTCAGTTTTAAACAATGTGTCCTCTTGATTCCTAATCTGATCATTAATAAAAATAGACTAGATATCCCAGTCAGGCATCACAATCATACCAGTACTCTTAATCAATCATCTTTCCTGATCCACAATTATTTTCTCCCTGTTAGGATCATATTCATGTAGTGCCTTGACAATCTCCTCATTCTTTTCTACATTTCCTTCCTCTATGATTTTGTCTTAATTAATTTTGTTTCAACCTTCTCCGAAATTTTTTAAATTCATCTGACTTAATAAAGTCATCATCTTTCATGAACTCCTTTGACAACATCACATGCCCATGAAAGCCTTGAGAAAGGGCTTCGTTTGTTTCTCCCTATTCTTCATTCAACCTAGCTTCTCTGAGATGTGTCCTTATTTGATGAAAGTAGTGTCCTTGTCATGTAACAATTTCTCTAGTAGGATCTCTCCTCACAATTTCACCCACCTCTTTGGTTTTTTTTTCTTTGTAGGTGGCACTCTGGCAGATTGAACTTCATCTCCACTTCCTACATCATCAGTAGACACAATAAGTGGCCTCTTGCCATGTGAATATTGTCCATCTTGGGGGTCTTGTTGCTGAGCAACCACTTCTAGAATTTGAGGCATTTGTTCCATCAGAGTTTCATATAAAATCAACATTTTGTTAATCCTCTCCAGGTACGGGTTATTAGGGCAAAAATTTGAGAAAATAGGATCAACATCCTTCAATTTTTCTTCAACTCTCATCAATTTTTTCATTTTCTTCTCTATTCTTGTACTTCCTCTTTTCTCAGCAAATTTCTAACCACATATTCATAATCCAATGGTTCATGGTTCTTTATTGTGGCCCAAGGTGTCATTTTTGGCAATGCACGCTTAATAAATTGTTCAGGATCACAAAATGTAGACACGACATTAACCAACCTATGTTGTTTAAGGAAAATGTTTACTTCATGAAAGGAATTCCTACCAATGGTAAAATCAGACATAACCCAAAGCCTAGGAAGAAAATAACCCCTCCTGTGTTTCTCAAGATATTCTTTTTCAACTAGGGTCAATTGCCAAATAAACTCCATAAATGCAATCCTAATTGGAACAAATTTTGGTAAAATATGGGGAGGCTAAGGACACCCATAGACTCTGATCACAGTAAAGTTATTAAGAAAGAAATAGCCCCCCCAATTATGTGAAGTAGACAAGTTTGGAACATACTGGTAAGGTCTCAAAACTCTCCTAACATTAATTGACAATCTTTTTCTATTTATTCCTAGCATTTACATAATTGGCAAGATAATCCAATTTTCAAAGTAAAGGAAAGAAGAATGGGGAGAACTATTGTCCCAAACTTGGTTTCATCTTTGTATTGGCATTAAGACACCAAATTCTTCTTTGAATAGCTCCAATTATTTATCCATGAACTTAAGATTATCGAACAAGATTAAATGTGTAGACGTCTAAAAATGGTCAACGCTTGCGGAGTCGTATTTTAACATTGGCACATTGCCTTATTTTAGGGTTTTTGCGTCGCATTAACATTTCTCCTATGTCACGCACTTGGTCTTTATCATTTGCGAGCATCGAGTCCTTTTTCTGCATTCATCATCTGTCTCGCTTTCGAATTTGGTCTTGTCGATAACAATCTTCAGTCATGATTTTTGTCAATCTTATCCTGTCGCATCTATGTGAGTGTTCATTTGTCATCATTTTGGACATCATCAATCCTAATTAGGGTTTTGTCCTCCTATCGATCTTGTCATCTTGCGATCGATTTGTCATCGATTGTTGTTATTTTCAATCTTGTCATATGGTAATCAATTTGTCATCGATCGTTGTTCTCTTTGTCAATTTTGTCATTTTGCGATCGATTTGTCATCGATCGTCGTCTTTCTCAATCATATCAATTTGGATCAATTTGTCATTGTTCCTCATCAATTGGCACATCTATCAATCAAATCACTTATCAGCATTGGTCATTTATCAAGTCAGAATCATGATCATATCAAATCGACATCAATTATCTTTTGTCAAGACCTAATCTTCTAAGGTTTTATGATTTATTCATTTCCCCCTCTAGGTTAAATAATTTATTTATTTATCCTAAGTCTTCTTGTCACAATTAAATATTTATTTAATTGGCTAATTAATTCCTCCTATTTTTGTAAATTAATTAATGAATGAGAAATTATTAATTAATTTACCTAATTTTTTTCAATTTCCTAATTTCCAACTCATTATTTCCAACTTAATTTTCTAATTTCTCCTAAATTCCTAAATGTCTATTTCTATTTCAAAATCTTGTCATAAATCCTTGCATAGCAATTTGTCATAAATTGTCATCAATCGTCATAAATCCTTGCATAGCAATTTGTCATACACATGTCATAATTTTGCTATTCTTGGTTTGAATTTCCATTCGAATCAAATTCATGCTAATCTTGTCTTTTCGCCAATTTGTCTATAAATTGGATGAATTTCTTCAATCAAGGTCCCTGATCCCCTGATCCCTGGTCGAATCAATCACGGTTTGAGTATTCTTGTGCTATCATCTTGTCTACTTGCTTTCATCTCATGTGTATGCACTTGTAGGTGAGATCCACAACAAAGCTATTTGAAGGAGAAAGAAGGACAATGGAGCCACATGAAGGAGACATTCAGATCTGCATTTGGTTTGCTTAGTTTTTAATCTTGAATGTTTTGCTTTCATGTCTTTATTGAGTGTGTTTAGGATTGATCATTGCATTTGAGCTTTCGTGATTGAGCTATGACTAATAATTTGATATTGCTTGTGATGATTTCCAATTTCCTATGCTACATTAATTGGTGAACCCGACGTGAACTAACCCCCTAATCATGCTTTTGAGTGCTTTTGAGTTGATTTGCAGTTGAAAAACCCAAGAAACAGGGTAGTGCAGGGTTTTCTGGGAACTTCTGCGCCTGTGTCAAGCATTCTGCGCCTATGTCAAGCATTTTGTGCCTATGTCAAGGACATTTTGTGCCTCTGTCAAGCATTCTGCACCTGTGTCAAGCATTCTGCGCCTGTGTAGGGACAGAAAAAGAGGTAAAAGGTAGTGTGTTTTAACTTGCAAATTGTTTTGTTTTGCATGTGGTTTCTGCTTTTTGGTTTTTTGGTACTGATTCTCTGTGCAGAACCTTGGCATACGCATGGAAAAGACAACAAATAAAACTACTAACATGTTTTATGCAGGTTTGATAGTCAAAGACTAAAACATATCAAACTTCTGACTTGGGTTTTGTAGGTTGCTTTGGACTACAACTAAAATTTGTGTTTGTAATTAATATTTAGGCACCTAGTATGATTTCTAAGTAGGATGGAATGAATCTATGTTTGCTTTGATTGTTGAGTTTGATATTGGAGTAGGAGAGTATGCTCTCATCCTTCTTAGGGTGATCAAAAATCCAGATCTTCAATACCATGCTCATGTTTTTGATTGTGTGTCACCTTTAGAGGGCTTGCCTTCCCGACCATTTGCTTTTGCAAGCAAGTGACAATTATGAGAAGGGAATGACCCAAAGTGAGTATGGCTAGAATACCTTGGCATTCTAACTCACTATAAACAAATAGCTGATGGGTGAAAGCTTTGAAGGAAGGGTTACGTGGGAATTGTAGTTACTTGGGAAGTGATGACCCTTGAACTCTTTCTCATATCAACATATAAGTAGGACCTCATGGTCTAAATCGTGCTTGCGCGACTACATTTGTTTGGTATCTTGGTGGGCTTATGTCTCAATCACGCTTGTGTGACACCAAGGAGTAACGCTTAACATAAATCCTTACTAAACACCTTGTATTTAGAGGCCAAAAAATCCTTCTAGTTGCTTGAGAAGGACAAGTTCGGATACTTGGAAGAGATACTAAGTTTGCCATGGGGAGATTTCCATGGGGACTGATGCTTGGCTGCCCTGAGAAGTGAGTGTCGTGGAGGGGAGCCTGTGGGGCCAAGCATCTATGTATTATCCTTGAATCTCATAACGATTCTACCTCTCAAGTACCTAATGTCCTTGCCTACCATAAGAAATGTGTGAATGAGCATGATTGTCTTGAGTCTAAGTTGAAATATCTTGTCTTCTTTGTTTGTCAAAAGTTGAGTTGTGTCTCATTTCAAAAACAAGATAAATTGATTCAAAACAAGGTTAAACACAAGAACATTTCATCCAACAAGGTTCAAAACATCTTCAAACATGGTTGTCAAATATTTTTCAAAATCTTGTCTCAACATTCATGTCACTTAGATTTAGGTTCATCCTAGGTTTGCATTTTGCAAAGTCATTGTCAAGTACCAAGGTTAGGTTTCACCTAGGTCATACTCCTTTTCATATCAATAAGGGTCATCCATTTGCATGTGTCCTCTTGCATTAGAGTAATACCATTGTCATACATTCATATTTGCATACCCTAGGTCTCTTCATCAAGCTTAGGTCATTATCATATCATATTAGAGTCATTTGCATAGCAAATGTCCCTTTGCATATAGTCTCAAAAACTAGGTTTTGTCATACTTGAGTAATCCAAATCTTTGATAAACCCTAAGTCATTGTTAGGAGGTCTATACCTTATCAAACCTTTTCTCCTTTTGTCATTATTGTCATTTGGTCAAACCTAGCTTAGTATCCAAGCAAATAGGGGAGACATTGTCATTTTGTCCTTTTGTCACTTGGTCCTTTTGTCCTTTGAGGTCTAGACATCATTTAAATTTCCTAAGGGTCTCATTTTTAGAATTGCATTCATAAGTTTGTCAAAATCTTGAAAAACAACAAAAACATAGCTTGCATTCTTGCCATAGATTACATTTTCATCTATTTAGGTTGCATTTAGTTGCATATCATACATCATCCTTTAAAAATTCCATTTGCATAGTGACATGTCTATTGAAACAAGGTTCCAAGCACCAATGATGCAACAAAGTTTGACGTATCAACCGACAATGCAATCGGATTTTAATCCAAGGCAATCAAAATTATATCCAACCCAACAACAAGGCAATATCGATCAAACTTTTTATGATGAAACAAGTCTCCAAATACAAAAACTAGAAGAGAAACTAGCTCAAGAAAATGAGATTTTGGAACAAAAAGTGAAAAACATTGAGAAGAATAGATTACAAATGTCCAAAATGTTTCAAAAATTTCCAGGTCGAAATCCAAAGATTGAGCCAATTGATGTAAGATCTCTTCTTGAACGATTAGACATACCAGCTCTCCTCTCACAAATAGAGATGATGAAACAATTTCAAGAAAGGAGACAACATCAATTTCAACATTATGTGCCTCCACAACAAGAACAAGAAGGTGTTTACTATCAATCAGATTTTCAACCAATACAACCAATGGTTCAACCAATTGTTCAACATATACAACCAATGGTCCAATTTCAACAATATGTCCAGCCAACTATACAATGTCCACAAATGGTTCAACCAATGGTGGAATATCAACAAGTTCAATCAACATATCAATGTCAACAACCACAACCAAACATTCAAAAACAAAGGTTGCAGCACACACCAACCCAAGTTTCAAACATGTCAGAACAATTGAACCAAGTCCAATATCAAAACATGACATCAGATCAGAACCAACTTCTTGCCAAAAAAGTTTAAATTCCAGATACAACTATGTCAAAACCTCGAAAGAAAGGTGGCTTTATTGCAATGATCTTAAGGAAACTACCAAGTGAATTCTTTGAGGAAGATCAAGATAATACAATTATGTCTCGGAATGCCTCATCCCCCCACAAACAAATTGACTCTCTAGTGGCATCTATCCCTACACCTTTAGAAGTTTCACAAGAACCTTCTATATTGTCCTCATCAAATAATACACCCAAGGATGAAATTATCCAAGGGCTATCCATCGGTGATTGCCAAGATAATCCAATTCATGATGCACATCCTTGTCCTGTTTCAGAAATACAAGACCCAATGCCACCATGCACTTTATTGCCATTACCTATTTTAGAGGACCCCATTCGAAGTCCCTCTTCCTCATGTTCAAGCATTGATTCCTTGCTAGAATCCATCACAAATGTTCAAAGTGCATTTCCTTCGTGCCAAACCATTGATCCCTTGTCAGAATCCCCCATGCATATCCAAAGTCTAACCCCATGTCAAGAGGATAATTTAGAGCATGCAGAAACGTGTCTTAAAATAGATCAAGATCCCAAAACATTATCATCCCATCCAATTGTTGACCAGGATCTCATCTTCCCAGACACTCATGATGATTCCCCTATTCTTGTCCATCCTATCCAAAGTCCTATTGACACTCCCTTCCCCGAGCAAGATCAAGATATTCCAGTCCATCCAATCCCAAACGATCCCCTTCCATTTCATGAACACAATGTCCTTTCAAATCCCATTGACATTCTAGATATCCCTTCCATCCTTTCTGATGATCCCATTAAAAGTCCAGAGCAAAGCACCTTTAAAGAGGATTCCAATGATCTTCCTCCTTGTCAAGATCAAATTATTCCTTTAAATCCTCCATAAGATCCTTTTGTTCCTCCATCTCCACGTCCTAATCCAGCATATACACTCCAAGATCGCATTTCTTTTGATGATCCCATTATTTCTCCCATTCCATCTCTTGAAGAGCCTATCATTGAACCATGTCCACTACACAATCCTAGTCCCCCTCATGATCCTGATACCCCTCATGATTCTAACGTGTCAGTGCAAGATGTTCATGAATCCTCGACATGCATAATGGGTTCTTCCACTTTGGTGCAATGCGATCCACTTCAAGATCTCATTATTTCTCTCATATCATATCCACCTCATAATGGACTCGCGTCTTCTTCCCAAAGAAAAGAGTATCCTACAAGTCAAGATATTCATAAAGGCAAAGGAGTAGATCTCCATAAGCAAGAATCCCTTCATGTCAAAGAAGATCTTAAGGGTCATGTCTACACAACTCACTCTCAAGACGTTGGTATCCCTCCATCAAAATCAAAACATACACCTTCCCCATCATCCCTTCCATCCATCTTAGGTCCTTATATCCCTTTGTCCTTTATGCAAGGTCAGCAAAGGCACACATCCTTGAGTAAATTTCATCCATCCAAAAGAACTCCATTTCATTCATATCCATCCATGCATTCCTTTCCTCCTCCAAGCAATTTGGATGCCAAGTATAAAATTCATAAGTCTAGCAATCCACATGTATTCAAGGATCAACATGTCCAATATAATCGACATGTCAAAACAAAGAATAATATGATCTATAAAGAAAAAGAAATATCCAAAAGGCCACAAAGGCCCACTGAGCAAAATAAAGCAAAGTCAAAATATATATGGGTTCCTAAATCCCTTGTGCAAGCAATGCACACCAAAGAACAACAAAAGCATGAAAAATCCAAAACCATGTGGATCCCTAAGCGTCTCCTTGAAGCACAAAAGCCTAAAGAAACATCCAACTTGGCATCCAAAGTTGCTATTCCTCCATCCAAATTTCACAATCTGAGATCCATTTTTCCTCCATCAGTCCATCACCCCTCAAGGTGTGTGCCAATGTTGATCTTGCCAACATTTCCGTCCACTCAAGCACAATTCTTCTAATACCCTATCCATTATCCAATGCATATTTTCCATCCTTCGATCCCTTTGATCCAATCCTTTGCATAAATCCTCGCCTTAGTTTCATCTCTTTTTCCATGTCCTTATCCTACCAACGTCTTTGAGCATACTTTTAAAGATCATGGTCCATTTTTTTTAAGGCTACTATCCAAATAAAAATATGATTGAGTCCTTCTTCCATCTCCTATCATGTGTCCATCTTCTATTGAAAAATTGAAAAAAAAATACAAAAAAAAGAAAAGAAAAAGAAAAACAAAGAAAAAAGTAAAGCAAAAATAATTCATCCACTAGTGAAAACCTGGCAAATAGGCGCCTTGGGCAAGTACCGTGATGAAAACCTGGCAAACAGGCATCATGGGTAATTTATGAACTTCTTGCACACCACACTTGGGGGCAAGTTTTATCCTATCATATCCTTTTGTCCTTCATTGTTCCATTATCCTATCATACCATGTCATACTCCTCCATTATCCTATTGTCCCTCCTATCTAGTTTCCTCTTTTCACCTTTGATCTTGACAAGGTTGAGGATCATCATGAGCATCATGCATCTTGTTTGCAGATTTTAGTCTATCATAGCTTTTGGTATTTATCCATTTGCTTATTGCAACCTTTCATCCATATTCCCTGTCTTATTGCAACTTTCTACCACTATCTCGTATCCTATCCCAACCTTCAGTCCATGTCCCTTATCCATTCTTGGTCTTACTTATCCTATCCATATCTTATCACTATCCATACACTCTTTTTCATTCCTTGATCTTGATCTGACATAAGGACGCAAAATTTAAACATGGTTTCAAACACCTCTTGACATGTCCCTCATGCCATGTCACTGATTTACATTGTCATATCAAGTCTCTTGTCTCATCACGCCATAGCCCTTGAAAATTGCTTCCACATTGTCTTCATGATAAAAGGCCTTTGTCTTCCCTCTGTCCACCAACATTTAAGCAAGCCTATTTATTCACCTGTCATATTCCTTGCCTTGCTAGACACTGGGGGCAAAAAAACCAAAAAATTCAAAAAATGTCCTGAAAAAATCATAAAAATAAAAAAAAGTCCTGAAAAAATCAGAAAAATTGAAAAATGTCCTGAAATAATCATAAAAAAATTGAAAAATGTCCTGAAATAATCCAAAAAAAATTGAAAAATGTCTTGAAATAATCCAAAAAAATTTGAAAAATGTCCTGAAATAATCCAAAAAAATTGAAAAAAGTCCTGAAAAAATGAACACAAAAAAATTGTAAAAACTTGAAAAGCAAAACAAAAAAAATATCCCCTTTGTGCATAAACAGATCACTGAGCATCCCTCGAATGACACGCAATCACACGTTGTGCTTTAATGGAATCATGCGTTAACAGATGAACTTTTTCAATCAAACTAGACATTCAAACTGATCAAAATTGTCATATCAATCAACCTCAAAATCATTTGTCCTTGGCACATTATCATGGGTCTTATACAGGGTGTGGTATACTCGAAACCAAACTGTGTCCTGTCTTAGACGGGGTACCGCATTCCCTAAAACTAGACAGCATGATCGTCCTATCAACACTTTCAACTTTTGACAATGCAGATCAAGATGTTTGTTCGACTTGTTGGAATTTGTGCATCTTATCTTTTTACTGATTTATCTTTGACTTCAATCATGTTCCTATGTTGCTCAATGATGTCACTGAGTGATTTAGAGTGACCGGGATGGTTCGTGGTCCCTTTCTTTTTTGATGTGATTATGCTACGCATCCATTTTGCTACATTAAAATAAAGGTTCTCACCTACAAAGTGCATTACTGAAAGCAAGTTTTTCTTCGTCTCTAACTGTCCTCTATTTCATTTATTCTTACTCACATTTCTTCCATTAGTTCGGATAGTCAGTTCGGTCTAGTGCTCCGATTTTTCAACACACATACGCTGCATCCTGCATCCATTTGGTTAGTACATTTGCATTACATCAAGCCTCACATTAAGCATTTTATCCATTTCATATTATACATGCATCAAAAACACATAAAAAAATACATCCATACATGTTCCACAATAAACAGTGCATAAGCCATCCATACATGGAAAATAACTATCAGTCATAACACATTGCATCCCATCATATCGATGCATATCATATGTCATAATAATATCGGAGTACAAAATTGGACTGTCTGTCCTAAGTATGGCCCGCAAGCTGACTACATAATGTCAAACTACATCTGTCTGTCATAAGGAGCATGTGCCTTTGTCACTGGGTGCTCCCTCTATCCTCCTCATCCCTGCCATGTCTCAAGGATGATGTCCCTCCTGGTCCTGGCTGTGGTGGTCTCATAGGTCCACTCACCCCCATGCTGCTCAATGACCTCCGAGAGCATGCCCTGCTCTCTGTCCTCGATCCTGCCCGATATGACGCTGCTCTCTACTTTGGTGGGACTGCACTCTCATATAGTGTCCTCCAATGGCGTATCTCCTCTCCGGTCTCTACCAACATTTGTGCCATCTCGCATTTACTGGCATCCCTAATCGACCCAATATACTCAGTGACTCTCTGTTCTTCTCTCTGTGCCTGAGCTATTGTTGTATCTTGAGCCGCTATGAGTCTGGCTATCTCCTCTCTGAATTGATCCTGCTCTATCCTCAAGATGGCATTCTATCTCTCTAAAGTCGCAATGTGATCATGCTGACTCGCTATGGTAGCCCTGTACATCTCCATCTCCTCTATCCTAGCTGTCTCCGGCTCTATGGGTATATCCTGCAATGGCTCCTGATCGGCTGCACCTAGCTCATAATCGTCATCCCCCTCCTCATCCTCACCCTCATCCTCCTCATCCTCATCATCTCCCTCCTCCTCTCCTGTGAGTGGGAAGTCCTCCTGTCTCCTCGGTACTGGAATGTCTGGATCTGTCAATGGCACTGGTCGTTGTCGTGCAAACCATCTCTCATACTCCTCTGTCTTCCCGACATCCTCCACATCTGATCTCCAATCCCACTATCTCTATTGTAGCTGTGTGAAGTCAGCATATGTTATGTGTGGCTGAATCATACTCCCCCACTGACTCGTCTCTCTATGAGATCGGGCAAAGTGTGCAGTCCTCCTAGGTACATCCTGTCTCTCTCCAAACTGTCATCTGACTCTCTCTGGCAGGTACATCTCAATCACTCTCTGGTGATTCACTGGTCACCCAATCAGGTACCTCTCCTGTCTACAATATGGTAGCTCCTCACTATCATCTGACCATCCCAGGAAATCATGATATGGCCTCCATGTGAACTCTCTCAATCTATCTAGCTCATGTTGCCAATATAATATGTATCCAAATGGACCCTGTCTCAGTGCTCCCCCATAGCAATACACATATGGTTGGTGTGGTAATACCTATCTCTCTGTAATCGGTTGACATATGGCTATGTGCTCGAATGCCCATACCTGTAACAATGCGACTCCATAGCTCAAAGTTTGCACTCCCTGATATGCTATCTGATGCAGCTGAAAATACAGCATAGCCAGTACACATGGTCCCCATGCATACACCATCCCCTCTGTCACCATCTGCTCCAGCACTCTTCCCCATCCAATAGGGAATCCATGTCCTCGTCTGTCCCCTGCTAGTAGACATGCAATCACCATTGCTATCACCACATATCGTCGATCATACTCTGATGCCATGGTCTCCCAGCCGATCTCCCTCTCTACGATATCTAGATCACCTGCGTCGCACTCAAATAATCTGCACAACGCATCTCTCCCTGTCACTAGGTCATACTCTACCATCTCTCCATGAATTGGAATGCAGAGGATACGCCATACATCCTCCAGTGTCACAGTTGCCTCTCCAGTCGCCAGATGGAATGAGGAAGTCTCCAAATGCCATCTCTCTGCTAATGCGGTAAGCAGTCCTGTATTTGCAAGCATCGAGTCTTTCTTCTGCATTCTTCATTTGTCTCACTTTCTAATTTGGTCTTGTCGATAACAATCTTTAATCATGATTTTGGTCGATCTTGTCAATCTCTTATCAACTTGTCAATCTCGTCATTTTACGATCGATTTGTCATCGATCCTTGTCCTCTTCAATCATGTCAATTTGGATCAATTTGTCATTGTTCCTCGGCGCATTTATCAATCAAATCATTTATCAATTCAAAATCATGATTGAATCAACATCAAATCAATTTTATATCAAGACCTAATTGTCGTCCTTGCATTTCTAATTTATCTTCTAGGGTTTTATGATTTATTCATTTAACCTTGTTTGTCATTTTCTCTCTATTTTCCCTCTAGGTTAAATAATTTATTTATTTATCCTAAGTCTTCTTGTCACAATTAAATATTTATTTAATTGGCTAATTAATTCCTCCTATTTTTGTAAATTAATTAATGAATGAGAAATTATTAATTAATTTACCTAATTTTCATCAATTTCCTAATTTCCAACTCATTATTTCCAACTTAATTTTCTAATTTCTCCTAAATTCCTAAATGTCTATTTCTATTTCAAAATCTTGTCATAAATCCTTGCATAGCAATTTGTCATAAATTGTCATAAATCCTTGCATAGCAATTTGTCATACACATGTCATAATTTTGCTATTCTTGATTTGAATTTTCATTATTGTTCTTTGAAACAACGCTCAAAATCACATTGTCTCAAAGAGGGGCAAAATGTAAACGTCTAAAAATGGTCAACGCTTGCGGATTCATATTTTAACATTGGCGCATTGCCTTATTTTAGGGTTTTTGCATCGCATTAACATTTCTCCTATGTCACGCAGTTGGTCTTTATCATTTGTGAGCATCGAGTCCTTCTTCTGCATTCTTCATCTATCTCGCTTTCGAATTTGGTCTTGTCGATAACAATCTTCAGTCATGATTTTTGTCAATCTTATCCTGTCGCATCTATGTGCGTATTCATTTGTCATCATTTTGGACATCGTCAATCCTAATTAGGGTTTTGTCCTCCTATCGATCTTGTCATCTTGCGATCGATTTGTCATCGATCATTGTCATTTTCAATCTTGTCATCTGGTAATCAATTTGTCATCGATCGTTGTTCTCTTTGTCAATTTTGTCATTTTGCGATCGATTTGTCATCGATCGTCGTCTTTCTCAATCATATCAATTTGGATCAATTTGTCATTGTTCCTCGTCAATTGGCGCATTTATCAATGAAATCACTTATCAGCATTGGTCATTTATCAAGTCAGAATCATGATCAAATCAAATCGACATCAATTATCTTTTGTCAAGACCTAATCTTCTAAGGTTTTATGATTTATTCATTTCCCCCTCTAGGTTAAATAATTTATTTATTTATCCTAGGTCTTCTTGTCACAATTAAATATTTATTTAATTGGCTAATTAATTCCTCCTATTTTTGTAAATTAATTAATGAATGAGAAATTATTAATTAATTTACCTAATTTTCATCAATTTCCTAATTTCCAACTCATTATTTCCAACTTAATTTTCTAATTTCTCCTAAATTCCTAAATGTCTATTTCTATTTCAAAATATTGTCATAAATCCTTGCATAGCAATTTGTCATAAATTGTCATAAATCGTCATAAATCCTTGCATAGCAATTTGTCATACACATGTCATAATTTTGCTATTCTTGACTTGAATTTCCATTCGAATCAAATTCATGCTAATCTTGTCTTTTCTCCAATTTGTCTATAAATTGGATGAATTTCTTCAATCAAGGTCCCTAATCCCCTGATCCCTGGTCGAATCAATCACGCTTCGAGTATTCTTGCGCTATCATCTTGTCTACTTGCTTCCATCTCATGTGTATGCACTTGTAGGTGAGATCCACAACAAAGCTATTTGAAGGAGAAAGAAGGACAATGGAGCCACATGAAGGAGACATTTAGATCTGCATTTGGTTTGCTTAGTTTTTAATCTTGAATGTTTTGCTTTCATGTCTTTATTGAGTGTGTTTAGGATTGATCATTGCATTTGAGCTTTCATGATTGAGCTATGACTAATAATTTGATATTGCTTGTGATGATTTCCAATTTCCTATGCTACAAAATGCATCAACAATGAATAATGCTTAAATGTAGGGTTGGGGGCACCACTCTGAATTTCAACTAGAGCATTATGAATGTGTTCAACCACATAGCCAACATAATAATAATCTTTGCTAACATTTGGGTGTTGAATGTTCATATCCATCATCAGTAATTCAACTGACACTATTGAATCTCCATCAAAACCCAACACTCTGCATAATCCATAGATTGTACAATGCATATAATGGTGGAAAGGTGTGATGTCAAATGGTGGCTTGATACTATATGGAATTCTAACTGGTTTCCTATCTGCCCTAGGCATGTATCTTGGCATTGCATGCTTCTTGATAACACCTTTGTATTTGTCATAATCCTCTGTAATTCGATCCAAATCTATATCTGTACATGCAACACCAATAATCTGGCCAGCTTCAAAAAAGCTAGCTCTGTTAATTGAAACTAGACTGGTTCTTTCTTCTAATTACCCTAGGTACTAGATAATAGCATTTGGCCAACTTTTTTATTAAATCCACATCATCATACACATCTGGTGCAATTAACTTTGCCACATTTAAATCCCAAGGGTTTGACATCAGGACAACCTTAACACTATTATTCCAGAAATAATGAAATCCATCAGTACCAAACATATATAAAGCATGGCCGGGTTTCTGCATTGGCTCCATAAATCTTTCCATGCCATTTCATTTGCATTCAAAGCAATGGAAATCCTTGACAGCAAATCTACAAATTCTTCTTTGTACTTTTTATCCTTCTTTTCCTTAGTGGCTTAAGCTTGGAACCTCCACTTGTCGTCACCTTGCTTATTTTAGCTGTAGGAGAAAAACTTAACCAATTTTCTAAAATTTTCCCACACACAACACTTTGAATTCTCCAACGTTGCTGCAGAGCTCAATTCACTAGATTACTTCGAAGATAGAATGCAATTATATAAAATCTCGGCTCGATCATGCAATTTACAGTATTTAGGTATCGCCACTTGTCTCATTAATTGGCACACTTGCATGAACTAGTTACTGTGACATTAATTCAAAGTTGAAGTACCGGAGCAAAATTTGAATTCATGCCCTTCTATTTTATTATCATTCAAAACTATTACAAAACCCGACAAACAAGTCCACGTGTCAATCCCTGATTGCTTAGCACCCTTTTTTCTCTTTTCTATCCTAGTTAATTTTTAGAGTGTCACTCAGGCATGTGGAAACAGCTTGCAATCTCACATGATGAACTGCACTTCCTTCAATCTACTTCGCAAGCCTGCGACCAAGCCATTCCCCATCTTTAATCGCACACTCGCAACCGATTATATCAATTTGGAAAGTAACCAGAAAGTTGACCATACTTGATGTTGACATGGACAAATAAAGAGAGGACAACTCAGATTTTCAACGCACGACAACTTTGGTTTACTAGCCAACTAAGACAAAAAAGAATCACAAAACCCTAATCATCATGAAGATGACCAGAAACCATGAAAAGATACTTCCATAAAACTAGAGGATAAACCTACCACATGAATCGAAGTTCAACATGACTTAGCCAAAAAAATTGCATTCCTAACAAGAGTTGGCATTTTGGAAAAATGGAAAAAATGTTGTTTTAACATCATGGTAAGCATTTACTATAGAATAGTAGAAAGGTTCTAAGAGTTATGCAATATAAATAATTTAATGGATCTTGTGACACAAATTGTTGCATTTCATGTTCAACATAATGCGGAACCAATTTACTAATAATTCAATTGTTTACTAATAATTTAGAAACTAAATTCTAGTTGTTTACTAATAATTCAAATTCACAATTAAAAATATGAAATAAGTATTCGTTCTGATTGACAAATTCAAGAAATACAATACAAAAAATCATCAATGACAACTGTATTATTGAAAATTGTAATATGACTCAAGAAATGTAGTATAAATACCTATTAATTGACTGCTAATTCACTTCAGTGACTCAATCTGAGGCTTCTATATCCCAAATGGACTCAAGATCCTGAAAAATTACTAGTACTAACAGGTTCATCTTCATGTTGAGTCGGGTATTCAAAAATTTCTTCATCTTCATGTTGACTCTGAGTCTGCGATCCATCATTTGTCTAATCTTTGATTTAAAAATCCCTAATGCACTGAAAAATATCTCATCTTCCACAGACCCCAATATCATTATTTGACGTAAATCAATAAGTTTGAAATATTCTGGTATTGCATTATGTAATACTTCACTCTGATCTATCCTTTTCCAAAGCCTTGTGATTGATCCAGGTTCAAATAGATTCTCCAAGTTATCCAACTACTGTTTCATACACAATATAGAGCATTTACATTGTTTTTTAAGATAATCTGAATTTAAAATTCCTTCTATTGGTTGTCCATTGCAATATGCATCTTTTGAAAACGTCAATATCAACTCCTCTAGTTTTTTTATGAAACACCTTTGCGTCATTTGGATTATCTCCAATCGAATGCCAAAATTGAGGATACCCACAACCCGTGGCTTCAAGTATTTCTTCTCTAGGGAATTTTTCATGAATCTCAGTTGAAATTTTGTATGCAATAGACTTCAAATTATCACTAACAAATTTAACAATCCTATCAAAATCTTCCTTTTAACTGGTATTGCTCTGCCTCGCTTGCCCGTCTTAGATTGGTGCATTGGCATATGAAATCCTTTTGCAAAGACACATAACTCATTTATTGAATTGAAATGTAAAAAAAATTCAGCATGATTCAAATCTATAATTATCTGGTACCTAAAAAAATTTGGGCTTCACCTTGTTAGATCTTAATATAGACCATCCAAGCCCAAGCATGTCATTTTATGTAGAGTGCTATACTCTTTGATATACATAGTTCTATCTTGGGCTTTCTTAACAAGTTTGTTCATTGAATCCACTATGGGAAGAAGACTAGCTAAAGTTAACAAAGTATCTATATCACTTAACTTATGTAAGAGATCAAGAGATTTGTCTACTGTGAGGTGTTGCTCGTACATTAGTCCGATCAAGGATTGATATTCTGCTAGAAATTTTTCCGCTAATCCATGCAAGGAGATCCATCTGGTCTCAACATCCCCGAGAAGCTTGTTTCTTGTTGTTACTCCCGCAACAAAAATCTGAAATTTTGCAAAACATTTAGGACTTTGACAAAAGTATGAGTGGAGCTCATGGACTAGATCTTCAACTTTTGACATTGTAGGGAAATTGCTTACAATTCTATATGCTAAATTCATTCGATGGGCCATGCAGTGAATCTCAAGCATGTATGGTGCAATACTAGTTTATAATATTGCACAAAGACCGGTCCTTTGACCTTGCATTACTGTAACTCCATCAGCTCCAACACACACCAACTTCTTGGCAATTGTCAAGTCATCCATAGAAGCAATTTCATTCAAAGCTTTCTTAACTTCCAAATATAAATTTTATGTTGTTGAATTGCCCCTCATTTTATGAACACAAAGTAGATGAGCTCGGCGAACGTGTTCTTTTATGGTATACACATGCATATAGACCCAAGCAACGTTATCTACCATAGTAACTTCATCTCTGGATAATGAAATGAATTTTGACTCTTGTACACTCTCCTATAAATTTTGCTTTTCCACCTCAGCGAGACAGTTTTCCATTTCCCATCCAGCGTTTATTCACCAATGTGACATAGGATAGTGAGGAACATTCAAAAAAGATAATAAATTAGTATATTCTAGGAAATCTTTCATAGGATGCCCTCTCAAAAGAATATGAAAAATAACACTCATCTAAACAGTCTTTGCTAGTTTTGCATCTTTCGTTGCATGTTCAAGCCCAACCTTGATTGTATTTCCACTATTACCAATCAGTATCATTTTCTGGTTATGCTCTTCATATTCTGTAGCATACTTAACATGAAGACATTCTTCCTTTGATTTCCATCTTACTACTGGTGTTTCCTTTCTATCTATGATTTGTATTTCATAAACCTTACCAATATGCTTTTCTATGATGTCAAGATTTAGCTACATCTTCTTCTCTCTTTTAGTTTTCCAGATACAAATCTTATGCCTACATTCTATTGGTTGTTCATCATTGTTTGGGACTGGTTCAATGAATGGGTACTTTTCTACCCAATCAATATTAAAACTCCTTGTCATTTCCCACTCTCGCCCCATTTTTACTTTTCATTTCTTTTCTTCCTACCAACATCATCTTCAGTACTAGCATTTTTATCCAAGTGAATTATCTCATTGTGCATATCCCTTAGAACATCTTCTATCATGCAGATATTGTCATCCTCATTCGATGCATTTAACTCAATGACAATCTCACCTTGTGGTGGTGGTGAGCTACTATGAATGGCTTTTGTAACTGCAAAAGTTGATGGACAAGAAACTTTGCCAATTCCAAAGTAAGACTTTATGGTAGTATCTTTAAGTTTTGGGAATTTTGATGGCCTCCCAATCCCTTCAGTTTCACTACCCTAAAGAGTCTTACCCTTGTCTTACATCCCAATCCCTTCACCACACTATGGAGTCTTAGTCTCACCCTTGTTTAACATCTCAATCCCTTCACCACCCTGAGGAGTCTCACCCATGTCTAACATCTTGAGTCTTGACCTCTCACTAAGAATTAAAACTAATACTATCAAGTATGAAGAAATGATTACTCACCTTTATGCCTTCTCGTTCTTTGAATCGGGAATCAGGAATGCATGGGCCTGTGTTGCAGGATTGTAACTCTGGCCCTCTGCCCTACAATCAACTTCAACATTCCAACTCAAATTGTGGAATGTGAATTGAGAGCTCCCAAATTTACTAATCAGACATGAACAAATTATAAGAAAGAGTGTTTCAAACTTTCAATTGTATTTATATCAATCCATGATTTAATTCCACGGACGTTTCAAAATGCATCTTGATTTAACCGGGGCGAAATGGGTCCTCGAATGTTTATAATGTTTTAATTGATATTGGCGAATTGGGCCTCATTATGCTTAACGTGAAATTTAACAATAGGTGAAATGGAACAACATGTGCAATGAAGATTTAATTTACCATTGGCGAAATAGGTCCTAGGTACAGGGTCCTTTTTCTATTTATGACGAATAACGGAAGTGATCTAATACCCACATCTGAGTGATTCCAGGCGAATATTACGGACATCCATGTGGAATGGTATGTGGTCAATGGCGAAGCTAGAATAGAGTGGACTATTAACCTCTAAATTCTAGGCAATTTGACCATTGTGTTGCCCTAGACTATTCACCATTTCCTGAAAAATGAAATTGCAGAATTCGCCAATTGGTGAAGATTCGCCACTAAAAAACTCCCTAGACGGATACCTGCTCCTATGCTCTCCTCACTCGTTGCTCAGTAAGCCTCTCAATGCCAAATGAGGGGTTATGTTTGTTTTGCAGCTTATATAGGGCAAGGGTGTCCGGTCGGAACCCTGTTAACATGACAACGCTTCATGGCTACCACATTGGTCTGGTCAGATGTGTTCCGACCGGTTGGAACCATTCTGATTGAATCTCTTAGGTTAGCCCCAATTGCAATATAGATTCATACTTTTACCCTATATTGTATTTTAGAAATATAAAGTAGTAAGTGAAAGGGTGAGTCTTCCATTAAAATTAGGAGAGATTCAATCTCACACACTGTGCTTGAAACCACAATTTTGTAAACTTATTGATTTTGCAAAATTTTCAACCAACACTAGTAGAAAATGAAGAATAAACTAGACAATTTTGTACTTGTTGTGAATGTATTGTACAAATCAACTATCTAAGTGAGATAAATACTTGTCATTGATATATTTTAGTTACAATATCTCCTACCAATCATTGTTAGGAATGCAAATCTGATGCATTGTTAAAAAAAAGGACTCCTTCAAGTTTGGAAACTTAAGAGAAAATGGACTCCCTCAAGTTTGGAAACTTAAGAGCGATGATCTGTCCCAAGATGTTGAAAAATATTGAAGATATGGTGAAGTTAATCAAATGATGCTTAAAAGAGGTAGGAAGAAATTTTTAGGGTGGGAGAATATATTCACAATAAATCTATACATATAGAAACTAGACTCCTAAAAAGATTAATGATTCAAGTAAAGTCTTCTAGAGAGTGAAGCTACACAACTATTCGATATCTTTTGGAAAAGTATATTAAATAGCATTATCATGTAGATTGTTTTGGTGTGATTGAAGAGATGAATTTTGTAATTTAGTAGTCAATATTATCTTTACATTTGAGTTATATCCATGATGTATTTCATGTGTCCTTGTTAAAAAGTATAACCTATAAGTTTACATCTTCTTTTTATTGTCATTCATTTTATATTCATAATTTGGAATAGTGGTGGCTTTAGAATTTATTATATTATTGCAATTTGCAAATGAATAACAAAGTAATCGAGTAGATCGAGTAGAGTGCTACTTAGAAAATTAGTTCAGATGCATGTCCCTTTTTCGCATTTTGACTGAGTCATGAACGTCTTTTGTTTATGTGTCAAAGGCGATTCGCCTTTAAAACTGGGTAAAAGGAGACATCTTTTCGCTTTCACTTTTCAAGTAAATTTCTTTGGTTACTTTATGCTGGCATGTTATGGGAAAAATATTTCACTTTTCATAACGAAATATTTAGATAATCGATCCTTTCTTGAGGGCCCTCTAGAAGAATTTTACAAATCTTCGGAAGAACTCGATAAAAAAAAAAAAATCTTACAAAGATGATTATAAACAAAAAAAAATTCAAAGAAGAAAAAAAAATTAAAGATTTTGTTGATAAAAATGTTTCTCTTTCTTCCATTTCTCACAAAATGGTAAAGGTGCTATCCTTAAAAGAACTGAACAAAGAAACTGATACACATTTGGTTTTATCTAACATATTAATAAAACAATGGCCATTACTATTTTTTTATTATAACCGATTCAATGTACCCTCCCGATACGTGGGTATAGGAAATTTCATTTTGCATGGCCCTGTGAAGAGCCAAGTTGCTGAATATTTCTTTGATGCTTGTCTCAGTGATGGGCATCAAAGACTATCTTTCACAGCTCCACCCAGTATGTCTTTCTTTGCCAAAATGGTCAACCTCGGCGATCAAAATCAGGATCACCTTTTTGAATGGATATCATCAAAATGAAATAAAAAAAAATTTCTAGCACTAAAGATGGAAATTATCTTCTGGAAATACACGATCCTTTACTGAGTGGGCCATTCCGCAGGTCAATGAATCAATTTAAATCACTGTGGATGCTACTTCCAGATGATTCTACCAAGCAATTACAAAAAAAACGCCCATGATTATACCAACCAACTTGATCGAATTTCCTTTATTCGACCAGAAAATAAGGAGAAAATTGTTCAACTAGGAATGAAAAAATAAAAATTCTTTCCAAATGGTGGCTCAATCAAATTCATATCTTCTTATTAGAAGAACAAGAAAAAATGAAATTCTTGGATGACGCTTCATTGGCAAATTTATTGTCAAGATTTGAAGTTGTTTATCTGAAAGATTCAGCCAAATATGTGTTGAAAACATTGGCACTGACGCCTCTAACCAGACGGATAGAAAAGGAAATCGCTTCTTGCAATAAAAAAATATTCATTCAATATTTATTGCAGATTTTTCTTGAAACCACCAATATGAAATCAGAATTGCTTCGTAACATTCTTCCTATGGAGCAGGCTTTACTTTATGCGCGATTTTTTTTAATGAGCTCAGATGAACTACCAAATTATTTGGTATGTATAGATACTAAAAAGATCCCTCAGGAGATTTCGGATAAGAATCTTCCTTTTAAAAAGAGCAATGTTAAAAAGAAAAAGAAAAAGAAACTTGACCAAGATTTTCAAGATTTTTTTAATTTCTATGCCCTTTATCTCAAATTCATGAAATTGAAGGAGAAAGAGGTTGTTAATGATTATGAACCTCGAATCCAAGACTTTAATAGGTGCATTATGCCTAAATGGCCCTCAACCATAATATCAGGAATTTATGATACTATGTGTGTCAAAGATTGTCTGGAAACTCGTCCAAAAAGGGCTCGGCATCTAATTGTTATTAAACCCTTTGATAAAATAAAAGAACTAGAGCTTGAGGATGAACAAAAAAAGAATGAAGAAGGAATTTTGAAAGGCTTCTTTCGATGGTTCAAAGATGAGAAACAACAATCAGAAGAATAAGAGAAAATACCAGAACAAGGAATAATGAACAAAGGGGAGGATGAAGCAAAGGAGGACCTTGTAACTAAAGATATACATGTCTTTAGTTATCCATATGAAGGAGATTTTTCATAGATTTTTAGTCAAAGGAGTTGTCCATTCTCAAAGATGAAAAGTATTAGTGGTCAACAATTGGATACCCAGACCACAGTCGAGTCTTTTTGAGAGACTAAAAGAAATGATGCAAAAGCCACGTCGCAAGCCAAATCCTAAAATCAAAAAAGATATTTTGATTTCAAGACTCATAATATATTTTGACAAATATCAGGATCGAAAGCAAAAGAGAGAGGAAAATCATCGCCATCAAGTAGAGTAAGGCTTCGATTGAAAATTGCTTCATTATCTTAGAGCGAGTGTTTTATTCACACATACAAATCTTCGAAAAAGATTATATTTCCCTTCATTAATAATAGCCAAAAACGTTGTTCGTGTTTTATTATTTCAGGCCCCCGAATGGGAGTGGGATTTGTCCAATTTGAATAGGGAATTTTATATTAAATGTAATTATGATGGATATGAATTGATGGACATTGATGTGCCCAAAGATGGGATGAAAGAATACCTAAAAGAAGGTATTCAAATAAAGATTGTATACCCTTTTCGCTTGAGACCTCGGTATGAATCTACCCCCCAATCTACTGACACTGACAACAAAACAACTAGTTTTTTATTCATGTATGGAACAGAAAATGAATTGCCTTTCAGTAATCCAACAAAAGTTCCTTCTTTTTGGAGACCTATTGGCGAATGGATTTTAAATTCTACATCTCATCGGGAAAAAGCTATTATCGAAAGGATCCATCCTATTATCGAATGGATGAAACCTATCCGCCAATGGATAGAACTCCTTTGCTCAGAAAAAGTAAAGATAAAGATCAACATTCAGCCAGATATTGAGACAAAAAATATTCAAACGAATGATGAGACTCCTATAATGATTAGGACCACCCCTACATCGAATATTCAGTTTTCTTTGGAAATCATGGAAGATTTATTAGAACCATTTTCAATGCAGATCAAAACAGATTTGGATCTCGCAGATCCAGACAATTGGACAGTTACAATGAATAAGAGAATCAAGAAGATGAATAAAGAATATTTGTTGAATCGAGATATTCATAATAAATTGCGAGTTGACTTCAAAAATCGAATGAATCAACTAAATCGAATGAATCAACTATCTCCTGACATAAAATCCAGTTTGAAAAAAGGGTTAATTCGAATCAAAAAATTTGGTTCTATTTTCCAAAACAAGAGCGTTCGATTCATTAGGAAGAAAATGTCCTACTTTATGATTTTTTTTCATTTAAGGGCGAAATTAGCGCTTATCGGTCTCAAAATAAGTATTTTGACTCTCATCAAGTCAAATTTACAATATTACATCCAAGTGAGTAGAAATATTGAGGCAATTCAAAAATGATTCACTCCAAATTGAAATATAAACCCTTCTATCAAAAAGAAGGAAACCCCCAAAATATCTCAAGCATGTGTATTTAAAAACATATGGCAACAAGTAATAAACATGAGAGGCTCCTATGTGAAAGATTTATTAAAATCCAGAGCATCGTATCCTTTCATCAAACAAAATGTCAAGGAATTTTTAGATTCGCAAGGACTATTGAATTGTAATGATCCTCGAGAGTTAACTGCTAAGGATTGGAAGCAGTGGTTGAAATGGTGTGTTGGCTATAAAATAATGCTGTAGAAAAATTAAAAAATTATTAGTAGCCAACGTTGGCATTACAATAAGAAAGATTGTTGGCATTTCAATATCAGGAGATTGTTGATATTCAGTAAGGATATTGAGAAGGTTGTTGAAGATTATTGATATAACTGAATAAGGATGATAACTATCTTTATAACATTATTTTGTCATTGATGTCAAGAGATTGATTATCTGATTTAGTATGATGTTGCCATATCTTGAGAAGATTGATTAGAAGAAGATTAAGATGTCGGTAAAAGACACAAAAAGAATGTGATGAATAAGAGGAGAAATAAGTTATTCAGTGGGCAACTATTACCGAGTTAGACAATGATGAGATTATTATGCTTAGATTGTTTTGATATTCTACATATGTTGTTGATTGTAAGGTTTATACTATACTATGTCATCGAGCAAGGAACCTAGTCGGTAAACCCTAAGGTTATCGATATAGGTTAATGAAGGCGGAATGTCTACAGAGTAAAGTTTAGTATTTACCGAGTTGCAACCGAGTTATGACAATGGGCATGGGATGGATAAAAGCATTATTTAATAAATCACAATGATTAGTTGGAGATGTATAAATGATTCGAATTATGTGCATGAAGTTTGTTAAGGATCTATGGCAAAGGAAAATCGGCAGGAAGATCTACAACGCAGATTGAACCGCAATAACCTTGTGCAAGTTTCAAGAAGGGAATGCAAGTCTCGAGGCAAGGTAAAATGTTTTCAGATCGAAGGATACATTGAACCTGGTCAATTTTGAAGATCTGATGGCTAAGATTGATCATGGAAAATGTGATCAAGGAGATTAAGCAGTTAGCAATTGTTTATAAATAAAGAATTGTTAATAAACAATGTATGCAGGTAAGTGTATGCACAAGGGATGCTACATAGTGATTACCAAGCACAAAAGCTTGAAGACCTGTTTGAATAACAGAGTAGAGAGCCCAGCAGAGGGACAAGATAAGTCCTATGACTAGATTGTTTTGAGCAAATAAGAATCTGCTTTAGCATTTTAGATGTGAAGTTGCAGATAGATTTTTATTACTGTTATTTTGTAAGTGATAGAAAATCTCTTAACCGAGTGTACTTAACAATCTTATTTGTAAACCCTCTAGCAAGGTAACATTCTAGTTGAGTGTTTGAAATCCTTTAACAAGGTCACTTCTAACAAAGTGAAGATCCTAACAGATCTGAGGGAATTCCCTTAACCGGGTCACATCTAGCAATATGTTTGTAATCTTTAACAGGATTTGCTTTTAACCAAGCATACTCTAGAAGAGTATATTTCTTAGTGGGTTCGAAATCCCACAGTGGTTTTTCCCTATTTGGGTTTCCATGTGAAATCTGGTGTTATGAGTGTTATTATGATTATGTGTTCATAAGTTTGCATGTTTAGTAGTTTTGGTTATATTGTTGAAGTATAAGTTACCAAGGTTGAATCTATTGATTTTATGGAAGATTAAGTTTGTATGATTCACCCCCCCCCCCTTCTCATCTTGTTAGCTATTGGCATCTGTACTTTACATTAAGTATCAGAACTATCAATTGGTATCAGAGATTTGGACTCCGGAAGAAAAATTTTAAATGTACTTGAGGCAAAGATCCGAAGATGTATAAAAGGGATGCACCGAAGCTGAACAAGTCAAGTTTCTCCACATGGCAAAAAAGGATGAAGCTACATTTATCAGGAATTAGAGAATATGCAACATATTATCTGGAGAATGATTACATTGCACTGAGCACCAACCCTATGACCTTGGAAGAGATAAAGGCAAAGCAAGAACATATTCAAGCTATGATTTAAATTACATCAGCATTGACCAACTCAAAGTTTAATGATCTAGAAGGTTGTAATGATGCAAAAGTAATGTGGACTAAGCTCATATCTGTGTGTGGAGGTGATGAACATGTTGAAAGAGCAAAACTAGATAGTCTAAGAGGACAACTTGAATCCATGAAAATGAATGAAGGCAATAACATAACCCAATACAGTACAAGAGTAAAGGAGATTGTTAATCAAATTAAAGGAGCAGGTGGAACTATTGAAGAAAAGGATATAACAAGTAAGTTGTTGAGAACCCTTCTACCAGCTTATTCTATTTGAGTCTTTGCAATCAATGAATTGAGGTTCATACCTAACATGCTAGTTTCTTTGGATACTACTATTGGTAAGCTACATGCATTTGAGTTAAGCAATTTTGATAACAATGGGTCCTCGGTAAATAATGTAGAATCTACATTCAGTTCTTTTCATATTGGTGAATCTAATGATTACAATGATAAAATGAGTAAGTACTCTGAAGGAGATCACAGTGGAGCAAGTGAAAGATTTCGCAAGAACATGGAAAAAGTGCACAAACTATATGAGGAAATCAAGTAGCAAGAAGAATTTGAAGCATTATTAGCCAGAAGGTTACCGAGAGGAAAAGGTAAGTATAAAGGAAAGCTACCTTTAAAATGTTTCAATTGTGATAAAATAGGACATATGGCTTCTAACTACCCTAACAAAGAATCTAGTGAAAAGAGAGAATACCAAGATAACAGGCAGAAAGATAACCAATATAGAGGACACCAAGACTTCAGAAGGAGAGATAGAAAGACACGTCTAACTTAGCAGATGAGGAATCCAATGATGATGAATCTGATGAAACTGATACTAAGGAAGTGGTTTATGTGGCTATTAAAGATGGATCTGATGAAGAAAGGTATGAAGAAGAAGCCTTCATATCTCACATAAATAATAATGATTCTTGGATCATAGATAGTGGATGCTCACATCATATGACAGGTGATAAACACAAGTTTTTTAAATTAGAAGACTATGGTGGAGGCTATGTAAGATTTGGTAATGATGCACCATGTCCGGTGAAAGGTAAAGGATCTATAACACTTCTTGACAATGCTAAATGTGATGATGTATATTGGGTTGAAGGATTGAAATACAATTTGTTGAGTGTAGCGCAGCTAAACAATACAGTATATCGAATAGAATTTCATAAAGGAATTGTCAAAGTTCATGACAAGCATGGAAAGTTGGCTGCTACCAGGACACAAACAAAAGGTAATACATTTCATCTTGACTCAACTTGGAACAAGTGTCTTTATGCAAAGATAGATGATACCTGGTTATGGCATAAAAGGTTTTGTCATGTAAATTTTGATAATCTAGCCAGAATAAGTAAGAAGCAATGAGTAAGAGGTCTACTGAGTCTTGAAAAACCTGAGAATGCTATGTGCCGAGGATGCCAGATGGGTAAGATGACAAGATCAAGCTTTACAAGTAAGTCCTACACTTCTAAAGGAATTTTAGATCTAGTACATACCGATCTTTGTGGTCCTATGAAAGTTCAAAGTTATTATGGTGATAAATATTTCATATTATTTGTGGATGATTACTCAAGGATGATGTCAATCATGTTTTTAAAAGAAAAATCAGAAGCTTTTCAAATGTTTAAATGGTACAAGGCAAGAGTTGAAAATGAAACAAGAAGACAACTGAAATGTCTTAGATCTGATAGAGGAGGACAGTTCACTTCTGATGAATTTAACTTATTCTGCAATGATCATGGTATAAAGAGGCAAGTATCTGCACCGAGAACACCTCAGCAAAATGGGATAGCCGAGAGAAGAAACAGATCAATTGTGGATTGTGCAAGAATCATGATGATAGAAAAGAGGGTACCTCAAACATTTCGGAGAGAAGCAATCAACACTGCAGTTTACACCCTGAACTGAGTTCAACTGAAGAAAGGAACTATGAAGACACCATATGAGATATGGTATGACAAGAAACCTAATGTAAGTTATTTCAAAATCTTTGGAAGTAGATGCTATGTTCACAAAGATGACAGAAATGGAAAATTTGATTAGAAAAGTGAAGAAGGAACATTTCTTGGTTACTCTTCTAGAAGTGAAGCATTTAAATGTCTGATCAAATCATCTAACAAAATAGTGGAAAGTGCAAATGTGAAAATTGATGAATTTGCAGAAAGAAATGGTGAAGGAAATTCCAAAGAACCAGAAGATTATGAAGAATTTGTTTATGTTCAACTAAGAAGTCCTACCGAGAAAGCTACTGAAGAAAATGAAGATAATATCCAGTTACCGAGTGATGAAGAAGATCATACAGAACCTACCGAGCCTATATTAAACAAGTATGTCAGAAGACATCCTGCATCAAGTCAGATTATAGGAGATAAGGATGATCCAGTGGTGACAAGGAACAAACTGAGAGAAAACACATGTTTGATATCTGAATTTGAACCGAGAATAGTGAAAGAGGCATTTAACAGTGAAGATTGGGTAAATGCTATGATAGAAGAAATTGATCAAATCAAGAAGAATGACACATGGACACTAATCCCAAGACCAAAGGACAAAAATGTAATCGGTACTAAGTGGATTTTCGGAAACAAGCTAAATGAGAAAGGTGAGGTTATTCTCAACAAAGCAAGACTAGTTTGCAAAGGTTATGCTCAAGAAGAAGGAATAGATTATGGTGAGACTTTTCCTCCTGTGGCTAGACTTGAGGGTGTAAGAACATTGTTGGCATATGCTGCTTTCAAAATTTTCAAGGTATATCAAATGGATGTTAAATCTGCATTTTTGAATGGTATACTAGAAGAAGAAGTTTACATTGAACAACCTGAAGGATTTATTGAAGACAAGAGTAAAGATCAGGTATGCAAACTGAATAAAGCTATATATGGTCTGAAGCAAGCACCTAGAGCATGGTATGAAAGATTGCACTCTTATTTGATCAAGATTGGTTTTATAAGAACAAGTGAAAACAACAATATGTACATGAAGAAAGATGAGGACAATGGAATACTGATCTCAGTCATATTTGTTGATGACATTATATTTTGTGGTAATGAGTCCTTATGCAAGAATTTTGGAAATGAAATGTGCAAAGAATTTGAGATGTCACTAATCAGAGAGATAAAGTATTTTATAGGTTTATAGATACTGCAAATGAAAGATGAGATTTTCATTACTCAATCCAAGTACATAAAGGAAATCTTGAAGAAATTTGGAATGGAGGATTCTAAACCAATAAGTACTCCTATGACTACTAATTGTAAATTATCAAAGAATGATGAATCTGCATCCGTTGATGAAACACTTTACCGATCTATGATTGGAAAATTGCAATATGTTGTGCATAGTAGACCGGATATAGCACATGCAGTAGGTATAGTAGCAAGATTCTCTACAGATCCTAAGGAGACACATATGACAGCAATAAAGAGAATTTTCAGATCCTGAGAGGCACTGAAGATTATGGCTTAGTATATGAAAAGAAGAATGATTTTGATTTAAAAGTTTATACTGATGCTGATTGGGCAGGCAACATAGATGACAGGAAAAGCACAAGTGGTGGAGCTTTCTTTTTGGGAGAAAGACTAGTAAGTTGGCTTAGAAAGAAGCAAGGATGTATTTCTCAGTCTACAGCAGAAGCTGAATATGTTGCTACGGCATTAAATTGTACCAATATAGCATGGATCAAACAACTGTTGGAAGGTATAAATGAGAAAGTTACCGAGCCAGTAACTATATTCTGTGATAATACTAGTTCCATTAACATTTTAAAGAATCCAGTGATGGACTCTAAGACAAAGCATATATATATATATAAAGTATCACTATCTCAGAGAAGAAGTTCAAGAGAAGAAAGTTGTGCTGGAATATATCAGTTCAAAGGAGCAATTATCAGATATCTTCACAAAGCCATTGCCAAGGGACACTTTTGAGTATCTCAAAAGCAAGTTAGGGGTCCTACCCCTATCTTCTACTCACTGACCAAGTTCGCTGAAAGCATCAATTCGATGAATCTACATAATATTATGTGTGGATTGATGTTGATTCACGCACTTTAGAAGGTTTTTATAAAGTTGTGCAGGAAATTTTGAATAGAGACAAGTTGATCTGATCGAGACTGAGATGACACACAAAAAGACAAATCACTTCACAGAGGAAGCAATCATGATTTAGTTCTTTTACTTTTTGGCATTGTTGTCAAAGGGGGAGAAGACTAAATGTTTAGAAGAATAAATGGTTGACTGAATGAAAGCCCTAAATGATGAAAATAAAAGAAGACTAATGACAGGGGGAGTAGATTGAAAAATAGAGAAGACTTCAGAAGATTTTAACAACTCAAGGATAACAGGAGAAGTCTAACAACAATCTAAATCCGAATCAATTTGAATATCTTGTTGGTATTACCATTTAATTATTTGTTTTGCCATCAATGCCAAAGGGGGAGATTGTTGGCATTACAGTAAGAAAGATTGTTGGCATTTCAATATCAGGAGATTGTCTATATTCAGTAAGGATATTGAGAAGGTTGTTGAAGATTATTGATATAACTGAAGAAGGATGATAACTATCTCTATAACATTATTTTGTCATTGATGTCAAGAGATTGATTATCTAATTCAGTATGATGTTGCCATATCTTGAGAAGATTGATTAGAAGAAGATTAAGATGTCGGTAAAAGACACAGAAAGAATGTGATGAATAAGAGGAGAAATAAGTTATTCAATGGGCAACTATTACCGAGTTAGACAATGATGAGATTATGATGTTTAGATTGTTTTGATATTCTACATATGTTGTTGATTGTAAGGTTTATACTATACTATGTCATCGAGCAAGGAACCTAGTCGGTAAACCCTAAGGTTATCGATATCAGTTAATGAAGGTGGAATGTCTACCTAGTAAAGTTTAGTATTTACCGAGTTGCAACCGAGTTATGACAGTGCGCATGGGATGGATAAAAGCATTATTTAATAAAGGACAATCATTAGCTAGAGATGTATAAATGATTGGAATGTCGTGCATGAAGTATTTTAAGGATCTATGCCAAAGGAAAATCGTCAGGAAGATCTAAAGCGCAGATTGAACCGCAATAACCTTGTGCAAGTTCCAAGAAGGGAATGCAAGTCCCGAGGCAAGGTAAAATGTTTTCAGATCGAAGGATACATTGAATCTGGTCAAGTTTGAAGATCTGATGGCTAAGATTGATGATGGAAAATGTGATCAAGGAGATTAAGCGGTTAGCAATTATTTATAAATAAGGAATTGTTAATAAACAATGTATGCTGGCAAGTGTATGCACAGGGGATGCTACATAGTGATTACCGAGCATAGAAGCTTGAAGACTTGTTTGAATAATAGAGTAGAGAGCCCAGAAGAGGTACAAGATAAGTCCTATGACTAGATTGTTTTGCGCAAATAAGGATCTGCTTTAGCATTTTAGATGTGAAGTTGCAAATAGATTTTTATTACTATTATTTTGTAAGTGACAGAAAATCTCTTAACCGAGTGGACTTAACAGTCTTATTTGTAAACCCTCTAGCAAGGTAACATTCTAGTTGAGTGTTTGAAATCCTTTAACAAGGTCACTTCTAACAAAGTGAAGATGCTAACAGATTTGAGGGAAATCCCTTAACCAAGTCACATCTAGCAATGTGTTTGTAATCTTTAACAGGATTTGCTTTTAACCAAGCATACTCTAGAAGAGTATATTTCTTAGTGGGTCTGAAATACCACAATGGTTTTTCCCTATTTGGGTTTCCACGTTAAATCTGGTGTTATGAGTGTTATTATGATTATATGTTCATAATTTTGCATGTTTAGCAGTTTTGGTTATATTGTTGAAGTATAAGTTACCGAGGTTGAATCTATTGATTTTATGGAAGACTAAGTTTGTATGATTCACCCTCCGCTCTCATCTTGTTAGCTATTGGCATCTATACTTTACATTAAGTATCAGAACTATCAGTTGATTCAAGTGGAATGACTTTGCATCCTTTTTGGGAGAAAAACAATTCGCGTGTTTTTTGAGGTGGTTAAAAAACCACATCAAGCGTCATAGATATGAGCTTTTCTCTTATAGTTATCTGGATCATTCAAAAGAAGATAATCACGAACCCACAATTCAATACATACTAGAACCAAATTATCAAGCTATTACCAATTTTCAACAAATGAAGAATCCTGGGTACTCCAAGAAGAAGAGGAAAAATAATTTCGATTCTTCGAAAAAGAACAATTCTGATTACTCAACAACTAAGAAGAATTTATATTACAAATTCCAATTGTTGGTTGTTTCCAGATATAAGAAAAAAAATTGAAAAAGCCTCAAATCTTGATGACCTTTTTCCTCCGGATATAATCAGAAAATACATCAAACACATGTGGGAATTCAGGGAAATTCAAATACCGCAAGATTTCGATGTCGATTCTTATGTAATGGAAAGTATCAAGAAGAGAGAGGATGATAAAAGGAATAAACTCACAGAACTTTGAAAAACAAAAGAGGAAAGAAGACAACGAAAACAAGAAAGACAAAATACGAAAGAGCAGAGATTGCAAAAATTAATATTGGTGACTACTCCACAAGAAGTGAAGAACCTGAAAAGGCTTTAAAGCTAGAAGATGAGTAGAAATGCTTAGAGAGAGTGCAAGAACTAAAGAAAAGGTTCCAAGATCACAAAAAAGACATAAAATTTAGACAGGTTGCTCGACAAGCTGAAAAACATAGACAAGAGAAAGAAAAACAAGAAAAAAAGGAACTCCAAAAAAAACTTCATCAAGATTTTAATCTTGCAATGAAAATAAATGAATTTATAGTTCGAGACTTTAGAAATATTTATCATCGTAAAAGAAATTACGATAAGATAAATACAGAGAAAGAGAAACTGTGAATAGCAATTAAAAAACTTATTTTCAAATGCGATGCGAAGAAAAATTCTCAAGGTGATAAGAAGGGATGGGATGAGTTGAAATTAAAATTGGATTAAGGATTTAATAATAAAAATAAAAAGGTAGGCATCACATCAAAAACCAAAAATAGAGCTAAAGGAGAAAATAAACAAGAAATCAAAGATCCAAGGGGTTGAAAACGCTTTGAAAAGGAAGGGGGAAAAGAAGAAAACCCCCAAAGGGGAGTTAAACTAAAGAAAAAATGGATAAATTATCGTATCAAGAAATGGTGAAAAATATTCACATTTGGAAAACCAAATACAAGCTCAAAAAACTGCCACTTGCTCCTTGGCTTTCCAAGGGCAGAAATGCGTCCCATTTTGTAGATAAAAAGAAACTTGGTAATGAAGTCGTTGTAGCCCAACTAACTACGCCCTATTTGGAAAATGGAGAGCGAGACTTGGATTTATTGGAAACTATTTTTGTATCTCAAGAGTTGCTTCCAAGATAACAAGAATGATTTTTTTAGAATTTTTTGCCGATGAAAGGCGAAGATCTATGCCACTTGTACCAAGGTACTTTAATGACCAATTTTTGATATACAAAATCGCAAGCCTCTTCTTAAAACTAAAGAAGAAGAGAATAAATGTAAATCTTTTTGATAGCTCTCAACGTCAAAGAAGAAGAAAAACTATTGAGGATGTCAATTAAAAAGATTCAAGTTCTTTTATTTTCAAAGATATTCTTCTTCCAAGACGTCGTAGAGAATTTTGAATTTTGAATCTTTTGAATCTAGAAACCCCTATAGATCAAAGTATAGGATTAAATAGTAAAGATATACTAAATGATGAAGGTCTCATCGAAAAAGATGAACCTCTTTGTATAGATACATGACAAAAAAATTAGACGTTTTCTTTGGCCTCGTTATCGAGTAGAGGATTTAATTTGCATGAATTGATTCTACTGGAATACTCATAATGGTAGTCGATCTGTTATGTTGAGGGTACGCATGTATCCCAAAATAGATCATTGGGAACATATGGAAAATAGTTTTTATTTTATAAAACAAATTTTTGTTTCAATAAGAGAGATTCTTCAAGATTTGACAAACTAGACCAATAGTTTATTGGGTACAAAGCGTTCATCTGTTTTTGGACAAAATGAACCTATAAACCAGGTAGAGCTACAAAAAAAGAATAATTTTTGTAGCATAAGTTTGTCTTTTCCTTCTGGCTGCTCTTCGTGCAATGAACTTCTTACAAAAATGAGAAAATTGATAAGTTCTTTTAGGGATAAACTTAAAAAATTTATAACGGAAAGTAGATATTCTCTTCTAAAATTGATAAGTTCTTTTAGGGATAAACTTCTAAAATTTATAACGAAAAGTAGAGATTCTCTTCTAAGATTGATAAGTTCTTTTCAGGATAAACTTATAAAATTTATAACAGAAAGTAGAGATTCTCTTCTAAAAAATGAAATGATAAGAAAAAATCTTAGAAAACTTCTAACAAAATTGAAAAATTATCTTTCAAAAAATAAAAGAATAATATCTCTTTAAAAAAAGAAATGGATAAGAACTGTTTGTTCTAAAATTATAACTAAGCTAGAAGAAACTATAAGTTATTTAGACAAATATGAACCGACTCGGTGGCAAAAAGTAAAGAATTTTGGCAAGTCTTGTTGGGTGGTTTATAGCATCAAGGGGGTTTTCGTGCCGCTAGGCAAAAATTGTGGACACTATTTTGGGATTCCTGATTGGCTAAAGTTTAAATTATATCATTTAGCTTCTAAATTTGTTTATATAGTTAAAGATTGTTTTAAGTTAGCATTTTAGTCTATTTTTTCTTATTTTTTTAGAAGATAAAAATAAGTTTTTGTATTTACCAAGTTACCTAGATTCCTTTACAAATTTATTACTAATAAGTTGTGTTGTTTCTGCGGGAACATGCAAATAAATGCATCTCCCGTATTAACCTTCGGGATGAATAAGAATATATTAATGTTCAATAATAGAATAGATCTACATGATCTTGTTTACCATTGCTTTCGGAGCAGCAAGATTTGAACCCATGACCTCCACCACCCCAAGATGGCACGCTACCAAATGGCGCTATACTCCGTTATAACAACCAACATTGCATTTTTCTATTTAATGTCAATTCAGACATTGAATAGAAAAAATACTATTCTCTAAATATTTGTATTGACAATTTCGGGAAAAATAGTGTAATATAGTAGCTAAAAAATATCAAGCCGCCATGGTGTAATTGGTAGACATGCTGCTTTTAGGAAGCAGTGCTAGATAATCTCGGTTCGAACCTGAGTGGTGGCATTCTTGTTAATAAGATACTATGGTTTCAATCCCTTTCACACACACACACACACACACACACACACACATATATTTAAAAAAATGTATGGAGTACCTATATAGTAAATTACTATCATTGTTTGATCTATGTTAATATAATTGATGACATATCAATCGATTTTATCTTTCTCTTACAAAATGAATCCTATATTAAATAAAATAAATGGGTTTATTGTGATATTTATAACTCTAGAACATATATCAGCTCATGTCTCTTTTTCTCTTACTTTTGTTGTCACTCTCATTTATTGGGAACCTTAGTTTATAAAAGTGAAGAACTAAGTAATTCAGGATGAAAGGGCATGATAGTGACGTGTATTTGTATAACAAGAGTATTAGTTACTCGTTCACTCTATTCAGGGCAATTACCGTTAAGTAATTTGTATGAGTCATTCATGGACTTCCTTCATGATTCATATAGTTATAGAAGTACGGGGCCAAGATGCTTGGTGGTTAGGTGCAATCACCGCGCCAAGTGCTATGTTAACTCATGGTTTTGCTTCTTTAGGTCTTCCGGATAAAATGCAACAATCTGCAATGTTAGTACCCGCTTCACAATCTTATTGGTTAATGATGCATGTAAGTATGATATTTCTCAGTTATGCAACTCTTTTATGTGGATCCCTATCATTGATAGCATTTTTTGTCATTACATCCCAAATAAATCAAAAGATTTTTATTAATGTGAAGAATTCTCTTTTCTTCAATAAAAATGGGAATTCACACGACCAAGGAAAAAAAGAATTGAAGCATACTTTTTGCCTTTCATTTATAAATTATCGTAAATGGTTATTTACTAACCAATTAGACCAATTGAGTTATCGTGCCATTGGTCTAGGATTTTCTCTTTTGACTATAGGTATACTTTCCAGGGCAGTATGGGCCAACGAAGCATGGGGCTCTTATTGGAGTTGGGATACAAAAGAGACTTGGGCACTAATAACTTGGATTATATTTGCAATATATCTACATACTAGAATAAACAGGGGTTGGAAAGGGGAAAAATCAACAATTGTTGCTTCTCTAGGATTTATTCTAGTTTGGACATGTTACTTAGGGGTTGATTTATTAAGAATAGGGTTACACAGCTATGGCTGGTTGATTTAGTACAGCGCGAATCAATCTCACCTCCACTTTCCTCTGAGTGCTCCCGCATAGCTCATCCTATGGTTGAGCACGAGTCATTGAATATTGATCTCAATTATTATATATTAAATATTAAAAGTTGAGAAGGAAAATTCATTAATGTGGTGCTTTAAATATTTTGCTTAAGCCTAGCTGGTCTTGAATATTGAATTCCTCAAAAATGAATTCCTCAACTCTTTTACAATATATTTATACATCTGTATGGACTATAATTCTTTTTGGCTCTTTGAATTCCTTACCAATATGGAAAAGTTGCTCATGCAAGGCCTATGCCTATGTGTTTATTGTAACTCCTTACTCAATTTTGATGCCCTTGATGGCTCTTCTTTAGTAATTTATTGGGAGGGGCTCTTTGATTCCTAGTTTCAGTTAGCTTGGCACTCAATTTACATTCACAATAATCTTGGTTGATGTAGACATTTCCAATACTCTTTTTATTGAATTGGTTTTTTGAGATATAGGTGATTTTGTTTGGAAGTAAGAAAATTTTATTAGAAAGAGATAGCTTTAAAATGTATATATTGTTTATTAATTCCAACAAATCACTTAGATTTCAAAGAATAATGGCTCCTCTAGTCATGATTGAAGATCAAGACAAGAACTTAAATTAGGCTTGATTAAGCCGAGAGGCTTCTACAATGGCAACAAATTTATGTGTCAATATTTGAGGGTTTTCAAATAATTTGACGTGTATTTTCTTGTATGTGATTATTGTATGAATAAGCAAATAATACAAATTTGTTAATTAATTAATAATTAAATACGTTTTCATTCTCAAGAGTTAGTTGTGCAATGGTTCATAAAAGTTTTTATTCTAAAAAATATTTGAGAGGAGAGAATTCTTGGTAGGAGCTAGAAGATTGGAGAAATGATTGGGTAGAGGAGGGTTGATATGGATTGGGGTTGCAGAGGGATTCTTCAGAGGGATTCTTTAGCATTTGTTAATTTGTGAATTTTTCCAGGTTGACATTTAATATCTGTTCTTATTTTCTTCCCGTGATTGCAAGTGACTGGTATATGAATTATAGATTTGTGCATTTGGCTATTGTAATCATCACTTTCGAAAGAATTCTCTAATTGATCAATATACTCTGTAAAATATTGCTATTAAACTTTTAACCAGATTGGTTGGCTTCTTTGCTATTCATTTAGAATATTGGTATTCCAGGATCCTCCCCTCCATTATTTTGTTCTTCTCAGTCCCATTCAAGAAGTTGAGTTCGAGCCAACCACTTCATGATATTTAGTTTAGATTTTGGTTTTTTAAGCCTATAGGCTTTTACAATCACAACAAATTTATGTGTCAACATTTGGGAGTTTACAAATAATTTGACATGTATTTTCAAATATGTTTCCATTCACAGGATTTGGTTCTACAACGGTTCATGAAAGTTTTTACTCTCAAAAAAATTTGAGAGGAGAGGCTTCTTGGTTGGAGTTGGAAAATTGGAGGAAATTGTAGGATATTGGAGAAATGGTTGGGTAAAGTAGGGTTGATTTGGATTGGGGTTGCAGAGGGTTTCTTTAGCATTTGTGAATTTGTGAATTTTGATTGCCAGACTGGTATATGAATTGTATATTTGTGCATTTGGCTATTGTAATCATCACTTTCAAAAGATTTCTCTAATTGATCAATATACTCTGTAAAATATTGATATTAAATAATATTTTGTTCTTCTCAGTCCCAGTCAAGAAGTTGAGTTTTGGCCAACTTGATCATGATATTTGGTTTTTATGAAATGTTTGGTTTTTCATGTGTGGTAGAATTGTATGTTTTTGTTTTATTTTTTCAATTAAACATAAATGGATCTTGAAAAAATATGTCATTATCTTTATCTTTATGAATAGCTTCTTTTAAATTTTAATACTCATTTGAATTGCAATAATTGATTCATTTAAAAATTAAAAATAATGAATTTATTTTAATTTTAAAATCTGAAACATGCAACAACAAAAAAAATTTAAAAATGTGAATTGATTTTCAAGCAAAAACAATAAAGGTAGAATAGAAATTTTGTTTATATATTTAGATTGATTTATTTTCATTTTTCAATTTCACAACTAAAAGCATACTCTAACAATTTAATATCAATTAATTTCTACTAATGCTATACAATATAAGTTTAACTTTTATTAAAAAATATATAAATAATATGTATTACATAAATAAATATAAGAAAAAATAGAAATATCAAATTACTATTGATGATGCTTATTTATTCTTATTTATCTAATATATTTATTAATAAAATATATATTGATATAGCCTTTGTTAATTTTAATATTATTCAAATAATTTGAAAATATTTTATTGATGTTTCAAATTATTTCACAAAGGTTAAACCCTTAATTAAGTATTCGGTTTGATTATCATTAGGGTTTGATAAGCATTAGATTTTGGTTCAATTACTGTGAGGTTAAGGTTAGAATAAAGGTTATGAGTAAGATAATTTTAATTATAAGAAACTTTGAACTATTTTAAAATGTCTATAATTTAAATTTATAGTAAAAATATCATTTCTATTAAAAGAGAGTTTAAGCTATTTTAAAATGTCTTTATTTCATTAGAACAAAATTTCAAGGTAATTATTTCATAAAAATATTAAAATAAGGAAAAAAAAATTCATAAGAAAAGTAAATAATATTTAAGATTTTTTTAATACTTTATAAATAAACTAATTGTTGATTTATTTAACAACATTAAAAAATAAATTTATTTTAATTTTAAAATGTGAATTGATTTTAATGTAAAAAAGAAAGGGTACAATATAAATGTTTTAATATATTTAGATTAATTTCTTTTCTTTTTTCAATTTCAAAATGAAAAGCATAATCTAACAATTTAATATCAATTAATTTTTACTAATGCCTATAGAGTGTAAGTTTAACTTTAATTTAAAAATATATAAATAATATATATTACCTAAATAAGTATAATAAAAAATAGAAATATTAAATTACTATTGATGATACTCATTTATTTTTATTTATCTAATATATTTATTAATAAAGTATATTTTGATACAACCTTTGTTAATTTTATTATTATTCAAATAATTTTTAAATGTTTTATTGATGTTTCAAATTATTTCATAAAGGTTAAATGCTTAATTAAGTATTTGATTTTATCATCATTAGGGTTTGATAAGACTTAAAATAAGATTTTGGCTTAATTATTGTTAGGGTTGGGGTTAGAATAAAGATTATGAGTAGGATAATTTTAATTATAAGAAACTTTAAACTATTTTAAAATGTCTATATTTTTATTTTATAGCAAAAATATTATTTCAATTAAAAGAGATTTTAAGCTATTTTAAAATGTCTTTATTTCATTAGAACAAAATTTCAAGGCAATTATTTCATAAAAATATTGAAATAAGGAAACAAAATATTCGTAAGTACATAATAATAAAGATTCTTTTAATATTTAATAAAATTATAATAAGTGTTATGAATGCATTATCTACTAGCCTTACCTTCAAACTAAACTCTAATTAACTATAAACTTAACCCCTAAACCTAATCTCTCTAATTCACTGCCAACCCTAACCTAACCTTAAAGTTAACTTTAACAATATAATTTTTAAATTTTTAAAATTATATCATAAAGGTTAAACCCTTAATTAATATTTTGGTTTGATTACCATTGGGCTTTGATAGACATTTAAAAGTATACTCTAATCATTTAAAGATATAAGTTTTAATTTTAAATTTATTCTAAAACTATTTGTTGATTCATTTAACAACATAAAAAAATACAAACCCTAACTATAATGAAAACCTTACCATAATCAAATCCTCACCTTGACGATATCTCTAGTCTAGACCCGATTGAACTCTAAACCATAACTTTACCCTAAACTTAAATATAACCCTAACTTCACCCTTACCATAATCCTAACCCTAACCCTTAATACTAACACTTTACACCTACAATATAAACCTTAACCCTTGACATAATCCTCAATGTACCCCTAATCCTAAGCTTAACCATAATCTTAACCCTATCCCTAACCTTAACCCTAACCATGATATAAATCCAAACGCTAACCATTAGCCTAACCCTAACCCTTAACTGTAACTCTAACCCTGTAATATAGACTTTAAATCCTTAACCCCAATCCTAACATTGTGATATAAACCCTAACCCTAAATACAAAACTAACCATAATTGTAAATCCTAATCCTAACCCTAATCCTAAACCCATGATATAAAGCCTAACCTTGGAAATAATCATGAAAATAACACTAAATCTTGATCCTAACAATAATTGTAAACCTAACCCTAACCTTAACCCTATATTCAAAACCTAACCATCAACCTAACCCTAACAATGATGTAAACCCTTACTGCAATCCTAACCCTTACCATTAACCTAACCCTAAAAGTGATGCAAACTATCACTATAAATTCAATCCATAACCATAATTATAAATATAAACCCTAACCCTAGACACAATCCTAAATGTAACCCTAAATCCTAAGCCTAACCATAATCTTAACCCTTTCCCTAACCTTAATCCTAACCATGATATACATCTAAATCCTAACCATTAGCCTAACCTTAACAATGATGTAAACCCTAACTATAATCATAACCCTAATCCTTAACCCTAACTCTAAACCTCTAATATAAACCCTAACCCTAATATTGTGATATAAACCCTACCCCTAAACATTATATTAACCATAATTGCAAATCCTAATCCTAACCCTGATCCTAATCCCATGATATAAACCCTAACCCTAGAAATAATCATACCAATAACACTAAATCCTAACCCTGACAACAATCGTGACCCTAACCCTAACCTTAAACTCTAAATCCAGAACCCAACCATTAACATAACCCTAACAATGATGTAAACCCTTACTACAATCCTAACCTTGATCCTAACAGTGTGATATAAACCCTACCCCTAACCATTATATTAACCATAATCATAAATCCTAATCTTAACCCTAATCCTAATCCCATCATATAAACCCTAAACCTAGAAATAATCATAACAATAATACTAAATCCTAAGCCTAACAACAATCATAACCCTAACCATAACTTTAAACCCTTAATCCAAACCCTAACCATTAACCTAACTCTAACAATGATATAAACCCTATAAACCCTTACTGCAATCCAAACCCTAACCATTAACCTAACCCTAAAAGTGATACAAACCATAACTATAACGCTAACCCTTAACCCTAAGTATAACCCTATGATATACATCCTAACCCTTCACATAATCCTAACCATAACCATAAATCCTAAGCCTAAACACAATCTTAACCCTAAGCCTGACCCTACCTCTAACCATTAACCTAACCCTAACAATGATGCAAAATCTATCTATAATCCTAACCCTAAACCTAATCCAATGATATAAATCCTAACCATAGACATAACCCTAACCATATATCTAAATATTAAACCTAACCACAATCTTAAACTTAACCATAACCCTAACCATTGTGCTAACCCTCACCCTAACATTGTGATCTATAAACTGTAACCCTAAACATAAAACTAACCATAAATGTAAATCCTAATCCTGACCACAATCTTAACCCTAACCCTAATCGTGATGTAAATTATCCAAACACTAACCATTAAACCAACCCTAACCATGATGTAAACCTTACTTATAATCTTAACCCTAACCCTAACCCTAACCCTATAAAGGTCCTAACCCTACACCACAATCTTAACATTAAATATAACACTAAACATGATGAAAATCCAAACCCTAACCATTAACCTAACCCTTAAAATGATGTAAACCCTAACTATAATCCTAAAACTAGTCATTAACCCTAACCGTAACCCTAACCCTAACACTGACCGTAATTGTAACCCTAACCTTATGATATAAATTTTAATCATATACCTAAAAATTAAGCCTAACTAGAACCTTAACCCTTACCATGATGTAAATCTAAACCATAACCATTAACCTAACTATAACAATGATGTAGACCCTAACTATAATCCTAACTCTAACCTTAACCCTAGACATAATCCTCACCATAATGATAAATCCAAATCCTAACCACAATCTTAACCCTACCCTTAATCCTTATCATGAAGTAAATCGAAACCCTAATCATTAACCTAACCCTAACAATGATGTAAACCCTAACTATAATCCAAACCCTAGATCATAGCCCTATGATATAAACCACAGCCCTACACATAATCCTAACCATAAACCCTAAATCCTAGCCTAATGACAATCTTAACCCTAACAATGATGTAAACCGTAACTATAATCCTAACCCTAGATCATAGCCCTATGATATAAACCATGACCGTGCACATATTCCTAACCATAAACCCTAAATCCTAGCCTAATCACAATCTTAACGCTAACGGTAATAATAAACATGATGTAAATTCAAACCCTAACCATTGACCCAACCCCAACAATGATGTAAAACCTAACCCTAACCCTAACCCTAACAACAAGACAAAATGAACCCTATTCCTTATTGAATGAGGCCTACTATTTTAAACCAATTCAAATCCTAACCTTAATAGTAAATCAAAATGAACCCTAATCCTTGTAAATTTAGCCTACTATTTCAATTCCAATCCTAACCATAATTCTAAATTTAGAATTGAACCAAATGGAATTCTAAATATAACACGTACGAATCCAATATTGCACTTTAATGTTGATAAAATAATAAAAAATACATGCCTTTAGAAGGATATCTCTCCAACTTATTCTATAAATTTATATTTAACCTAGTATAGAGAATGAATTTCTTAGTTTAAGAAACCAAATGAAGAATGAAGATTCAATAAGAGATTTCAAGAATTGATTTAGGGAAAAATTAAAAGAAAAGAAACTTGCATATTCCTTGTTAATTCTTAAAGATAAAACTTGGAATTTCATTAATCAATAATCAATTATTTCATTAGGTGAGAAAACAAGTTGCCCTAATTAATTTTAAATTTGAGTTATAAACAATTAATTATTTCATTCTTTTGAAAAACGAGATGTATAGTTGCCCTGATTAATTTTAAATTTGAGTTATAAATAATTAATTATTTCATTCTTTTGAAAAACAAGATTTAATTTTACATTTCTTTCATCAAATTGTTAATGAAAAAACAAATTTTAAAAGGCAACACAAATTCTGCTATATCAAGATCCATTCATCATATAATATAAAACAGAAAATTAAAATATATACCACCAAACCTCCACCTAACTATCACACCAAATGCAAAAACCAGAAATATATATGCCATTCTTTTTTAATTTGAAAATTTGTATATCTTCTTAAATAAGTAAGGGTGCATTAATACTACACTTTTTAACACAACTGTAAATTTTTAACATAAATTAACAGAATTTTACTTTCATAAACAATAATATTTTAACAGTGGTAACTGAAATTTCAGTCAAATATTTTATACATTATACTGAAATTACATTCAATATTTTATTAATCATACTATTCAAAATAAGAAAATACAAATCATTTTACATGGCACTTAATAGCATTTTGCATTACACTTAATACCAATTCTGAGGTGGAGAAAACTCCATCGAATAAAAACACCTAATGAGATGAATTAAAAATTAAGAACTCTGAGGTGGAGTAAACTCCATCTAATAAAAACATCTGATCAGATAAATTAAAAATTAAGATGATAATTAAGTTATCATACAATAGACATTTTTTTAACATATATTAAAAGAATTTTTTACTTTCATAAAAAATTGCAACAGTGGTGGCTGAAATTTTATTCATCATATTATTCAAAAGACTGACATTTCATTCAATGTTTTATTCATCATACAATTTAAAAGACTACATTTCCAAAGAAAGTACTCTCTAGTGTCCTCCATGGAGGCAGCCTCGTTGTCTGTGTGGATTTGTTTTGGTCGGTAGGCTTACCTACATAATATTGCATTTATTTTTGAAGCAGGGTTTGGATACGGATTTATATTCAATTTGAGAGATAATCAAGTTGTACAATGAAGTTAGAGGACAACATAGTTAATTCCGACGGTAGAGGGACCTCATGGCATGCGCGTTTCCAGGGCGATGGAGAATGGCACAGGCTAATCTCTGCATAAAATGGTACTTCAAAAAACAAAATTAGATTTGTAAAAATAAATATCTTTTTGTGATTTAACAATAATGGAAATACAAACATGAAAATTTAATTTCTGAAAATCTGTTGTATTTTATAATTTTTGAAAATCTGTTGTATTTTATAATTTTTGTAAACTCTATGCATGTCATTTTGTGTAGAGTTTAGTGGGTCCATGGAGGAGGCTTGTCGTGTTAAATCTTTATCTTTTATTTATGCACTAAAAAGAGGTGCTATAGTTAGGTCAATAGTAAATTATGCTCTAAATAATATACTGTAGGATAAAAAATCAATTAACTTAAGTAATTGATTGCATTGAATGTATTTGTTGTTGTTCATTGAGATGCCTTCTTTGTTGTTGTGAGTGGTATTTGGCTTTGATTATCTAGCGATATATAGGGATTATTGGTATACATCTTGGGTCATTTTGGGTCCATGGTGGCCGACTGTAATTAACAATACAGGTATTATTGGTATACATTTTGGGTCATCTTGGTTTCATTTACAAGACTTGCTTGTGTCCATATGTTGGTTGTGAGCATGATTCATTGGCTTCTGCATAGTAGCACTTGTTTTTCAAGTTGTTTATCATTAACTTCAATATCTGTTAGGACATTTGTGATGAAGAATTCTAACAAAAGTCCACATTGGATTATTGTTATATGATATCCATACCTAGTTCTAAAGTACCCATTTTTTGCATAGGGTGGAAAGATACTAGAAAAGGTTGGGGAGATTGGTCTTACTACTGGTAATTGCATTCGCTTAAAAAATTCTAAACCTTTTCAATGTAGCAATTTTGTGTGGATCCTGAAATCATTTCATTCCATGAGACAGTAAAGAATGCTCTATAAAACTTGTCTTTAAAGTAGTTGAGAGAAAGTTCATCGTTTCCAACAATAAGATTTAAGCTCGTGCATTTTAAGCAATTATTTTTTGTTCCTTTTATATGAGCTTGATTTCTTTACTTGACTCTCTCCAAATATGCCACAACCATCACCATAGTATCAACAAATAGATTTAGTGGATGTATTTCCAATTTTCTTTGTATCGACAAATACTATATGAATGAAAGACACAAAATCTATATGAATGGAAGCCACAAAATCTAACTTTCAAATGGAATTTGTCAAAGAACTCTATGGTGAGCATTGTCAATGAAATCTACGTTAAGCGTTTAAAGCCCGTGGGTGTTTTGATAAACTTATAAGGCCCTGAGAGGGAGGGGTGAATCAGTGCAAGCAAAAACAATATGAATCTAATCACCTTGACTTAAACAACTTAAAACTTAACAAGCATAAGAGGAATATCACCACATAAGCTAATGCCCAATAAAACAAATTCCACATAATACAAGAGATTTATACGTAGAAACCCAAAAGGGAAAAACCACGGTGGAAGTTAATACCCACAAGATTCACTATCTGCATAATAGAAATCTTGATCGGTTAAGGTCTTACAAATATGCCTTGTTAGGCAAAGACCCGGTTAGGAGTCACTCGGTTAATGGATTTAAATGATGAGCCATGTTAGGAGCTTTGATCTGTTAGGATCAACCTCGCAAGAGGATTTAAGACTTTTATACAGAGCTACCCTGTTAGGGGATTTACAAATTAAGGCCTGTCGGGACCTACTCGGTTAAGGGATTTTGCTAATGTAACTATTAGGATAACAACAGTCAAATGATCTTCATGTAACACCTTTGTGTCTGATAAGATCCACTTCAGATCCTCAAAACTTCAACAATACATCAATGCATAGCTTCACTAATCACCGCATAATCAACTTCGCCTTATTCACCTTAGATATCATCAACATATGCATGTCTATCTCATAACTCATCACATTTTTTATAAACATCAACTTAGTCGGTTACAACCTTAGAACAATTTCCTAGGTTCAATGAATCTAGACAAAGTAATATTGCACGCCGAACTTATGTCGGCCATCAACATAACAAACTAAAAATTTAACAAAATCTGTGTCGGTTTACCAATTTAAGTGACTTTATCACTACCGGTTGGGTGTTCATCAGAATGCCTACTCGATACATCAAATCTCGCTTGTCTGGTTGAATCTGCCAATGCGGTCATGAACATAGCTCCAAATACCTGTCTCCATCATTACTTTAAAACTGCTTCATCCAACTCTTCATCATTCACCTATACCAGATGCATGAATGCAACTCTCCTCCTATTTACCTGTTGGAGTCCTAATTACCCATTCTCTATTAAACTGTCTTTTGTACCGGTTGGCTTCCAAGACTTAGATGACTACAAAAACATTGTTGCCATCAATGACAACACAAGACTTACTCATCAAACATGAATCCCAATCTCTTCATCACATTCACCAACCAATCATTTACCGGTTGCATATCACCAACAGTCTTTACTGGTTAAGTCAAATGCCAACATGTTCCTCTTAGAGTTGTTCATGTGTTTGATTCTTGCATAGTGGTGAAATGAACATCTAGTTTGGAAATATGCATCTCTCCTCTTGCATGGGGTTATGTTCCTTTTTCTTGTAGTCATTTGTAGTAAAAGGGTGTGCATGTTGGGTGTGCACTGTTAGCTCCCTAGTCACATGTGAAAACACTTACTATTTGGACTACAATATGTAGTTCTTGTATCTGGTTCATGGTCAACCCATTGTTACATTAAATAATTGGATGATTATTCATTGGTTTCTTATGGGTTATGAATTTTATCTTCTAAACAATGTAATTTCTCTTTGTAATGCCTGCCAGAATACCTTAGAGAAATAAACCATAATCTACTAACAAAAGGAGATAAAAAAATATATATATTTTCAACCAACCATCACTGCTACACTATCTCTAGCATTTATTATTGCAACATTAAAACCAATATGCATCAATGCATCTTTTAACAATTACAATAATAAATATGAATCTAGAAGAACATAACAATAGAACATATTATGCAAGCGAAGTTATCATTTAACCATTAACATATCTGTATACAAACTCATACATTATATCCATTTCCTAGGGTATCTCAACGTCACTACTTGACATAAACCTAACACATCACATATCCATCTAGAACATCTTACACTATCATTCTACGGATCATTTACCTCCCATACATATATGACAAATAATTAACATATATGCATAACTCTACCACATTTCTTACTCTTTAGGTTCATTTTAGAATACCAACCAAATGTTCCTAATACCCTTCTTTATTCATCAATCATTTAACACTTCATAAATATAAATGCATTTAACCTTCTCCTACATATGGAACTAGATTATTTCCCTAAGCACAATCATTAAACAACTCATCAAGAATACTGTCCATATTCATATGCAGGATTATAACAACAAGAACTTATCTACTTCCAAATAGGATTCCAAGCTACTAGACAAATTCAAGGGTCATACGATGCTACAAGAATAGACACATTCTAACATTTCGATTCCTTAATTAAACATAGGATCTCATTCCCAACACGATGAGCATTTCTACAACATGAACCATATAATAAGACATCATCTTATTTCAAGAGAACAGTTCTACATCATCAAGTCTAAATACATAAGAGCAAATGGAACAAGCACATAGTCTCTTTTTCTACATTCCATCCTAATGCTTAATAGTAGAAGTTACATAAGTACATAATCATATTCCACATTTACAAGTCAACGTAATATAGTAATATCTATAATACATAGAAATCAACACCATAGGACAACCACATATTGAAGAGTCATATAATCCATGTAAATCCACAACTATTCATTAATTTTCCATATCCCAAGATAACGTAATCTATCTCCCTTCGACCTGCAACCAACATTAGTTTTCTGCAAAAACCTATTGAAAAATTTAATGAAGATTATGGGCTGACAAGCCTAAACTTTTCATCATTTTTTTTGTCTTACAAACGCTTCTCTATCTGTCACCTATGCGCTAAAAGTCAGAGTGTATGTGCTATAGTATGGAATATACGCGCTAATATTCAGAGAAAATGCGCTACTCTGGAACTCATACGTGCTATACTGATGGTCCAATGCACTAAATTGTAGATCAAATCATTATGCATTGGAATAGGATTCTTACGTGTTGGTGTATCTGTTAGATGTGCTCTAGAGTATAGGACGGATACGTTGGAAAATAAGTTATATGCGCTAAAATGACTTGCAGATGCACTATTATGGGATTCTCTAGAGAATTTGTCTTTAACTTTTTTACAAAATGATTATAAATTTGAGGACGAGCCCCACAGTGAGCGCAAAAAATGTATGTCAGAAGAGTGGTGTGAGTTGATTAATCAGAAATATGAGAAACTAAAATACCAATGAAACATTAGATATAAAGACTTAGTAAACTAGTAAAACAAACTAATCCTTCAAAAGATTCTCATTTTTCTATCTCATAGGATTCCTCAAGTCAATGGTTGCTCTCAGATCATTGAGAAACTGACATTTGGAATGACAACTCCAAGAATGAGTGATAATGGATAAAAATGATCTGTTTGCAATATGCAACTAAGGTCTATATGATAAACTTATTAAGATGAGGATTATGGTTTGGTAATGATAATATACTAGGCTAGTATGATATATGCTAACATGATAACATACTATACTAACAATGCTTCCAAATGATTAAGATGATGATTTGCAACAAAGAGAGGCAAAACTTAAGACTTTGATAAACTATAACTTGGATGCATTAAACTTGTGATGATAGATAATGAGAGAAGTGAGGCCTATTTATAGAAGAAATGAACAATTGGATGGTCAAGATTGAATAATCTTAACAAGGTCTAAGATTGAATAAGTTTCAATCCATGTTTACAATTTTTGCCAATGAAATGGTGACAATTGTCAATATGAGATGGCTTGAGAGGAGAGAGAAGAGGCATTAAATGTCAGAGAAGACATGGTGGTTATTTTAGGGGGTATGGTTATGGTTGAGTTAGTGGATAAGGATAAAAGAATGTGCAAGAGTTAAAGGGATAACCATGGTCAAAGCAATGAATGCTTGAAAATACCCACATGTTAAAAAGGATGGTCAATTTAGAGGATAGCCTCTAACCCAGGGTAGAAGGTGAATTAACCATTAATGGTTATGTAAGAGTCTTTAATGGTTTGGAAGACTTTAAAGGTTTATTATTTGAAGATATAAAGTCTTTAATGGCTATTGAAAACTTTGGAGGTTTATGAGAAGTGACCTTTTTGTTAAGGAATGTGCAAATGTTTATGAAGGGGATTGGGCTAAATTGCAATTGATTAGAATGATCTAGAAGGGGGTTTAGGCATGCAAGTGGATTTTTTAGGAGAATGCAAGTGGGAGGATTTTAGTATTTAATTAAAATAAAATTGATTTATTTCAATTATTGGTTGCAACTTGCATTTGATAAACTTAAATAAATGTTGATTTATTTAAATGTGTGGAAGGTATTTAATTAATTGTAAAGGGGTATTTAATTAAATAAACATGATTTATTTAATTAATAGACTAAATTTGACTAGATGAATTAAAATTTATTTAATTAATAGAGGAAGGGGTGAATTAATTAATAAAAGAATTATTAGTGAATTAAATAAACATTAAAATACTTATTTAACTTAGAAGTCATTTTTATGTGTCTACACTTACACTTTGAGTTAATTTGAAAATTTAAAATTGTAATAAGTATTGCTACTCTATATTGTAAATTCTTTTCTGAAGAAAGATGAAAGAATAACATCTATTTTGAAAAAGAGCACTTTGATAAAGGAAAAGGTTAACACAACAATAACTGTTCAATTCTGATGACATAAAAGTGGCATTTGTATTTTGAATTTGAAGATGACGTAAACTAATGAAGTTTGAGTCTATTGTTTTTTTTTTAAACAATTGTCAAGGATTGATGTGTTTTTTTACTTTTAAAGTCAATTTTTTTATTGCTGAAAATCAGGGGGTTTAGTTCCCACCCAAAAAAATATATAAATCAACTTATTTGTTTCTCATTTTAATATCCCTAATAGATGACATAAATATACAGTGCATAATTTTTTTTAATTTTTGACATATATATTTCTCTGTTATAACATTTTAAAGTCGAACATACCTGAATTTGACAGTTTTTATCTCCCACCAAATTTTGTTTATTTAATTTTGATAATAAAAAAATTAAAAATACCCTTTTGGAAAAGATTGTCCTGTAATGAACCCCTTTTTTCGATTTTTTTTTGAGGTGATTCAATGTTTTTCTTTTTTGAATGAGCCTCTTACCGAACATTAAAATACCTACTTGTAGTATTTTAAAATAATATAATTAAATCTAGTCAAAACATCATAAAAATTATATGAGTATATTCTTGACTTTGATCTCTATAAAAAGTTTGTTTTTTTTTTTTTAATAAATTGATTTTACTTGTAGAATTTTGTTGCAGAACTCAGAAGTTCTAGAAATTAGTCAAATTTGGTGATGTGGCTGCCACTTAGGACTTTCCAGCCAGAACACTTCTGGCCGAAGCGTTGGAGGTCGATGCGACTGGTCATTTCAATGACCATGCCTCTTAAACCCCGTATAAATAATGATTTATTTTTTGTTATTAAATATCAAAAAATAAAGGAGTGCGAATTAATATAATTGATTTTTTAATTAAATCAAATAAAAGCGACATTATTGATATAAAGCAGCAAATATTTCCAAATTTTTTGAAGATTTTGGTTGAAGGCTTCTACTTTTTTCAAGTATGTTATTTTAATTTTTTTTCAATTAAATAAATATCCAATACTAGAAGGCATTTTCGAGTATGTCATATTAAACTAATATTTTTCAGATTTTATTAAACCCTTTTTTTTGGATGCATAATTTGTTAAAGAAAAAATTGCATTGAAATGTTATTTACCTTTTATTTGTGGATTCATTTATGTAATTGTTTCTTGAAAAACATTTTTTAATTGTTATGATCTATGATTTATTTCTTATATATGATGTATATGTGTTTGAGTATTTAGGTGTTCAATTGAAATTGAATCTGAATATTTTGTGCAATGGGGAATAAGAGGACTAGATCAAGGTTGTATGATCGAAAAAGGGATGATAAGATGAAAGGTCATACAAAAGGTAGTCAACAACAATCCGTTGATGTTCAAGATCAACCTATTAATGTTCAAGAAATGACAACTCAGGTACAAGATCAAATTGGTATATCGTCAAGTTCAAAATTGTTCTCAGGTATGAAAAATTTAAAAGAAATGGATGAATATAGTCTTTTCAATGAAATTCCTTCTGAAGATATGGTACCTAAAAGAACAATAAAATTGCATTATAAGAAAATGTGGGATGATTATTTTGAAAATAAGTCTATTATTGGAAGGACACAATTATTTGCTAAGTTATTTTTAGGAAAAGAGAAATGAACCTTGTTTTGGAGTTGTTGGGTGTTGATAATAAGAAAAGCTCACATGGTGCATTAGTAAAAGATACTATAATTGAAAATTTGCAACAAGAATTGAAATGTATTGACAATAAAAGTTGAGGTGTTGAATTAAGTGTTGCACGTAGAGAATTGATGACTATGATTTCTAGTAAGATATTATCTCTTAAAAAACAAGTTCATGCAATTTCTCAATTAATGAAGGTATCTAGAATAACTATTCAAAGATATATTAGGAAGAGAAATATGTTAGATGAAAACATTGAAAACAATTGGGTAAATATCTGTAGGGTTCCTCGAAAAGACTGAATTTTTGAAGATGTAAAAAAATAGGTCGTTTATTATTGGACCAACCAACCACTCTCACGTTCTTCCAATAGAAGGGACACTATACAAATGATAGATGATGATGGTAAAAAAAATTCAAATCCAAAACATTTTCTAGATACAACACAAAGTGAACTGTTTGAAGCATTCAAGCAAGAATTTTTAGATGTGAAGATCTGTCAAAGGATGTTTGAGAGATTGTGTCCTTTCTTTGTATGCATAAATAAAGTACGTGAAACTTCTTATTGGTGAAATCATATTGAATTTAATCTAAACTTGCAATCATATAAAAAAGTCATGGCAAGAATTAATCTAAATCTAGTCATTCCTACAAGAACAATGCAATTTGTGAAATCTATTTTATGTGATATATTAGAAGATTCAGATGAGTTCAAAATATAGTGTATAAAAGTTACATGCATTGATTGTGGATATTTTCAAAAATTTCCATTACAAACCCATCCTCAAGTAGTTGATTTGGAAATCAAGCCTAATTAGGCCTATTAGGTCTGTGTCCACAGTAGGTGCTTAGGGGTGCTAGAGCAGAGTTAAGACTCAATCTCTTAGGGTTGGATGTAAACCCTAAAAGGGTACTCAAATGTGTAAATTTTTCTAAGGGTGTTTTGGAAAAATCTGGAACAAAGCTAGAAAGACCGGTTTGGCAGCGCTACTAGAACTAGGCCTAAATAGAGGTTTCTTGACTTGGGTGCATAAAGGAGAGTTCCAAATTTGATTGGAAAGTTAGGGTGAGTTTTCCTTGGTGTGAAACACTCCTAATCCTCCCTAGGAAGTGTAATTGGTGACTGGTTGTCAATAGTGTGTCTAGAACCCTAGTTGTGGGGTTGTATTAGGCCTTGGAAAAGGCATAGAGGGGTGATTTTGGGTCTTCTATTCTTCTAGTTGCCCACTATGCATCAAGTGGTATCAGAGCCAAGAAGGTTCTTGAGGGTGGAAGAATAAGGTTGACAATATGTCAGAGGGAGAAGACACCAGTGATGGGAGAAGGATGACCAACATTAAATTGGTCAAGATGGTAAGAGAGCAGGTAGCAGCAAACAAAGAGATGAGAAAATAACTGGATAAGTTGAAGGGTAAGATGGACAAGAAGGAAGGATACTCTGATGAAGAAGAAGAAGGGAATGATGAATATGCCTTTTTGTAGACAAGAGAGAGGATACTTGCAGATTAGAGAAGTTTCCTTGAGGCCCTAGAGAGAGTAGGTAGCAGAGACGACAAGGCAAGCCTACCTATGTTCATTGGGAAGATGAACCCAAAGGAAGTCATGGATTGGTTGGAGGCCTTAGAGAACCACTTTGAGTGTGAATATGTGCCTGAGAACCAGAAGATGAAGACTTCTAAGTCTAAGATGAAGGGATTTATCGTTAGTTGGTGGAACTTCTTACAAAATCAGAGAGTAGAAGAAGGGAAGAACCCAATCTCATCATGGAAGAGGATGGTTGCAGAGGTGAAAAAGAAATTTGTACCTGAGGATTATGAAGTGACGATGCACAAGAATCTGCACAACCTAAGACAAAAGGATTTGGATGTGAGTGGATATAGAGAGGAGTTTCACAAATTGTCCCTAAGAGCAAGGGTTCCAGAGAGTGAGAAGCAAAAGTCGTCAAGATACGCAAATGGCCTCATGTATGCCATTCAAGGTGAACTAAGTCTCTTCAATCCTGAGACAGTTCATAAATGTTATCAAATTGCATTAAGACTTGAAGAAAAGTTCAGAAGAAAGGGAGACCAACAAGGGAGAGGAAGAGGAGGAAACTTTAGAGGAAGGGGTAGATTTGGTGGAAGAGGAACATCTCCTAAACCACTAGGAGAGTCAAGTAATCAGGAATGAGAAGGAGAACCAAGCCACAGGGGTAGTTTCAGAGGAAGAAGAATAAATGGAAGAGGTAGATTTGGAGGTAGAGGAACCAATGTGTTCACCGGAAGATGTTTCACATGTAATCAAGTTGGCCACCAATCATTCAGATGTCTGTAAAAGCAAGGTTCTAACAGTCGACGTGGAGAAATAAGAGTTCATTTGGCACAAGAGGAAGATACCCAAAGTGTGAACTCACCTTCAAGGCATGCAAATCCAGAGAAAGGGGAGTGTCTAATGTTCAAAAGGACCCTCTTGAAGGTACCAACCACCAAGGAGCCACCATAGAGGAAGGCACTTTTTAGAACTACTTGAAAGGTAAGTGGAAAGGTATGCATAGTCATTGTGGACTCAAGGTCAACTGATAATCTTGCTTCAACATAGATGGTTAGCAAACTTGGGTTGAAGAAACTCCCTCACCCTTACCAATACAAAGTCTCCTGGTTGAGAAAAGAGCAGCAAGCCTTGGTAAGTGAACAAGCTTGGGTGGACTTTCAAATAGGTGAATATAGAGAAGATTTTGTGTGATGTTGTAGAGATGGATACTTGCCATTTTCTCCTTGGAAGGCCATGGAAATATGATGTAGATTAAAGGCATGATGGGAAGAAAAATGTCTACAAGTTGACCAAAGATGGTGTGCAATACACTATGACCCCATTGCCGGATAATGGTAAAGACAATCATGTTGTGACTAGTGTCATGTTAGTTGGTAAGGAGGAGTTTATGTAGAGAATCAAAGAGAAGGATACCCCATGCTTTGCCATAGTGGTGAAGCCAAGAGAAGAATTGAGGAAGAAAGAAGAAGACAAGGTACGAGAGAGGACTCCAGGTCCTGGAGAGGTGAAAGAGTTGTTGGAAAGATACAAGGGTATAGTTGCAGGAAGCAAACCAAAGACCCTACCATGTTTCAGAGATGTAAGTCACTGCATTGACCTCATACCAGGCTCTACATTTCCTAACAAAGAAGCATACAAATTGACCCCTGATCAGAATGAAGAACTTGCAAGGCAAGTACATGAGTTGCTAGAGAAAGGGTTCATAAGGAAGAGCATTAGTCCTTGTGTTGTCCCTGGAGTATTGGCCCCAAAGAAAGAAGGTACATGGAGATTATGTATAGATTGAAGTGCCATAAACAAGATCACAATCAGGTATAGGTTCCCTATGCCTTAGATAGAAGACTTGATAGACTGTCTAGCAGAGCCAAGTACTATTACAAGATGGATTTGAAGAGTGCCTACCATCAAATCAGGATAAGAGAGGGAGATGAGTGAAAGACAACCTTCAAAACAAATGAAGGACTTTATGAGTGGCTAGCTATGCCATTTGTCCTCTCAAATGATCCTAGTACATTTGTGAGACTCATGAATGAAGTCTTGAAACCCTTTATCAATCATTTTGTTGTTGTATACTTAGATGATATCCCGATTTTTATCAACAATAGAGGTGAACATCTAATACATTTGGATTTGGTGTTGAAAAGATTGAATGAAGATCAGTTGAAGATCAATTTGGAAAAAAATGTGTCTTCTTGAAAGAGGAGTTAGTGTTTCTTGGTTTTGTGATCTCCAAGAGCAACCTTAAGATGGATCCATCCAATGTGGAAGAAATCCTCAATTGACCTACACCTAGAAATGCAAGTGAGGTAAAGAGTTATCATTATCTTGCAAGCTTCTATAAGAAGTTTATTAAGAATTATATTGGTGTATGTGCACCTATGATTGACACTATAAAAGGGGGTAAAAAATGTTAGTTTGCATGGACTAGTGAAGCAGATAAGTCCTTTGAGTATTTGAAAAGAAGGGTAGAAGAGAAATCTATATTGGTTATACCTGATTTCCATAAGGTGTTCACCATAGAATGTGATGCAAGTAACAAGGCAATAGGAGGAGTCTTGAGTCAAAAAGGTAGATTAGTAGCTTCTTTAGTGAAAAAATAAATGAAGCCAAACAAAAGTATTCAACCTATGACTTGGAGATGTATGCAATGGTTTAATCTTTGAGGAAATGGAGGCATTATTTATTACCAAAGGAGTTTATAGTCTATATTGATAACCATTCTCTAAGCTTCTTGAATAGACAGGACAAGTTGAACCACTGACATATGAAGTGGATGGAATACCTTCAAGCATTCACTTTCACCATCAAGCACACGAAAGGAGTGGCAAATAAGGTGGTTGATGCCCTTAGCAGGAGGAACTTGGCAGTGAAAGAGGTTTAGTTGGAGAGCATCGGAATTAGTTCCATGAAGGATATGAACCAAGGAGATGAGGATTTCAAAGAAGCATACCAAGTGTGCAAGGAAATGGATGACAAGTACCACAAGGAGTTCTCAGACTTCATTTTGTAGGAAGGTCTTGTAATACCCTAAAAATGGCCACCTAAACCATGGGTCCTAACCAAAGGCAATTAAATCAACCTTGAGCACACCTAATTAATTAATTCTTTAAAAATTAATGTTACATGGCAAATGAATCACTCTATATTAATTAAATATTTATTTAATTAATTAAATCATTCCAAGTAAATCATTTTGATCAATATCCTATTTATTTAATTAAATATCCTAGCATATTTAATTAATTATTAAATTTGCCATTAATCATAAAAAGGAATTAATTTACAAAAAAAAGAGATTTATTACAAAAGAGGAATTAATATGCAACAACAAGAGTTAAATTGAAAATAAAATAAAAGAATTGAATTGAGAGAAGAAATTAAACTTGAGACATTATTTCTTCTTCTAAATTGAGATAACTTGAAATCAGAAAAACATTTAAATTGAATTAACCATCTTCTCTAAAATTAGAACTCAAAGCTTTTGAGAAAATAAGTTCAGTTGCATTGAAAAAGACTTTTTTTCTTGATTAAATCAAAGAATATGCATGGAATCACCTTTTTTTTTTTCATCTCAAGTGCATGGAATTAATTAAATTTGATCACCAATGCAAACTCAAACTTATAATCTGAATGCATTTCAATCAAGCTATAATTGGAACCTATCTCAAGGTTAACTTGATCTGATCTCTCAGTTATTTCAATTATCTTAAATTGTGCTTTTTCTTGAGGAATATCAACCTCTCATTCCTAATCGATCTTGACTGTTAGTCTCTCTTTTGAACCTCTATAAATTCAACCTTCATCTCTCATTCAAAACACCCTGGAGATTTATTTTTATTATGCGGTTTTTGCTCTGGAGTCATTGAAGATATTGTATTTTTGAGATTATTGCATCTTAGTTTAGATTTTTGCATATTTAGTTCAATTATGATTGCTTGAATTCATATAGCTTAATCTTGCATCCATCTAGCATAATCTTGCATCCATTTTGCTTATTCTCATGCTCATATAGATTAAATCCTTCGTCTTGGTGTAGTCTAGTCACTGGTATTTCTTATACAAATATGAGAGCAAGTCTATACTTGCATCTTTTAGAAAGAAATAGGTCTATTTGTTATAGTTCTCATATTCATGATTATATCTATCTAACCATGCATGTAATGACTTAATTGAAGTGTTGTGTCTAACATCTTGCAGTCTTATTCCACTTTTCACACACACATTTATGGTGCCCATCGTGGGGGTCGAGACTACATCTTTCGGCTTCACAGATTAACTTTATCTTATTTTTTGGATTTTTGTTCATACAGTTACTGCAAAAACTCATACGAGTTTTCCCACATGCCCGAACGACAAACTGCAGGTATCATACGGTCATGTGCAAATTACCATATGGCCCAGTGAGAATTGTCCTACAGTATTTTGTGTTTTTGTGTTAAAAACAGACTACATTCATCAGGTTCTTTGTTGAATTTTGGTGATACTAATGCTGACCTTGACTTGTTTGTTTGTCTAAGAATTTTTCACAGCATAATCAATTTTTGCAGAACACTTGTCGAAGAATATACTTGCTGCACAAAGACAAATACGACTACTGATTCGTTGTCTTTGCAAGTTCCCTGAGGAGATTCAAGTAAACATCATGTATTATTTAAATTATAATTTAGGCACCTAACTTGATATCCGGTTAATGCACAAATCTGTCTTTTGTGTTTCAAGAAAATTCTAAGAGGTAGGAGAGTATGCTCTTGTCTGCACAGACAATCAGAAATCCAGACCCTTGAGGCTTTTTCTAAGTTTGAGATTTGTGTACCTTTAGTGGGCCTGCCATAGTGGGGAAAAGTAATCACCTTGTGAGAATGACCCAAGTGAGTACAACTGGACCTGAGCATTTTAACTCACTATAATAAATAGGCCTCTAGTAATTAAAGTCTCAAAGGACGGGATTATTTGAGTTTTTTTTTTGAGATCTCTCATATCGAGCATTTTGTAGGGCCTCATTGTCTCAATCACGTTTACGTGACTACAACTTGTTTTGATACCTTGTTGGGCTATAGGCCTCAATCATGTTTGTGTGACATGAATGGGTAATTTCAAACAGAATTCCTGACTAAGAACTATAAGATAGAGGCTACTCGATTCACCTCCGAAAGGGGGGGGTAATATTTGTGCAAGAGAGATAGTAGCTCTCCCAAGATACTTCCCATTTCATGCCCCCATTAGCGTTTGGAGTCAGCTAATACGATGTTCAGAATCCATTGCGTGAGACTTAGCGACCGTATTCTGATTAGCTATTAGGTGTGTACCTAAGTTTGCAAGCAAAGGTTTTCTTCTCTAAGCCAACTTCCGTAGGGTTAGTGTGCTATGATTGAAGTCATTATACATCTTGCGTGTTTATTGTGTTTTCATCCCTGAAACTGAAACTTGAATACTAAAAAACTAGAGAAAACAATAAACAAACTCAGTGATCAAAACTATATCCATGTAAAAAACTAGTCTACCTTAGTCGTCAGAACTTTGTACGTGTCAAAAAATAGTCTACCTCAGTTGGCAAAACTCTGTCTATGTCCAAAAATGGTCGTCGTCAGTCATTGAAAACTTTATCAGTCATAATCTCATCTTTGTTCAGTCTTCTATCATACGAATCTGTTGAATTGTCATCCTATTAATTATATATTATCATACAAAACTTCATTAATCCCCTCAGTTTGTCATCTGGCCCTTCATTAACTATTGTACGAGGTCTCAAAAATTGTCGTCTAATCCTATAAAAATTGTCATCCGGGTTAGGGAATTATTGTTTGATCCTCTGCTTTTTGTCGTACGAAAAAATCATCATATCGATTAGATTATCGTCTAGAGTCTGCCAACTTTCGTACAAATCTAGGAAGCAACTCGTACGAAACACTATTTTCATCATTCAAAAATTATTAAACTATCATCTGGTTCTGTAAATCTTGTCGACCAATTCTTGATTTTGTCAGTCCAGAACAACCAAACTTGCCTAAAACAGTCTACATCTAGATAGTGTACCATTGTTGTTGTGTTGCATGATTTTGTCGATAATCTTCCATCTAGTTCAATCAATTACTTATCAAACCTAAGTCACTTAGACCACATCTTACACAGGATAGCTCATTCCTGAAACCAGACTGAGTCTTGGTCACTTCTCTCAAAATCAAACTAAGTAACTTAGAACACGTCTTATACAGGATAGATCATTCTTGAAACCAGAACAAATCTAAGTTGCTTCTCTTAATCACTATGTTAAACGAACAACTAGCTTCAACTTGATCTTGACTTCTGCATCACATACAACTCTAGGTCACATCAGTCATAAAATGGCTACTCAAACCAGAAGTTCTCGCAAGAAAGCCAACAGAGTCAAAGGACAATTCTTTTCATATCAGGATAATCCATTTTACGAAGAGGACCCTGTCACTAATAAACCTTCATCATCAAGTATGCCAGTTTTTTATTAGCCCTTATCTCCCACCATGTTTGGACCAAAGCAAGAAAAATGAGATTCTAAACACGATACTTATGACAATCTCAATATCCATGCTACTGACAGTGATTCCTCATTAGGCGATTCTAAAGCCTCTAAAACTACATAAATTTTTATAAATAAATGTCAAAACGATAAACATTTCCAAAATATGATGAAGATTAGCATAGCTAGAGAAAAAGAAGACTATTTTCAAGAACTAGCAAAGCAATGTGCTAAGATTCCTATTGATTATAATGTTGAGACTCTTATCACTAAAGAGGAAGAGACACCCTTAGAAATGGTAAACAAACAATTACAAGCGTTACAAACTGAAATCACAGAACTGATAAAATAAGGATAAATCATCAAAGCAATATTCTCTAGACACAATATGTCCATTTCCATTTGACAAAAACCTTTACATGCCTCCATTTCCATCACGATTGGATATTCCTAAGTTTGACATATATGATGGAAATGCAGATCCTCAGGACCATGTCATTGAATTTTGTGCTTTATGTATGGAGTTCATGCACGAACAAACATATCCCATGCGTCTTTTCTCGAGAAGTTTAGGAAGACAAGCTATGTAATGGTTTTCAAGTCTACCTATGGGAATCAAAACTTTTGGAGAATTAATCCAATTTTTTCTACAACAATACTCCTATAACATTGGAGAAAGATGTTCTTTAGATATTCACGGCCTATTCTGGATTCTCAGAAGATGGATATCTTCGTCAATAACTTGATCCCTGAATTGAAATATAGTATACAAATGCAAGTGTACCCTTCATTCAACAAAATGGTAGATAGTGCCCTCAGAATGGAAGATCTGCTTATAAAGAAAGGAGATATCTCAGTTTGGAAAGAAACACAATAAGGTTCTAGTTCCAAGGAAAAGAACAAATATTGGAAATACGACAAAGATAACAACAAAAATGTTGTTAATGATAGAGTGGTAGACACTGTTAAAATAAACTCAAAATCCATGATATTTAACTTAGCTGGTGGTACACAAGCACTCAAAGCAGCTGAAACCGCAACAGAAAATCCTCCGAAGAAATTAAAAGAGTGGTTTAAAGAGAAACCTTGGCTTTCAAAACCTGAACGCAACTTCACTCCTCTAGAAGAATCATATGAATCCAATTTTAAGACTTTATTAGAAAATAATCTGATAACATTACCAGACAACTCTAGGCCATATGATCTAGAAGTCAAACCAAAATGGTGGAGAGAAAATAACTATGAATACCATCAAAACAAAGGTCATAACACAAACAACTGCATGAAGCTCAAACATGAGATTCAAGATCTCATTGACGCTGGAAAAATTGTTGTTGGAAATCACACGGCTAATGTTGATCACAAAGCTTTTAAATTTCCCTTACCTGTTTATGAACAAGGTGATTCCTCAAAATCAAAAGGAGGTGCCAAAGTCAATTACACCTACACTAACAATGACAATGTGATCAACATGACTGAATATTCCCAACCTGAATATTGCAGTGTGATCATAATCAAAGATAAACAAAATGAAGCACAAACTGCAAATGTTGTGACCCGCGCTCAAAAGAAGGTTACTCTCCAAGGAGCTAGTTCCTCAACTCCTGCTCAAACAACATCGAACTTACCAACTTATTCAAATAGACAAACATATACAACTATGGCTAAATCTAAACAACTGGCTTCATCATCCTCTCCTGGTTATTGCATTGTCGAACAGTTGAAAAGAATGAACACTTAAATCTCCATTTTTGAACTGCTTAAAATCTATTCTGCTCATAAAGAGATCCTGGACAAAGTGTTGCTCACTACTAATGTCCCAAAAGATTTAGATGTCGATTAGTTTCAATCTATGGTGGGTCACATGACTTCACCTCATTATCTCACTTTCTCTGAAGAAGATGACAACTCACTGAATCACCCACATAACTAGCCATTACGCATCGAAGCTAGGATCCATAAACACCAAGTTAAACGTGTTTTGATAGATGGAGGCACTGGGTTGAATATTTGTACCTACAATCTACTGACACAGTTGGGCTTTTCTAAAAATGTCATTGATCCAACAAAGAAAATAACAATCAAAGCTTATGATGAAGAAGAAAGAACCTCTAAAGGTCTCGTACTATTACCGATCAGGGTAGGACCTGTAGAAAGAGATGTTATTTTTCATGTGCTTGATCTTTCTTTGTCATACAACATTTTACTAGGCAGGCCATGGATTCATGAAATGAAGGCAGTACCATCTACATATCATCAATGCTTGAAATTTCGTTATAATGGAGTTGAAGTCAGTATTCCTACTGATACAAACTACCCCTGTAATGCATTAATAAAGAGTGTTGATACCTTTGGTCCTCATAATAGAGCAACCTCTACAGCTGAAAGTTTAGAAACTTTGATGAAAGATTCAGAAAAGAAATTGAAAATCACAAATATTGGCATAGATGGATACAAGATAGAACCTGTACTTTCACTAATCTCTATTACCCATCACCAAGACAGTCAGGAAACCCATCAGAGGTTATGAGGGCACAAACTTCAACTCCAAATGTAATTTATAATGGTCTCTTTATACATTCCTCTACTTCCCTTGCAGATGAAATAGAAGAGGATGTTGTTCTCAAATGGCTTTTTAAAGAAGATAGTGAAAACAAAGAAGTACGACATTGTGAGATTTCACCGACATAATATGGTCCAGGCTATAAGATGATTCAATGCATGAGATATCCAGGTACGGTCCTCTAGGAAAGCATCAAGAAGGTATTGTTGAACCTATTCAGCTACAAACTAAGTCTACGAATGATAAAGTTGGATTGGGATACAATCCCCAAAAGACATCAGACCAGAAACATACTTCTCATCATCAGTCTAAGCGGAGGAAAAAAGTACTACGCTCAACATCACAGGAGGTAAACACTCAACAAAGTCAGGAAGAGTATAAAAAGGAACAAGAAGATTTAGAAATTAAGAGAGAGGAAGCATCTGGTAATCAAGTTCTAATTGTATCATAGATGACACTACAAGAAGTAGACGTCCCAGAGGATATGAGAGAAGAGGTAGAAAGAATCAGAGAATTGTTTACACCACTAAAAATTCCAGTCACATACACTGGTAGACAACAAATAGATGATTCAAAAACTGACTCGAATGAGTATAAATGGGGTCCAGATCATCTCTTAGATGCATCTACTACAGAAGCTCCAGAAAAATCCAATGATATCATAGATGACACCCAAGAGTTGATACGCTTAAAGCTGCAAAAGGAAATAGAGGAAAACAAACAAAAAAGACAAGAAGACTATGAACAAATGTTGAAAGAAGAAAGAATACAATACAAATCCTCTCCTACCATATCTCCCTCTAATAAGACAAAACACATCAGGTATATAATTACACAAGAAGAATTAGAAGCTATAGAAGCAGAACCAGTCATTAGTCCAAAGGAAGCTGAATGGAATAGATGATAGAGGCTCACAGAGCCATCAAGGTTATGTCAACAAGTATGTCAAATACAAGTGATCAATAAACCAAATCACAAAGGAACTTGCAGCATCAAAGATGTAGGTATTGACACTATACATACTTTTACTCAATCATTTAAAGAGTCATCGGGAACCTCCTCTTATGACTCTGATAACTCTGACAAAACTTCTATTTATGATAATACCTATTTGACATCACACTATGACTACTCTGTCATGAATGATGAGAATCTCTCTATTGACCTTGTTACTATCGAACCACAATATGTAATCTAGCCTGGCGTAGAGAACAGTGCTAGGAGTAGGTCTGTTGGATTAGGTCAACTAAATATTAACGTGCACTTCGATGATCATGTTGTAACTCTTCCCGGTCTTGAGACATTTACGCAAGATAGTCTTTTGGAACTCGAATTTTCGGTTCAAAGTTATGATGATAATATCGTGAACTTTCTTGAACCTGTCCAAACTTTATCCTTGATACATCCTGAACTAATTGACTGTAGTCTCCAAAACCAACCTATCAATGTACCTATCTTTGCCAATGACTACATGTGAGCCTACTATCTTAATGTAGTTGAACCAATGGACTCTTCCACCAGTGAGCAAAGTGGGAACCTAACTGAAATAGACATCAAGTATCTTAGTCGCAAAAATAAAATAAAAAAGATCTGATGGCGAAAACCACATTGTGGCAGTGTCAGAATAAAAAATAGAGAAAATAAAGGACGTACCTAAGGGTGAAAACCTCTCTGAGGCACCTGAAGGTGAGATACTTGATATACTACCAAGTCACTTCCAGGAAAGGTCTTCAATATAGATTAAACCAACTCAGCCAATAAATATTGGGAGTCCAGAGACACCACAAATCATCCACTTAGCTCAATCACTATCAGCAAAAGAGTTAAAAGATTTCACCAACCTCTTTTCAGAAAAGAAGATCAACTTTGCATGGACATACTCCGATATACCAGGTCTAGATCCTGATCTCATCATGTACTGTCTTTCTATTACACCAAGAGTTAAACCAGTTAAGCAAAACCTCTATAAGATGCACCCTAATGTGGCACAACTAGCCAGGGATGAGCTAGAAAAATTGCTAAAAGATGGGTTTATCAGAGATATAGACTATGCATAATGGATATCAAACACAGTACCTGTATCAAAGGCAGACAAATCTACTAGGGTTTGCACAAACTTTAGATATCTCAACAAAGCTTGTCCAAAGGATGATTTTTCATTGCCCAATGTTGATATGATAGTGGAAATGACTGCTGGGTATGAGATGCACTCATTAATGGATGGATTCTTTGGTTATAATAAGATCAAAATAGTTCTTAGAGATCAAGAAAAGACAACCTTCACCTGTGCATAGGGAACCTTTTGTTGGAACGCTATGCCATTTGGGCTAAAGAATGCAGGAGCAACTTACTAAAGAGTAGTAACTACTATCTTCCACGATATGATGCACAAAAACATGGAAGATTATTTTGATGACACCTTATTAAAGACCATGAAGAGATCCACACATATTCAAGAGCTAGGTCTCATACTAGATAGAATGGAAAAATTCAAGCTCCGACTAAATCCTAAAAAGTGTGCATTCAGAGTGACATCAGGGAAATTGCTTGGTTACATTATTTCAAAGAAAGGAATTGAAGCTGATCCTGAGAAGGTCCAAGCCATATGGAAATGCCACCTCCAAAGAATATCAATCAAATGAGAAGTTTACAAGGACATCTCCAGTAAATAAGATGCTTTATTTCTCAGCTAGCAGATAAAGCTCAACCCTTCACAAAAGTATTGAGGAAAGGAGTAACATACAACTGGGATGTAGAATGTGAGAAGCACTTTCAAAAAATCAAAGAATACCTATCTAAGCCACCAATATTAATGCAACCAGTTCAAGGTAAACCATTAATTATATACATATCAGCTACCGATACATCACTGGGGGCATTTCTGGCACAACAAGATGAGAATAAAAAGGAACCAACTATATATTATATCAGTGGAACTTTGGTGTCCTACGAGATTAACTATGCTATAATAGAAAAATTTGGTTTGGAATTAGTTTTTGCATCATAGAAATTGAGACACTACATGTTAGCACATTCAATCAAGCTGGTGGCTAAGATTGATCCGCTCAAATATCTTCTCAGCAACGCAACACTTACAGGAAGATTGGCTAACTAGGTCATGGTTCTTACAAAATTTGATATTAAATATGTAGAATGCAATGCCATCAAAGGAAAACTCATTACAGATCAACTTGTTGATGCTCCACTTGAAGACAGTCAACCTTTGCACATAGAATTTCTAGATGAATCCATCATGCACCATACTCAATGATCATGGAAGATGTTCTTTGGTGGGTCTTTCACTCAACATGGTTCTGGTGCTTGAATACTTTTTATTACTCCTCAAAGATATTCAATCCCAAAGGATTAGAAGATTCTCTTCCCTTGCACAAAAAACATTGTTTAATATGAAGCTTTGGTAAACGGGATCAAGCTAGCTATCGAATAAAAGGTTGTTGAGTTACACATCTATGAAGATTCTCAGCTAATCATCTGTTGGCAAATGCACACTCCAATGAGAAATTGTAGATGATTGAAGGTATTGTCATTTACACAGGCACCGACATCGATAGATAGTTTACCGACAGTGGCAAAGATGAATACTAGCACCCTGGACGACATGATTTTGTTTATTATATTTTGTATTTAATTGTTAAATCTTTTTGTAAGCCGACAAGGCGAATTGTAATAAGACTCATATAAGTATGAGATCTTGTAGGATCATTTATGTATGAAATGTAATAGGTAGATGCGAACATGCAAATATTAAGGCAAATTTTGGAATAAGGTTTATGGAAGTTGTATGAGCTTAAACCGGTACTGAACCGAAGCAGTACATGATATTGGATTTGCTTAATCCATTTTTTTAAGTCAGTGAGACTTCCCTTTTGTAATTAAGCAGTGAGCTTTAGGTGGTTGGCCTTACTGCATGTGCAGACCCCTATTGTAAGTAATATTCATTTATTGGCCAGTGAGTGAATATTGCGGGTCACAAATCCCACCGAGGTTTTTCCCACACTGGGTTTCCTCGTTAAAAATATTGTGTTATGGTGTTCTTTCTATGTTCTGGTTATTGATCTTATTTACTGCATTTATTCTGGTGTACCGATACACTATTTTGGAATGTAATTTGTATAGTAAGATTAGAAAATCTGTTAACCGGCAAGATACTGATTCACACCCCCCCCCCCTCAGTATCTTTGGGAATTCTAACAATTGGTATCAGAGCCTAGTCCTCTTTTTTCAAAAGCCTAACAACTTGAGGAAGATTCTGACACCGATACAAATGGATAATATGATAAAGCAATTGGAATCATCTCTTGCAGATTATGATGTAGAAAAGTTGAAAAATATGAAACTTGAAGATGATCTGAAGGCTGCATAGAAATTCATTCAAGGACTTCAAGAAAATCTCACTATTGCTAGGAACAAAAGAAGAGAACTTCATGAGAAGATACAGAGTGATGATGATGAAAAGGAAACTCTTAATGATCTTGTAAGCAAGTTGAAGCAAGAAAAAATGAACTTGAGAAATGAAATGCAAGATATGACTATGAGGTTTTGTAAAGACATTGAAGACCAAAAGAAGAATGAAGATGACTTGACTAGGAGAATCAATGAAGCTGGAAATGAAAATCTAAGACTCAGTCATGAAAATGATATGTTGAAAACAAATATGATTCACTTAGAGCTTGATAAAACTGAACTCATGAGACAGAAAGAATTCTTAGAAATGAGTTGGCTACTGCAAATCAACACAAGGAGAAATTCAAGAAAAGCTCAGAAGAACTTGATGATATGCTGAAAAATCAGAAACCTAATGGAGATACTAATGGTCTTGGCTTTGAAGTTGGTGAAAGCTCTGGTACTGCAAACAATCATGATCACAATAAACTGGTAAGACAACCTAATGCCTACAAATTTAATGGGAAATGCTTTAACTGTAACAAGTATGGTCATAGAGAAAATTAGTGTAGATCTAGAAAATATCAGAACACCAATGCACCCACCGGTCAATGTTCTAAATGCAACAAAACTAGTCATAATTCAGAAAATTGTAGAATGAATGTAAGATGTTATGTTTGTGGAAGATTTGGACACTTATCTAATCAATGTAGAACACAAACCGGCATAGGATATGGAAAAGCTATTCAAAAAAATAATGTGACTTGTTATGCTTGTAACAAGATTGGACATATTGCAAATTTTTGTAGAAGTAAGGCATCATCAGCAAATAAAAAAAGACCGAGTTTGAAAGGTAAAGAGAAGGTTGAAGAAATAAAGCAAGAATTTTCAAAACAATGGATTAGAAAGTCAGATCAGAATGTTAATGAAGTTATTCCTTCATCGGTAGAACATAGTATCACTCCATCAGGAGGAGATTCTTCATCTAATTGAAAAGAAATCCCTTGGGGGTATGGTAAAAAATTGAAAAACATGCTAGTTTACCCTCGGTTAATGGTGAGAAGTTGAATTACTTCTTTACCGGCAGATGTGTTAAGTTTTCACTTAACTGACATGCATTTATTATGGTAGTTGAAGGAAATGACATTATAAAGCAAGTGTTTTTCACTCTTTTTCACTCACCGAGCATTCAAACTTCCTTAGAGCACGAAAAACCTGAGCAAAGGCATCCACAACGAGAAGTGAAGCAAATCATTCAAGCATTCAATCTAAAGGCAGATTAAGATATTTATACAATGGCTTCCTCCTCTGCACTGTAATTCATTGCAAACCCTACTGTAATTGAAGTGATTAAACGCCCTAGGCTCGTATTTAAAATTATTCCCGAAGTAGCGAAGAAGGATGATAACCTAGGAGCATTTTCTAAAATACCCAAAGGAGTTGCATATGTTGAAGACCCTAGAATTTACATACATTGTCATATTGAGGAACTTGGTGATAATGATATTATGAACATGTATAGGACAGTAATATGTGATGAAAATGGTAATGTGAAACCGGAACACAAGATAGTTGAAACCCTAGGTTTTGTGGAGATACCTAGCATTCCTGATTTTCCTAAAGAGGTTATAAGGATTGTATTGAGCAAAGTTCATGGGGAGTTCTTTTGGCTAGATTCCATCCATAAGATAACAAGAGAAGCAGTTAGGGTAGTGACTGGCTTACCTTCCACCGGAAGCAGAGAAGAGAATGGAAAGAAGGTCTCTAATGATATTGTAATGACCCTAACCAGTGCAACACATGAAGTAGATCCCTGAGAGTAAATGATGTCAAGGATATCAATGTAAGATTCATTAGCATTATTCTTGGATACAAAGCTACACATGTCAACAGATTAAACTCTGTTTCTAACTTTTATGTATCAAAAGTGCTTATGAGTTAGTAAACAGTAATGCAAAAATTGACATATGTGAATGGTTGAAGGATGAACTAATTGACAATCTGAAGAAAATTAAAGGAGAAAAGAAAGGCACATTTAGATTTGGTAACATACATGTATGTCTATTGCTATATATCACTAAGGAATTTCCTGGTATTGGCAGAAAAGAATTTGGTTTTGACATACCAGTAGGAAAACAACTTTTGGATATCTTTAACAACATGGGAGATGACAGGGAGAAGAACATAATTGAACACTTTCATGCAATAAAGGCTAGAATGAAGACTAGGGAAAGACTATCTCAAGCTATAGTAGACAAATACCAAAAGGAGATATGCTTTGTTATAAAGAAAGATGAAATCTGGATGGAGGCGGTGGTTCCGAGAACAATTTGGGTAATTGAAATGGGTTATGAGGCAGATGAAAACATAATAGAAACATATGCTAAAACCCTTCTAGAAGCTCCTAAAGAACCAACAAAAGAAGTATTTGGAAATGCAGAAACTATTGAAAGCAAAGTTCAATCACATAAATGAATAAAGAAAATAGAACAAACAATTAGAAAAGCAATAAGACAGGCTAAAGTAATCAAAGAAGATTTGTTGAATATTACTGGTATTAAGGAGAGCGACATGGAAGGACTACAACCGAAAACACATCTTTCACCGATTGGTACCTCCTCTGACAGTGAAATACCGACAGAGCTTCAGAGAGTTGAAAGGAAAAGGAAACCTTCATCGGTACCCGCTCCTACACCCAAGAGAACAAGACAAAAACAACAGGCAGTAAGGCCTCCGACAAAGAAAATAACACCCAGGAAGAAGAAGGAGAAACAAGTTATTCCTCCTCTAGAAAATATTTTAATTGAAATAACTGAAGATGGTAACTTGTCAAATGTTATCAAGTTGTATAACACTTCTACTAATGAGGAAAATGAAAGTATAGAAAATAGTGTTATTTTACACCTTGACATTTACAAGAAATTTTTGATAGAAGTTGTAGATGACTTAGCAAGTGACTTGTACAGAAGGTTAGATGCAAAAAGGTTAGCAATTGTTGAACTGGATAAGAAGATTAAGGTAGAAAAACTACTTGCAGTTCACCTAGTAAAATCAGCAGAAGAAATTGATGAACTGATAAGTGAGGCTAACAGGACTATATTTTCAACTGGTCACCGACATGTAGCATTAATGGCTGGCAGAGTGAATGAGATCATTGAAGAGACAACAGACAAATGGGATATCTTCTTTGTGGAGAAGGAAAAGAAAGAAGAACTTAAAACACCAAAGACTTTTAGAGTCTATCAAAAGGATAAGGATAAAGGTAAAGGCAAGATAGGTGGTCCTCCGAGCATAAAAGTAACAGATAACTTGCCCCCACCTCCTTCTAATACTCCACCGGCATAAACTGTAGATACACCACCGATAACGGATAATGTTGAGAGTATGGAGACAACACATGAAGATCCTAATCCTGATTCAGAAGTATTATATACTATGAATATTGATACACAAGAGGTTAACATTATGGTTGATAAGGAAACAATTGAGAAGAGAGATGTGGCAACTGAACCACCGACAGAAAACATTGCAGTTGAGACAAATGTTGAGGATACAGTTGGAGATATTGAGATTGGGATTAAAACACATACTGAATAGTCAGCTGATCCCCTAGATACTGGAAAGATAGATACCACTGATGTTCACACTAAAAAACCTACTGAGTTAGAGCAACCGGCTACTGATAAATCTATTGAGATACCGACAATGGTCAGTTTAGAGGTACATATAGAGAAACCGATAGAAAACACTGAGACACAATCAGAAAAATTGGCAATGGAAAGCACAGAGAAACCGACAGAGGTACATTCTGAGAAACATGAAGAGAAAAAGGTTCAGACAGAGACAGTGCCACCGACAACAGCCTTGAAACCCAAACCTTTGCTAGTAGAAATGCAGACTCAAACTGACCTACCAAAGGTCAACATAAACAAAGAGGTTACTCACACTGGTGGATTGCAGATCGTTAAGGCAGTTGGACAGTCATCTGGCTCCTCATTAATAGAATTCAAACCGACAAATATAACAAAGGTATTACTGGATTCCATCAAGAAAATCACAGAGTGTAATGCACATTCTTATAAGACAATTGATGACACCATTCTAATTTTGAAATTGATTGCACCTAAGTGCAATGTAGAAAATAAAGATTCTTTGAGCCAATTAGATGCATTGTCTAAGTACATAACCGACAACCTACTAACAATTGAGCAGATCAATAAGGAGACTTTCAGTGAGAAAATGAATAAAGAGAAAGAAAAATTCTTTGAAGAATCAATAAACAGATGTAAGGAACATATCGACACATTATTACCGGCACTAGGCAAGACAATAATGGAATTTAAGGAACTGTACAAAGACACCTGCAAGACTGATCTTTTGACAGTGGATATTGACAAGGAAATCAGCAAAGTACAAAAAGAAATAATTGATATAGCTGACAATATAATTGGTTCATCAGAATCAATATTAGTTATAGAACAAGAGATAGCTGGATTTGAGGAGAAAATTGAGAAATTGGAAAAGGAGAAGGAAAGAATAAAATACATGGCTAAGGAACTCAAATGTAGACTAGGTATGAAACTAGACATCCTCATCTCCTTGAGAAAAGAGATTTCAGAGGCTCTTGTTCCAGGACTTAAGACACCAGAACAGAAAATGCACATACTCACCTGTACCATCCAAATGATAGAAGCAACATTGAAGGATAGTGAGAGGCTCACTAACAGCTTGAATTTTGCATTAGCGGATCTATAGCAGATTGTAACCCAATGGTTATAGAGATCTTGACCTACACTCAACTGACATTAATTGACAGCCTTTGTCATTGATGCCAAAGGGGGAGTAGTAGAATGAGAAAAATGATTGGCAGAAGACATCATCTGCTCAGGAGGAGCACACAATTTTGGAGCACACAGTTTTGGCAAGATTTTTTGGACAACACATTTTTGGATACAATTTTGAATTTTTCTCATGAGTGTTGGCATCAATGCCAAAGGGGGAGACTGTTGGAAAATTCACACTCCAATGAGAAATTGTAGGTGATTGAAGGTATTGCCATTTATGGCAACCTTACAACCCTATGACACCAGCAAACACAGGCACCGACACCAACATATAGTTTACCGGCAGTGGCAAAGATGAATATCGACACCCTGGCCAACAGGACTTTGTTTATTATATTTTATATTTAATTGTAAAATATTTTTGTAAGCCGACAAGGCAAATTGTAATAAGACTCATAAAAGTAAGAGATCTTGTAGGATCATTTATGTATGAAATGTAATAGGCAGATGTGAACATGCGAATATTAAGGCAGATTTTGGAATAAGGTTTATGGAAGTTGTATGAGCTTAAACTAGTACTAAACCTGGCATAGCAGATGCTGAATCGAAGCAGTACATGGTATTGGATTTGCTTAATCCATTTTTTTAAGTTAGTGAGACTTCCCTTTTTTAATTAAGCAGTGAGCTTTAGGCAGTTGGCCTTCCTGCATGTGCAGGCCCCTATTGTAACTAATCTTCATTTATTGGCCAGTGAGTGAATATTGTGGGTCACAAATCCCACCGAGGTTTTTCCCACATCGGGTTTCCTCATTAAAAGTATTGTGTTATGGTTTGCTTTCTATGTTGTGGTTAAAAGACTCGAGATGAGAAACTGATGCCTTATAAGAGAATGTTTGATGATCTCAAGAAATATTTTACTTTTGTATCATTTCAATAGATGTTATGGCCACCTTGGCATATATACTAGAGTTATAAGAATCTAATTTTTGCTTTGAATTCCTGGTGGAAGAGCTACAATATCCTGCCTATGATTCTCCCGAGTCCCAGATAATCTATTCTATTATTGGGCATGACTCATCTTGCTACAACCACATTTACTCTTGCCTGCGTGATCAAATTATCCCTTCTAATCTTACCCGTAATGAGAAAAGGAACCTAATCTGAAATGTTTCATAATAAGTCATCATCGCTAACGATCTATTTAGGTGAGGTTTGGATGGTACTTTTATTAGGTGTCTAGAAACTGAAGAGTCCCAATGTACATTATTTGAAGTCCATGAAGGTATTTGTGGATCTCATTCAAATGGTCTAACTTTAGCTCAAAAACTACTAAAGGTTGGTTACTATTGGCAAGATATGGAGAAAGATGCTATAAAGTTTGCTAAAACTTTTCAGAAGTGTGCTCTACATGGGAATCTCATACATGCTCCAAAAAGGGATCTTATACCCTTCGTCACACATTGGCCTTTTCAACAATGGACATTTGATCTCATTGGCTAGATATATCCTGCATCATCTAACAGACACAAGTTTATCATAACTGTCACTGAGAACTTCACTAAGTGGGTAAAAGTGGTTCCGCTCATCAAAGAAACCAGTAAACAAATAGCTATGTTCATCCTTAACTATATTATCTGCAGGTATGGGATACCTTCTTCAACTGTGACTGACAATAGAGGGCAGTTCAAGAACAAAGATCTAGATGAGCTCTGTGAAAAATTCAAAATCAAACATCACTGGTCATCCATATATTACCCTCAAGGTAATGGACAAATTGAAGCATCTAACAAAAATCTGCTGACTATCTTACACAAAACAATAAGCAAATCTAGAAAGGATTGGCATCTGCAGCTCAATCCTGCACTATGGGCTTATAGAACAAGTATCAGAACACCTACTAGGGCTACACCTTTTTCTTTGGCGTATGGATCCAAAGCAGTCTTACCTATTGAGGTGGAAATACCATCTTTTAGAGTTTGTTTGCAAGGTCTTGTTATTGATGAAGACTACAAAACATCTAGATTGCAAGAACTCGAATTGTTGGATGAACATTGGCAAGTGGCGTTTGATCATCTAAGAGCTTATCAAAAGAGAACGTCTAGAGGTTATAACAAGAAGGTTTGACAACAAAAATTTCAAGGTGGTGACCTTGTTCTGAGAGAAAATCCTAAAAATCAACAGTTTCAAGACAACAAAGGGAAGTTTAAACCCAACTGGCTGAGTCCCTACATCGTTACAAAAATATTTGGCTCTGGTGCCTATCAACTCTTAAGATCAAAAGGAGAACAGCTCTGTGAACCAATCAACATCATCCACTTGAAAAAATTCTTCACTTAGTATTCTCTACTCCAGCAACCTGTACAACTAAAATGTCTTGAAAAAAATCATAAAAATCATAAAATGTCCTGAAAAAATCATTAAAAAAAGAAGAAGAATCTTTGCCAAGTAGGTGAAAACCTGGTAAACAAGCTCCTCTTGCACCAAAGTGCTCCATCTATCAACACAACATTTTCATTTCTAGCATCTTTGATTTTGCTTGTACATATCTTTTGATCGCTTTTGTGACATCCTGGTTCTTTTGGAACTCTTCTCACAAAGTAGGCCTCAGAGACAATTGGATGCAAGGTTCCAAATCTGCCAACTCAAAAGGCTTGATTTTTTTCTATCCTCGGGAGTATGGTGAAGGGAACCCTCTTGATTCCATTTGTGGGTTGAGTGTTAGATAGGTCTTAGATCCTAGGTTGGTGTGTTGGATCAGTTTGGATCCTCTTTATGTAATAAGGAACCCATTTGTTAAGTCAATTGGCTCTAAGGTCATTTATAAACCTAATACCAAATTAGGCCATGGTGTTCATAATGAGTAGGAAGCATGTTGATAGGTTGAGTTGAGTAGTTTTAGGCCTAGGATAGGTCTATAAAATCTATAGAGGATTTTGGCACATCAAAAGTGTCAAAATTGAAAAGTTGTACAAAGTTGCTAAGCAACATTTCCACCGATTGTGGAAAAGAGGTTCCAATGGCCATAACCAATTGAAAACTGTTATAGCCATTGGGGAAAGGCCTATTTAGGCCTCTAAGATCATCCATGTTGATGTTGGATGAGGTGTGTAAAGATTTGGTGGATTGCACAATAAGAAAAACTCAGATTTTGCCCAATTCTCACTATTTTCCGTATAGTATGATCTGACAAAGGATTTGATTGAATGAAATTTTGAAGTGGTTGTGTAGGAGTGTGAGTTCAGGTTATAATGCAAGTGATCTGACTCCATTTGGCATCGTTTGGAGCGAGTAGTGGTCTATTTACTAAAAACTGTCAGTCAAAACCCCGATTCATAGGGTTTCACCCAGGATGTGACCCTAACTTGCAAATTCTATTGTGGGATTCAATGACCTTTTGGAAGATGCAAGTTAGGGGAGTTTACATTGAGATTCCAAAAGGGTGGAATTATGGAGTGAGGGTTGGTGTGGTTACCACCAAGCCCTAGGCTAAACAAGACAAAGTGTTTAGTCTAGACTGCAAGGAGGAAGGAGAAAACAATCACCAAGGGAGTGTATGGAGATTAGTTTGATGGATGATTTGATTTATTAGAGGACAGAGGAACATGTCCAAGTGTTAATTTTAGTTCTACAAACTCATCCTCAAGTAGTTTCTTTGTAAATCAAGCCGAATTAGGCCTATTAGGTCTATGTCCATAGTAGGTGCTTAGGGGTGCTGGAGCAGAGTCAAGCCTAAATCTCTTGGGGTTGGATGTAAGCCCTAAAAGGGTATTGAAATCTACAAATTTTTCTAATGGTGTTTTGGAATAATGTGGAACAAAGTTAAAAATACCGGTCTAGCAAGGCTACTAGAACTGGGCCTAAATAGAGGTTTCTTGACCCATATGCACAAAGGAGAATTCCCAATTTGATTGGAAAGTTAGAGTGAGTTGTCCTTGGTAGGAAACACTCCAAATCCTCCCTAGGAAGTGTAATTAGTGACTGGTTGTCATTAGTGTGTGTAGAAACCTAGTTGTGGGGTTGTATTAGGCGTTGGACAAGGCATTGAGAAGTGATTTTGGGTCTTCTATTCTTCTAGTTGCCCACTCTGCATCAGATTTCTTTGCCAAGATTTTAAACATTTATGAAACATAGATTTTTGATTTAATAGCCCACTATTTGAGCAAAATTTAACTAAATCTTTTATTACTTTTACAAGATTGCATGGATTATTATATTTTTAAATAAAAATAAATATTTAGTAGACATTAAATGCACATAATTTTTCTAAGTTATATTATTTTCTCAAGATTGTAAGCCTTATCACAGCCTAATCAGATAATTAAATTAAAGCAAATATTTAACCATAAATACTTATGTTTGTGTTATCATATATAATAACATTATGATTATAATTATAAACACATGAATTTTAATATTATTTTTATATTATTAATCTAAATATTATTTATATTTATAATAAACATTAAATGAATATATTATACCACCTTTCACTACTTCATTTTTGTCTGTGGACAAACAACACATGTCTCCTTCGAGTAACAATTTAAATATGTCATCTCTAATTCATGGGGTTTTTAATTTTGGCTACATACTTCCATTACCAAATTGCCTCTTTAAGTAAAAATCCTAAGTAGTTAGCATTCTCCTCTACAAAAAATCCCACACACACTAGTAGGAATTTGATGATTACCTCTATTCATGAGATAGCGTATGAAGAGGGTTGCTAATGTAGAAAATTGCAAACAATTGAAAAACCACTATTTTATGGTGGCCTCAAACGATTAAGAACTAATGATATTGTCATTTGGTCATCATTAGGCAGACTTATTTCTATGGGTGAGCACGAGTCATTGAATATTGATCTCAAACCACTACTTTATGGTGGCCTCAAACAATTAAAGATCTAATGATATTGTCATTCCATCTTTCTTTGATCAATCTCACCTCTCTCAAGCAGAGCTCATTTTATGGTTGAGGACGAGTCATCGAATATTGATCCCAAATCACTATTTTACGGTGGCCTCAAAACAATTAAGATCTAATGATATTGTCATTCAATCTTTCATTGTTTAGCCTCACCTCTCTCAAGCAAAACTCATTCTATGGTTGAGCACAAGTTATTGAATATTGATCTCAAACCACTATTTTGTGGTGGCCACAAACAATTAAGATCTAATGATATTGGTATTCAATCTTTCATTGGCCATTCCCACCTCTCTCAAGAAGAGCTCATTCTATGGGTGAGCACGAATCATTGAATATTGATCTTAATTATTATATGATAAAATATTAAAAGATGAGAAGAAAACTCTTCAATGTGGTGCTTATACAATTTCGGATAAGCCTAGCTGCACTTGACTATTGAACTCCTCAAAGATAAATTTCAATTCAATTCTCTTTTACAATATATTTATACATTCTTATGCACTAGAATTATTTTTGGTTCTTTGCATTCCTTACCAATATATGCATTCTTATGCAAGGCTTGTGTTTATTGTTACTTCTTCCTTAATTTTGAGGTCCTTAATGCCTCATCTTTGGTAATTGCTTGGGAGGGTCTCTTGATTCCTAGCTCCAGTTAGCTTGGATCTCAATTTATATTCTTTCTATTGAATTGATTTTGCAGTATAGGTGATTCAGTTTGCAATCAAGTAAATTTTATTATAAAAGATAGGCTTTAAATGTATATCTTGTTTATTAATTCCCATGAGCCACAAAGATTTCAAAAACAATTCTAATGCTTAAATTTTACTTTATTATTCAAATATTTACAATACTAAAGCTTTAGTCATGATTGAACATTAGGAGAAACCTAAATTAGGTTTGATGTAGGAACAATGAATTTCTTAGTTTTAGAAATCAAATGAAGAATGAAGAAGAGACTTCAAAAATTAATTCAGCAAGTGACTTAAAAGATATCTCATTATTTACATATCACTTGCTACATTTCAATCACATGTAACAGATTTTTTATTTTTTAAAAAACAAGATTTAATTTTACATTTCATTCATCAATAATCAGTTAACTTCATTAATTTTTTTTTAATAAAAAAAACATATTTTAAAAGAAACCAAAAAAATATCAAAAAAAAATAAAATACCACCAAACTTCGGATGTTTCCAATTTAACAATCAATCTATTGATTTTAGACGTATTTTGTCCTAACTGATTAATTAATTGCTCCTTTGTTTTAGGTGTGCGGTCAAAAGGAGGAATTGGGGGTGTATCTTGTGGGTTTTCAGGAGGTGCATTTGGTTGTTCTTGTTGTGGATTAGAAGAATCTGGTTTTTGAAACAAAAAATCAAAAAACCTAATCAAAATTCATCAAATTAAATTCAAAATATAAAACAAATTGAACAAATGGGAAAGAAAGACAAAAATAAACAAAAACTAACCTTGATCCATAGTGTCTGGAGGAGAAATCTAGCACCCCGTTCGTGGTTTAGGAGAGAAAATGAAGAAAAAACAAATTAAAAACTTGCTATTCATGGTTAAATAAGACCCAACTTTTTTTGACAGACACTGCGTACGCGGTTCTTTTGGGATTATTAGTGCACACGCGCTCATTTTCTTATAAGTAGTGCGTATGCGCTCATTTTCATAGAGGTAGTGCTACTTTCCTTTAAAGTTGCGCGTATGCACTACCTTCTCTAGGCTCGGGAACAACAAACCTAAACGTGTACGCGATCATTTCAAATTTTAGAATCGCGTACGCGTTGCTTGTTTTTCCATGTTTGTTTTGGGTGGTGTCCACTTTTCTGACCACCATCTTTATGCACATACCCATAGATTGTTTTGGTGTGATTGAAAAGATTAATTTTGTAATATAGTAGTCAATATTATATTTAGGTTTGAGTTATATCCATGACGTATTTCATGTGTCCTTGTTAAAAAGTATAACCTATAGTTTACGTCTATTTTTTATTGTCTTTCATTATATATTCACAATTTGGAATAGTGGTGACCTTAGAATTTATTATACTGTTGTCATTTGCAAATGTATAACAAAGTAATCTAGACCGAGGAGAGTGCTACTTAGAAAATTAGTTGAGATGTATTATCCTTTTTCTCATTTTGATTACGAGTCATGTTGGTATATGTGCTAAGATGGAGCACTTATTTAGGGGAAAGATGTAATGCCTATCATGTTTATATTATCATAAATTACTAGATATATAAAATAATTTAAATAAGCCTACTATCTCTATGTTTAGTCAATGTTAGATCATCTCAACCCATTGAACTCAATTGTAAAATATATTTGTGAAGATATGTTAGATTGCGTGGCTATGATTTTAAACATATTAATGAAACTTATATTGTGATTTAGGCAACCCACTGAATTCAAGTTGTAAAATTCAATTGTATGAAAAATATGTTAGATTGCTTTGCTATGATTTTAAACATTTATGAAACATAGATTTTGATTTAATAACTGCTATTTGAGCAAAAGTTAACCAGATCTTTTATTATTTTTACAAAATTGTTTGCATGATTATATATTTAAATGAAAACAAATATTTAGTAGACATTAAATGAGCATATTTTTTCTAAGTCTTATATTATTTCTCAAGATTGTAAGTCTAATCACAACCTAATCATATAATTAAATTAAAGCAAATATTTAACCATAAATACTTATGTTTGTGTTATCAAATATAATAACATTATGATATTATAATTAAAAATAGATGATTTTTTATATTATTTTAATATTTTTATTCTAAATATTATTTATAATCACAATAGACATTAAATGAATATATTATACCATATTTCACTACTTCATTTTTTCCTATGTACAAATAACAAATGTCTCCTTCAATTAACAAATATAAACATGTCATCTCTAATTCATGGGGTTTCTAATTTTGGCTACATAATTCCATTACCAAATTGCCTCTTTAAGTCAAAATCCTAAGTAGTTGGCATTCTCTTCTTCAAAGCCCACACACAACATTAGGACTTTGAGAATTACCTCTATCCTTGAGATAGTGTATGGAGAAAGTTGGTGATGTGGAGAATCACAAACAAATGAAAAACCACTATTTTATGGTGCCCTCGAACAATTCAGATCTAATGATCATTTGTCAGTCTTGCCTCTTTTAAGCAGAGCTCATTCTATGGTTGAGAATGAGTCATTGAATATTGATCTCAAACCACTATTTTATGGTAGCCTCAAACAATTAAAGATCTAATGATATTATCATTCCACCTTTCATTGATCAATCTCACCTCTCTCAAGCAAAGCTCATTCTATGGTTGAGCATGAGTAATTGAATATTGATCTCAAACCACTATTTTATGGTGGCCTCAAAACAATTAATATCTAATGATATTGTCATTCAATCTTTCATTGGTCAATGTCACCTCTCTCAAGCAAGCTCATTCTATGGTTGAGCACAAGTTATTGAATATCAATCTCAAGCCACTATTTTATGGTGGCCACAAACAATTAAGATCTAATGATATTGTCATTCAAACTTTTATTGGTCAGTCTCACCTCTCTCAAGCGAGCTCATTCTATGGTTGGGCACGAGTCATTCAATATTGATCTGAATAGTTATATAATAAAATATTAAAAGATGAGAAGAAAACTCTTCAATGTGGTGCTTTTACAATTTCGGTTAAGCCTAGCTGCACTTGACTATTGAATTTCTCAGAGATGAATTTCAATTCTCTTTTACAATATATTTATACATTCTTATGCACTAGGATTATTTTTGGTTCTTTGAATTCCTTACCAATATATAAAAGCTTATCATGCAAGGCTTGTGTTTATTGTTACTTCTTCCTTAATTTTGAGGTCCTTAATACCTCATCTTTGGTAATTCCTTGGGAGGGTCTCTTGATTCCTAACTCCAGTTAGCTTGGATCTCAATTTATATTCTTTCTATTGAATTGGTTTTACAATATAGGTGATTCAGTTTGCAATCAAGTAAATTTTATTATAAAAAGATAGACTTTAAATGTATATCTTATTTATTAATTCCCACCAGCCACAAAGATTTCAGAGAATAATAGCTCTTCTAAATCAAATTTTAAAAACAATTCTAATGCTTGAATTTTACTGTATTATTCAAATATTTACAATACTCAAGCTTTCGTCATGATTAAACATCAGGACAAACCTAAATTAGGTTTGATGTAGGAACAATGAATTTCTTAGTTTTAGAAATCAAATGAAGAATGAAGAAGAGACTTCAAAAATTAATTCAGCAAGTGACTTAAAAGAGCTCTGCTTATTTACATGTTGCTTGCTACATTTCAATCACATGTAACAGATTTTTTATTTTTTTAAAAACAAGATTTAATTTTACATTTCATTCATCAATATTTTTTTAATTTTACATTTCTCAGGTGTACAAAACTCCAGCTCCAACAAAAACATCCAATCAGATTACATTAAAAAATAAGATGATAATTAAGCTATTGATCAGACATTAATTTTAAAATTTTTGTGTACCTTTTTGAAAGAGGAGGTTGCATCAATATTCCAATTTTTAACAATATTGTAAATTTTTACATAAATTAACAGATTTTTACTTTCATAATCAATTAATAAAATTGTAACAGTGGTATATGCAATTTCATTCAGTATTTTAATCATCCTACTATTCAAAGGGATACCATACTTCTCAAAAGAAAACACAAATCATTTTGAAACAGCCAAACAATGAACTAAATAGTATTTGAAATTGTGCTAATATAACATTGCAATTGATTTTACCATATTTCTCAAAATAACATCAGAACTAATTTAATTTAATTGACATCTTGATATATAATAAATATTGAAATTGATATTAATGCTCATATAATTAATATTTGTAAAAAAAGTTTGGTTCAAATCTAAACAAAATATAAATATTTTAATTTCGATTTCATAAATGAACATTTAAACATCTGTTTATATTTTATTCTTATTATTCCTACCATTCCAAAATATTCCAAAAATAACATGATATCTCCAACAATAACAAAAACATACTCCCAACTAATTTGTTGATTTTTTTTTTTCTTTAACATTTTAAAATGTTTTAATAATTATTTTGTAACAAAACTATTCTCATTGACCTGTAAATGTTAGAGACGTTAAATAAATAAAATTAAAAGAAAAACTTATGAACCCCAAAAATTAATGCTGCAGAGCGACATTCCCCTTTTTCTTGATATATTCTGCCCATTTCTGCATAATCTAGCATTTTCATATATTCTGCCCTCGTATTCGTTTAATACATTTCTAAAAGATTCTTTCATCCTGTTGAAAGAACAACACACTATATGTAGGGAACGCTTACCTACATGATGCTGCATTTATTTTTGAAGCATTGTTTGGATACGGATTTATATTCAATTTGAGAGATAATCAAGTTGTACAATGAAGTTAGAGGACAACATAGTTAATTCTGACGGTAGAGGGACCTCATGCTAATCTCTGCATAAAATGGTACTTCACAAAAAAACAAAATTCAGATTTGTAAAAATAAAACATTTTTTTTTTTTTGCTTAGGTACATGCATATCATAGTATGCAAGCATGAAAATTTAATTTCTGAAAATCTGTTGTATCTTATAATTTTTGGAAATTGTACGCATGCCATTTTGTGTAGAGTTTAGCGTGTCCTCGGAGGGGACTTGTAATGTTAAATCTTTATATTTGATTTTTGATTTTTTTCAAATTAATGCATGCACTAAAAAGAGGTGCTATAGTTAGGCCAATAGTAAATTATACTCTAAATAATATATTGTAGGATAAAAAATCAATTAACTTAAGAAATTGATTACATTTGTTGTTGATCATTGAAATGTCTTTTTTGTTGTTGTGAGTGGTATTTGCCTTCGATTACCTAGCGATACATGGACTATTTGTATACATCTTGGGTCATTTTAGGTCCATGGTGGCTGGCTGTAATTAACAATAGAGGTAATTATTGGTATACATTTTGGGTCATCTTGGTTGGATATGATAAAGTAATAATAAGATCACACCATAAAAGGTGGAGTTTCTCCTACATACACACTCTCAATGTAGCACATCTCCCTAGGTGCCTCATATGCAAACTACTATGATATGCATGTACCTAAGTAAACTTAAGTAAAGTGTAATTATATCCAACATGAATAAATAATTTCACCAACACAAATGCATTTAAGTCTACAATGGAACTAAGTAATGGAAGATGGGTCCCGTCTACAAGACCATGTAGGTACCCATGTACAAATGCAAATGCAATCTCTCATAAAGAGGGAAAAGAGAGAAAAACCCAATGGAAAAAAACCCTCCCCCAAAAGAGAGTGAAAAGTATATACAAAGTAACTCTCAAAGAAGTATGTGAAAGACAAAACCCCATGTGAGGAAAAAGTCCCCCTCTATATGAGAGAAGAAGAGAGACCAAGGAGCCCCCCTCAATGTAGAATCTGCACCAATGGTAGAAGCTCGAAGGTGAATGAAGAAACTGCTCCAAGAATGTCAAACAACATTCCTCCCCTTAGGAAGAAACAAAACCAAAGGTGTATCCATGTAGTATCCTCGATCATGAAAGGAAGATGTAGGAAAAAAACACATGATAGACGAAGTCTCTGAAAACTGTTCAAGTGTCCCCATGTCGATGTTGGAAGTTAACCCCTCCAAAGGTAGTGAATTGTTCCATACTGCTGAAAAGGCACTCCAAGATCTAATGGAGATGAATGCAGAACAATATCTAAAGACTCACATGTCTCCTCTAAGGATAAAGAGACCTCCTCCAACTGTTGCACAAAAGTATCCACAATCATGTCAACCTCGAAAGAAGGATCGTGTAGAGAATGCAGAAGAGGGTCATAGTGTTCCCTCGCAACAATAGAAGAAGAATCATCTTCATCAAAGAGAAGATGAATTTCATCAATGATGTCTCCCAAATCTGCAATGTAGGTGTAATGCCCACCAAAATACCCTAAAGAAACTAAACAGTAATATATAAATGGAGAATTTTTTTATTTATTTAACATCTAATAACAACTAATGCAACACATCACATCTCCATCTATTTACATTCGTTCATCAATTAACCAATATGAACATATATCATTACTCATTTCATGAATTAACGCAAGCGAAAATATCACAACATCATTAATCTTTCCCTAGGGTACTTTAGCATCATTACTTAAATTCATTTCCACAATAGCATACTACGCACGTGAAAGGTATATTTCACCTTCATTAATGCATCATAATATAATTATCTACTCATGAGATATGCAACCTACAACATTACTTACTTCCCATGATATGCATAATTTTCTTTCTACCAATGCATCTATATGAATCATTCATGTTTACTAAATCCATTTAACATCCTATAACATATTCATTTATTACTCCATGAACATTCCTTTTTCAAGATTATTTAACATTCTAACTAGCCTCTAATCATCCCATGAGATAATACAACTGATCCATAATGCAATTCCATTCTATTCCAACTATAATCCATTCATTTCCATGACTCATAAGATCACCTCTCTACAATAGTACAATACAACTAGGCCTTAATTCCAATTTCCAACTACAATTCATCTACAAATATAAGTACATTAAATACATCATGAGCATAGCTCTTTTTACTACAAGATTCCATCTATGATATACAAAAGTATTACATTACATACATTTTATCTTATCCATTACATAAATCTGTTAGAAGGTACATCCATAGTACATCATGAAGAAGAATCCATGTCCACGCAAGAAGAATCCAAAAGAACATCCCAATGGCTAAAAAGCACCAACCTCCCGACCATGTGGAACCAAAAGAACCACCCCTCGTTCTAGGAGATGACACAAGGTCCCAATACATACTCCAAACCTAAGCTGACACCTATAACCAAGGAGGCTAACCACGCAAGGACTCTCAAGAAAGAACTTACACAATACAATAAGAATGAACTCTCAGAGGCATAAAACTCATCAAAACATAAATGCATCCAATAAGCATAATCATAAATCATAAAGGGGAAACACATGTAGGAGTGGAGTGTCATCACATTCCATCCTCATAACACAATAACATAATAACACAAGGCACTGGCCTGATAGACATGTGGAGCCATCTCAACCTATGAGAGACTAAGGGAGATTAGCTTACCATCTTCACGACCTTCTCATGCTTATCCTAAAACATCTTCCCTAGGACTAAGTCATAAGGCACAATCAATTTATCATCTTAATGTAGCGTCGTAAATTGTACGCACTTGCTAGGGTGGTACAATTTTACACCTAGTTTAGCACCCGCCTTGGCGCATTTTGCATTTTGCATTACATTTCCCCTTTAGCACTTAATTAATTAAATTAATTAGGTCTAAGGTTCTATTTTATCATCTCCCATATCATAAAGTTGGGCCCTTTTCATTAAAGTGTGCCCCTTTCATTTTATTCTTCCAATACATCATTTAATCAAAAACCCTAATTAGGTCCTATTTTGAACTTGGGGGCTTGATTTCGGGGGTCAAAACATCTCGAAATCAGCTGTAACTTCGGGATTCTCTCTAAAATCATCATATCCGACAGTCCTGAAAATTTGGTGAAAAGTTGTCAGGACCATGGCGCCCGGAGTGCCACATGGTCCCGGACATTTTTCCCGAAATTTTAGGAGCGCGATCCAATCATAAAATAAAGCTTAACCCCAAGAAATTGGCGGGATATTCAATCTCTAGGTCGGCCTAAAGTTGAAATTAAGACCTAGGGTTTCATATATAAGAGCTCTCTTTCTTCATTTGAAAGGATCCAAATTTTGGCTTTGGAGGAACCTCATATGCAGCGAAAGAGCAGATCTTTGAAGACTTCAACAACATTCAACATCCATCCATCAAGCATCTATCAATTTCATTCATCCATTTAGGGCTTGGGAGACATTGAAGAACAATAGGAGATTACCGATTGAAGATTGGCTTGTACTCCTCCCTTGAAGGTTGGGTATGATTTCATGTTGTTTTCATGTCTTTGCATAAGCTTCAATATATCCTTTATTCATGCTTTAGATCACTTTGTATTTTGATTTAGAGCATTTACATTATCATTTACAAGCAATTAGGGTTTACTTTCTAGGTTGCTCTAGTTTGCTCTCTTGCATTTAAGGACCTTGCACACAAACTAGGTCTGCACACACAATACATTTTACAATACAACTTGGCTATTCGTGGAGGTGGAAATCACCAAAGCAGGGGTTTGACTAAGGCAAAACCCTATATAGCTGCCCACCACACCTTTTCAGATATAAGTGCAGGTTTCGGAATCCGGACGACGCCGCAAGTTACAAATCCGGAAGAAGCAGACGGAGACCGAACTTCACACCAAATCTCAGAGCAAAAGACCAGGACAGGGGCGTGGGGCGCCCTGGTCCCTGGGACAGGGGCGCTGGGCGCCCTAGTCCTCCTGACAGACAACATTTTCAGCATTTTTGACAGCTTTTCCAAAGTGCAAAACAGCAGTTTCCGGAGCAGTTTCAGGGGCAGAATCAGGACAGTGGCGCCCGCGCCCCCGTCCCGAACATTTTCAGTCAGATTTTAACTCCGGGTACGCATTTGCATTCTTGTCTTGTCCTTGTGTTTACAGCTTTCCATCATTTAAGTTCAATTCTGTAATCTTGTTATTAGTTCATACTTGCACTTTGGGGTTAGGGATTGAACTTGCATCATTCTATCTATCATTTACAACAAAGGAATAGAAATCCTAATAGGTAGCCCATGGCTCTCTCTTCCACAAGAAGAAGTAGCCAATTGTGTGATACCTCTAGGCTCTTTCGTATTCCACAAATGTGTGATTGAAAGTGAGATTAGGCCATGTTTGCTTAGTTTCACTTTTTCCCCCACACATTTTGGTGAACCCGACGTGAATCTATCATTGCTTCCTCCTGCATTGCATTTGTTAGATCTAGATCTAGATTTAGTGTGTTTTCATTTCATTTTCATTAAAAAGAAAAAAAAAAAAAGTGTGTTTCTTTGCATTGTGTGTTTAAATTTTATGCAATTTCAAAATGTCAAATTTTTATTTGCAAGATGTTCATATTTGTGATGATTATGAGTTAGATGAAGCTTTAGATGAATTTTTGAAACCTAAATATACCAAACCTTCATTTTACCAAAAACTCATAAACATTGTTACTATGCCATTTCGTTGTGATGAGAAAGATAAGTCGAATGATTCCTCTCAAGGGTACATTCCTATCAGCTCTTCCACTAAATCTAGTAACATGGTTGTTTTCAATGATCCCCTCTATGAAGAGATATCTCCTTTTGAATCAAAAGATAAACCTTTTAATAGATATGATCATGCTTTGTTGGATGATGCCCTTGATGCCTTTGTGTCTCCTAAAAAACACTCCCTTCATGAGGATCCTTTTGTGCAAGAAGATGACATTATCCCTACATTTCCTAGTGATGGCCTTTCCTTTTCCAACAAAATTCCCACTAGAAATGATGAATTAATGATAAATGCTTACCCTTCTCCTAAAGTTGGTCTTACCCATAAGCATCCCTTAGAGAAAGAAGATGAAATAATAAACAATTTCCTTAATTCTCTCTCCCCTAAAGATCATATTGAACATATTTTGAGGAAAGAGGATGAGTTTAACACATCTATTGATGCTCTCCCTCCTAAGGATGAGGAATTAATAAACAATGTTATCTCCTCTCCCGAAATTGACAATACTTCAAACATTCCTTTCAACAACCTCACTATTTGGGATGAACCATTAGAAGAAGGTATAGATTATTCTCTACCCCTAGCCAAAGGGGATGAAATCAAGATTGGAAACTCCCTTGATAGTTTCTCCCCTTCCTTGAATCTCAATTATTCTCCCTGTCCTCAACTTGGTTCTACTCATAAGGAAACCCTAGTTCAAAGCAAGATGGTTAACATCTCTTTCAAAGATCTCTCTCTCAAAAGTGAGACTTTAGAGAGTAATGTTGATCCTTCTCCTAGAAAGTTTATTCCCCATGTAGATCCTTTGATGATAGAGGATGATATGACCTTTCCTAGTATTACTCTTCCTACTAGAACATCAATGCCTATCCCTTGTCTCTCTCCTAAAATTGATCTAATCTGTGATAAGGTTTTAGTGCAAGAGAAGACTATCAATAATTCTTCCAACACTTTTGTTCATTCCTCTAAACCATCCTCAATCAATTTGATACATGTGAATGAGACACCTAATAAACCTCTCTTCACTGTCCAAGGTGCTTGTCCTTCTCAAAATTCTCAACCTTTAAATAAGCCTATCTTAGTGGTTCAAGGTGGTTATGCTAATGATTCTTTTTGCACTCCTAAGAAACCTATTATTACTGTGCAAGGAGGTTATTCTTCTAAGAGCCCTTATGAGTATGCTAAGCAACTAACTAGAGAGAGTTATCATGTGGTTGCCCATACTTATAACACAAGAAACAATAGGCAACCTAATCCTCCTCCAGTTATCCCAACTTCACTTCCTCCTTCCCAACCTATTCTTCCCCAAGCTCCACGTATTTCACAAGTTCTTGGTAAGGAATATGATATCATAGAACAACTTAAAGCTACCCCTGCTAAGATATCCCTTTGGGATTTGATCCAAACTTCTTCCGCTCATCATGGAATGTTACAAGATGCCTTGAAAGATTTGAATGTTCCTCCACCTAATACATCTAGTAATATAGTGTCTTTGGTTAACTGTGTGATGAATCCTAAAGCTCAAATTGTGTTTTCTCAAGATGAGTTGCCTACTAGTGAAATTCAACATCGATATGATCCCTTGATGATTGTGGTTATCATAAATGACACTGCTATAAGACGAACACTGGTAGATAATGGCTCTGGCCTTAATGTGCGTAGCATTAATCTATTGCATAAGATGAATGTGGATACATCCCTTATTGAGCCTGACTCTCATCCCATTTGAGGCTTTGATAATGTGGCTAAGTCTTCATTAGGTATTATCACCTTACCTGTCACAGTGGGACCTATTACTTTGCCTACTCCTATCCATGTTATGTCGGGAAATCTAACATACAACTTGTTATTAGGGAGACCTTGGATTCACGGTATGCAAGCTGTCCCCTCTACATTGCATAGACAAGTTAAATTCATTTATAACAATAAGACATATACCTTGATAGGTGACACTAATCTTCAAGCTTGTTTGCAAACATCTAAGCCTTCCTCTTCTAGTAATGACTCTTTGAACAAGATACCTATGGATGAATCATCACCCTCTAATAATCAAAATTCTTTGGATGAGTCTGAAGCTCCTGAAGAAGATCCTTCTCGACTTGAGTCTACACATGAAAAGGCTTTTGATCCTGAGAGGGTTCTCGCAGAAGACGATTGGGGATCCCTTGATTTTAATCCCACCTTTGTAGGTGAATATAGGGTTCCTCCTAGAGATCTTAAAGGTAAAAAGAAGGAAGAAACTAGAGATCAATTAGTCTTACTTGAACCTATGAGCAATAATTTTGTGGCCGCTTCTCAAACTTCTTCTCCTCACACCTCTAATTTTGAAGGATTTGATTCTTTGTCTTATGAAAAACCACCTTCTCTTCCTGAAATGGTTGATCGTTATGGTCGTGGTTTTCGCATTTTTGCTAAGCATGGGTATCATGGAAATGGTTGTGGCGCTCATGAACAAGGGATAAAAATTCCTCTAGAGACTAATTTTCACAATTATGCCTTTGGACTCGGCTATAATCCCTGCAAACGTACCAAAGCATCTAAAAGACCATCTCTCAATGTGAATGCTATATTTAGTAGTGATGATGATCTCACTTCAACTAAATCATCTTCTACTTCTATCAACTCTCACTCCCCTCATAAGGAAATCTTGGCGATGAACAAGTCTCTTTATGACTCCCCTCAAATTTCTAAATCCAATTATGAATCTTTATCTCCTATTCATCATAAAGTCCTTTCCTCTAGGGATAAGGCTATAATAAATTACACTCATCCCTCTTCTAAGATTTCTTGTGACTTTTCTTCTTCAATTTTTATCATTTTATACATGTTTTTGATCTCACTTATAGTTGAGCATTTAACATGTCATATTCAAATACCTCATTTAGTCTATCATGTCTTTAAATAACATTAATGGCTATTATGTTGCTCATCATTATGTGACATTGGTAGCTCATTTACTGGGGGCTCATTGTCATTCATGATGGTACAATTTCAAGTGCAATCATATTTTTGAAGCAACATAATAGCCTAAATTTCTTGTTCCTATGGGGACAAGAGTGATTTCATACATCTCTTCTTTTGCTTATGTCCAAATCTCTCCCTAGAAGATTGTGTAAGTCCTTCTCATTGTCCTTATCCTTGCGAGGCAATGATCTTTCCTTATTTTTATCTAAGGATCCACTTTTTCCTATTTTGTGGATGGTGTGGACTTTATTACTTGATGTTATGCCTTGTACGCATTTGTTGTTGTTTGTTCAAGGATTCTCTCTTACAAGAGGTGTAAGTCCTTGACTACAACATCTTTTGCACTTGGTAAAATACATCCATAATGAATTCACTCTCCTAATTGGGTTAAAAAAAGCGTCATCCTTCATTAAGAATCACTTTCACCTTGCAAAAGAAGGAAGTATTGCATTCTTATTCTCTTCTTTGTCTTATTCTAGGGATGTTATATTTGTCTAAGACAATTCCTCTCGGAGATAGGTGTCTTTTGCACAAAGATCTCTTCTCCTCTAAGGATCTCCTTTACACATACTACAAGATATCCCTTTTCAACTATCTTATCCTTGCTTAAAGAGTGTAAAACTCTCTTGCTTGGATCTATGACATTGTTGCATTTTTAGGGTATCTTCTTTTGTGATGAAGGTAGGTATCCTTGTTCTACTTTGCTTATGACATAAACATTACACTTTTTGAGCAATGGGTCATTCTTGGAACCAGAGCACAGACTCTTAGAGTGAGATGTCTCCATTTTTCTTTTATGCAAGGTGATTATTCTCGGAACCAGAGCACAGACTCTTAGAGCGAGAGGTCACACTTTTGTACTATACATATATGGGTTGTAGCATACTCTGGCATAGACTCCTATGAGGTGCTTCTAACCTCCCTTACACACACATGCACGAGGTTGAGTGGAACTAGCGGCATAAGGCTAGACTTTCTCACTCTCCTCCCTTACATGGATCACCTAGATAGACTCTAGGGGCTAGTTTTCCATGTCCCTTTTCCCATGGATCACCTAGACAAGATCTAGGGGCGAGAAGTCCATGTTTTCTCTCTCACTATTCTTCTCATAGATCACCAATGTGTATATTCATGCTTTTTTCCTTTCTTTTCTTCTCTTTGCATTTTGTTTCCATTTACATCCTTCATCTTGTGTTAGAGAACTCCCAAATCCTCACACTCTTTGTTGTGTTGGAATTGAGATTTAGTCCTCTTTCTTACCAAATGATTCTCCATTAGTTTTTGATCTCATATCAAATCTTCTTGTGAGCATTTGTCATCAATTTTCTTTAACAATTCGAAGTGGTAAACATGATACCCTGTTTCAACTCACTAAAATTAGCAAGCCAAAACAGGGGGGGGCATATAGCTACCCTCGAATTTTCATCACCTTCCTTAGTAAGAATTAGATGATTTTGTGATCTAACATGTGGTTTTGTAGGGTGCGGTTCCTAACTGTGTACTGCAGATGCCGCTGGGGGCTTCGTTCGACAGACTTATGGATATATCCTTTTTCAAATAATGTTTACTTTTCTGTACTTTAGCTTGCATATGCACGTAGTGTTCATATGACCGCTAAAGTGGGGGCTAAATGTAGCGTCGTAAATTGTACGCACTTGCTAGGGTGGTACAATTTCACACCTAGTTTAGCACCCGCCTTGGTGCATTTTGCATTTTGCATTACATTTCCCCTTTAGCACTTAATTAATTAAATTAATTAGGTCTAAGGTTCTATTTTATCATCTCCCATATCATAAAGTTGGGCCCTTTTCATTAAAGTGTGCCCCTTTCATTTTATTCTTCCAATACATCATTTAATCAAAAACCCTAATTAGGTCCTATTTTGAACTTGGGGGCTTGATTTCGGGGGTCAAAACATCTCGAAATCAGCTGTAACTTCGGGATTCTCTCTAAAATCATCATATCCGACAGTCCTGAAAATTTGGTGAAAAGTTGTCGGGACCATGGCGCCCGGAGTGCAACATGGTCCCAGACATTTTTCCCAAAATTTTAGGAGTGCGATCCAATCATAAAATAAAGCTTAACCCCAAGAAATTGGCGGGATATTCAATCTCTAGGTCGGCCTAAAGTTGAAATTAAGACCTAGGGTTTCATATATAAGAGCTCTCTTTCTTCATTTGAAAGGATTCGAATTTTGGCTTTGGAGGAACCTCATATGCAGCGAAAGAGCAGATCTTTGAAGACTTCAACAACATTCAACATCCATCCATCAAGCATCTATCAATTTTATTCATCCATTTAGGGCTTGGGAGACATTGAAGAACAATAGGAGATTACCGACTGAAGATTGGCTTGTACTCCTCCCTTGAGGGTTGGGTATGATTTCATGTTGTTTTCATGTCTTTGCATAAGCTTCAATATATCCTTTATTCATGCTTTAGATCACTTTGTATTTTGATTTAGAGCATTTACATTATCATTTACAAGCAATTAGGGTTTACTTTCTAGGTTGCTCTAGTTTGCTCTCTTGCATTTAAGGACCTTGCACACACACTAGGTCTGCACACACAATACATTTTACAATACAACTTGGCTATTCGTGGAGGTGGAAATCACCGAAGCAAGGGTTTGACTAAGGCAAAACCCTATATAGCCGCCCACCACACCTTTTCAGATATAAGTGCAGGTTTCGGAATCCGGACGACGCCGCAAGTTACAGATCCGGAAGAAGCAGACAGAGACCGAACTTCACACCAAATCTCAGAGAAAAAGACCAGGACAGGGGCGTGGGGCGCCCTGGTCCTTCCAGGACAAGGGCGCTGGGCGCCCTGGTCCTCCTGACAGACAACATTTTCAGCATTTTTGACAGCTTTTCCAAAGTGCAAAACAGCAGTTTCCGGAGCAGTTTCAGGGGCAGAATCAGGATAGTGGCGCCCGCGCCCCCATCCCAAACATTTTCAGTCAGATTTTAACTCTGGGTATGCATTTGCATTCTTATCTTGTCCTTGTGTTTACAGCTTTCCATCATTTAAGTTCAATTCTGTAATCTTGTTATTAGTTCATACTTGCACTTTGGGGTTAGGGATTGAACTTGCATCATTCTATCTATCATTTACAACAAAGGAATAGAAATCCTAATAGGTAGCCCATGGCTCTCTCTTCCACAAGAAGAAGTAGCCAATTGTGTGATACCTCTAGGCTCTTTCGTATTCCACAAATGTGTGATTGAAAGTGAGATTAGGGCATGTTTGCTTAGTTTCACTTTTTCCCCCACACACTTAATAATTAATATAACTACCCAACCCATCAATTATTAGGTTATCACTTATTTACAAATCATGGAAAACTCCAATGTGCCCTGGTGGTATAGACTTTATGCATCCTTACAAGGAACCTCATGCAAACCTATCTCTCGTGACCCCGGTCATCACAAAAAAGCCAACTCCCCCCTAACATGGTCTCAAACATGACAACACAAGAGGCTCTAAAATCATAATTGGCTATGAGAACATACATAAATCTGAAATCACAAATAATCCATATGCAAACAACAATATCATCTCATAATCATGAAACATGTGAAAGTTAACATCATGAGAACCAAAAATCAATGAGCCTCTTGGCCAAATAAACATATCAAGGCCATAAGAAATGCCATCAAATCTGAAATTAATTATCACATAATCTCAGCAAGGCCTATCCACTTGCTGGCACATAATCACAAGAATCTCAATCTCTCTCTTGGTGCATCAACAAGAGAGGAAGCACAAACAACTCAAATGGAGTAAAATGCATACAAAACTAAAAAATAAATCATATGAAGACATCACCAATCATAAATAAACATTAGACAACATCATAAATGCCCTCAAAAAGCTTCTGGTACAACCCAAAATCCAACTGACATCAAACAGACTTCAAACTGGACAAAACCTTAAAAATACACATAATAGCGCATATGATTGATACTTTAGCACATAAAAAAAAGAAGTAAATTTTGGCAGAAAACTACTCAACTGCGGAATCAAAACTGCTCGAAATATAATCAGCCAAATATGACATATTTATACTCGTTAGAATCGGCACGAAATGAACTATAAGAATATGTGAACAAAATAAAATAATAAAATTCACCCAAGGAACTCCAATTGAAAACATAATGCAGACTTTTGGAGGAAGAACATCTCCAGCACTGTCAAAACTGAAGAAATACTCAACAACCTTGAATTCTAAAATATAGCAAGAATAATATATGACTCAAATACATTTGAAAATACATTCCACATAACCAATAACATCCATACACAAGGGGGTGAGTGAAAATAAAAAAGGGAAAAAGTCCTGTGAGTCTCCTCTACAGCAGAGCCAGATTGGGAGCTCACAAAGACTCTCCTCTTTCTCAGATTCACAATCTCCATAAGAACTCATCTACTAGGTTAAAATCTCCTTAATATACAATAGAAATCTTATTAAAATAATTCATACAAGACATATACAAAATGTGCAAGATATTCCTCATGTTGAACATTCACGACAATGCACAAGAAGCATTATTTCCAGAACTATAAACCAAGCAAAGAATCTAGAATCCCATGGCTACCCATTCCAAATCTAAGAAGACTAAAGAGAATGCATAAACCAAATCTTTTTTTTTTTTAACCAAATCAAACACGAAGCATACAAGTTTCAAACTTTGAAAGCAAAACAAGAAACTAGTGGAGAGGCCTCCAACCTGCAACCTGTGTGATGGTTTGTAGTTGAAGAAGAGCTCCTACAAGCCAAACCAAAATCCAATCAAGCTCCAACCAAAACCAAGGAAGAAAACTTGCTGGAGAAATTTCCAGAAAATAGCCAATCCAACCGAAAAACCTCATAGGAATGAAAATTAAAAGCAACAATAATCCAAAAACCCTAGCCTCAATTTCGGCCAATCAAAATATTCCATTTTGGAGTATACTTTACCAACCCACCATATAATATAATTTGTTCACCCATTTTGAATTTAACCAATGAGAGTGAAAGGTAGGTAAAGTAAATAAAATATACTTATTCAACTAAGTGGGATTGTTTTTATTTCTTTATTTAATTTATTGTGCTCATACACCCCACTTAGAAATGAAAAGTCAAACTATTAAATAAATATAAGATGAAAATAAATTTAATCCAAAAGGGAATTAAAATCAAATAAACCAAAAGCTAATAAAATCAATTATAGAACCAAATAGATAAAAGATATCAAATAAATGTTAAACCATAGAAAGTCAAATAAATAATTAAATAGTCAAATACCATTAAAGATTAAATCGCAAATATTAAATAAATATTAAACAACAATAAAGCTTATCAAATATTAAAATAATCATAAAACCAATAAATGTTAATTATCAAATAAATATAAATATCAAATAATTAAATATTCAAAATTTATAAATTAAATACATTAAAATAAACATTTCCAAATAGAAAACTACACATAATTACTCTAACATCATCAAGTAAATCAACCGGCATAAACTGGACTCACAATACCAAAGGACCAAGTTTACTAACTGACATGGTGAATTATGCCAAGACGCTGACTACTCACAGTGAAGAACTTAGACCTAGAGTATGTGAGGGGAAACTCATGCCATCTCCGAACCACATAAGCCATTGGAATTAAAGACATGCTCAGACCTGTGAAGCCAGGTGGAGTCGATGTCTGGTACCTGCAAAATCCTGCAACCACAAAACGATAACACAACATATACATATACATATATAGAACAAGCAAGTGATAGAGAATCACAACGACACATCCCGCTCGCAATGAGTGATGTGGAATCATCTCTATCACGAAGATAATCAAACAATAGTCAAACACATCTCATAAACATCTTATCATATATAAACATAAAGTAGGGTTAGTGTAATCGTAATCATCATCAAAACCATGATAAATCTAATCTATCAATAATCCATCACATAGTGAGCATATAAAATCCATCGAGTACATATATCATCAAATCACATGATCAATCATGATAGTACCAACATCCATATAGATAATCAAAATAGCATATGTCCAATATTGTCTAACAACAATCATAAGCATCTGAAGAACATGAGTAATCATCATTCAAATCATCAAAATATAGTCTAGATAAGTCTATCAAGCATAATATAAAAGTCAACTCTAGTCAAAATAAGTCAAACCAAGGGTGGACACTACATAAGAGGGTCAGAGTGTTCCCTCACAACAATAGAAGAAGAATCATTTTCATCAAAGAGAAGATGAATTTCATCAATGATGTCTCCCAAATCTGCAATGTAGGACTCCACAAACAAACCTGCAATGTCTGTCAAGTAGTCATCCCAATGAACTAAAGCTAGAAGACAAGATATACCCTGTTGCACTGAATCACAAGAAGGAAAAATTGTCGCACTACTTGCATCATCGGGTGCAATAGGTGATTTGATATCAATAGGAGGAGATGAAATGCAAGGCTCAAGAACGGGGTCACATGTGAGAATCCCCAAGTTCAAGTACCCAAAGTTCTCAAAATCTGAATCATCATGTGAAGAATCAACCTCATCAATAGGACCAAAATGTGAAAATGAGTACAACTGAGATGCATGATCAACCATGTAGTACCCCTGCCCTAATCAATTTCTAATCTCAGTTTTATCTTAGTTAGTTTATCATAATATAATGATTATAGTCAGATGTTTGATTTAATGCATAGTTGTGGATGTGGTTTTCACACTAGTTGTATGCAAGTTGTTTAGTGTTCCTATTTCATGGTATTAATATCGGGCTAACGTTTTCATTAAGTTTATATATATATGCATGTATGACTCTTGGTTGCAGGAGATTTCATGTACAATGCCGCATGAGTGCGAGGTTCATCTTCACCTAGATTTGCAGGTTTGAGTGTACCCCTTTAATCCTTAGAGTTGGATTAGGTGGTTGTAAGACCCTAGTTGACCATAGTCGTGCTCAAGTGAGCATCGTCAGTCGTCGTCGATATTCCCTTTTTTGTTTGGGTTTGCGAGTCGCCTGTCTGGTTGACTTGCTTGGTTTGTGTGCATGGTGTGTATGGTTAAATTGATTAATTGGTCCTTAGTATTTAATTTGATTAAATATGTGTTTGTGCATTAAAGATTAATGGACTAAATTAATCGAGATTTCATTATGTGAATTATCGTTGATTTGAATTGCTCGATTTAAATTGGGAGTAAGTTCAATTAAATGGTTGATTTTGAATATTAAATGCATTGTGTATATGCTGTTGAAAAAGAAAGACTGAAATTTATTTGCAATAGAATTAATTTAATCTTCTTGGCATTTTTGAAATGGAAAGGTTAAATTGAATTAATTGAGAAAATCAATTTTGAATTGAAAAAAACAATTTAATTTGTTGATATAGTTGGAAAAGAATTATTTTTGAGAATTATTTTTAAATAAAAATTTTAATTCCAAAAAAATGAAAATTTGGTCAACTCTTCCTTATAACCTAGACTTTTGGAAAATTTTGGGGATGGAGTTTTTTTTTTTTTGGAGAAAAAATATAATTTTGGAAAAATATTTTTGGATGAAAATTTGGGGGTTTTGGAGGAGGAGAAATCTCTTGAGCCTGCAGGTTGGGCTCCTCACTAAATCTTTTCCAGGATTGCTATAAGAGGTAAGATTCTGGTTTATATTTTGGTTCTTTGCTTATCAGAAATTGTTTTGGATTTTGAAGAAATCTGTTTGTGGAGATTAAAAATAAATAAAAATCTCAGCTATTGGGGAAAAATGATACAGTTGTGATTGTAATTCTAATCCAATCTCTTCTTGTTCTATTTCCATTTCAATTCTGGATTATGGTTGCTCTGGTTTTTGTTTTTTTTTAAATTCAAAGATAAACTTGAGATTGGCTGTTCTTCAATGAAATTTGTTAAAATTCTAAGTTAATGCTTTCACATTCAAGTTTTTTATTAGAGATATCTGCCTGTTGGTTGATATATGAATGTTATTCAATCTTATTTGGCCAATATGCTGTTGGTATTATAGAAATTTTCCCCTTTCCTGATCTGGGTATTTTAAAATTGCAAATGGGAACAACAACGCTCCCTTTGGGGAAAGTTGCGTGCTCCCTTGGGAAGCAGCACTTCCCCTTTGGGGGCTGCGTGAGCTTTCCATGGGGGACCACGTGGGGTCCACGTGGAAACCCGCTCCCTCTTTTCTTAAATTTGTATTTTTTTTTTATTATTATTTTTTAGTTAAAAAAAATAAAAATTAATAAATGAATAAATTTAGTAAATTAAAAGTATTTTTCTTTAAATAAAGTTTTCAATTAATTATTAATTATTTTATATATATTATTAATGGAAATATATATATATATATATATATATATATATATATATAAACTAATCGATATTTAATTTGAAATTTGTGCAATGCATTAATTATTGGTAAAATATATTTTATTAATAAAGATTAATAATTATATATTAACTAATAATTAACTGGGTTATTGTGCACTATTAGTTATTAATTGTGTATATTTTTTTAATCGTGGATTGATAAATATACTCATTAATTAACAGTTAATTTTGGATTCTTCTATACGTGCGTAAGGAAGTAATATTTGGATTTTGGAAATGATTATCTACATTTGGATTCCCTTATATATTTATATTTCTATGATTCGTATAGTGCATTTGGGCTTGAAAAATATGAAACTGTAGAGGTGGTTTTGAACCAGTATGTCAATGATGTTTTAATTGGAGATTAAATATCTTATTTAATTGGTTAATGGTTGTTTGAGTTTTATTAATGTGAATTTGGGTTGAGAACTCATTATGGCTTGATATGTATGTTCGATGCAATGAACCTTAGAGAGTTAAAAAACCAAGAACAACCTGTATCTAAATGATGTAGATAACTGCAATCTCTTATAGATCATGTAGGGAAACTTGATCAACTTTTAATGTTTAGATCCATTCGGAAAAGATTGTATCTGCTGAATATTACCTATGCGAGTTTAATTTCTGTATTCGCTTTTGCTTATGTAATGGAAAGTCGTGCTTTGTTTGATAGGACCCTGTCGTATGGATTGATTTGGGGTACTTGTATCAGTCCTCGGTCCCGAGTTGACTATTGTATTGTGGTGGTGTCATAGTTGGTCATATCCTTTGTGTGGGTGTCAAATGATGATTCGTGGTGGACCATAGTAGGTCAAGTCTCTGGTTAGAGTACCGTCAGTAGTGTACCTCTTTTGAGTCATGTTTGACCAGATGGTTGGTCCCTCCTTCTTTAACTCCGTTCATCTGACCATGTCTATTCCTTGGTTTTTGAGTTCATCTGAGTATAGTCTAGTGTCGTAAGGGAAAGTGGCTTTCGATTGGGGGCTGCGCCCAAAGTGGCTACTGGGTAACCCCTCGAAAGTGAGTCTAATAAGTGATAATCTATGAGTAGATTAGGATAATCTCTAAGTAAGATAAATGTGCCTCACACATGGGACGAGTGCTAGCATAGACCCGACATGCTGTGAGAAGGCCTGAAATGGCAAACCATCATCCTTGTCTTCACGAAAGGATGTGTGGGTCCACATGAGGCTTGGATGGACCGGAGGCTCGGATTAGGTTGCCAGGGTAATCCAGTGTATGGGGCCAGGACCTATGAAGACCTACCATGGTAACCATACCAGGTTGTGTGATGACACTTGTCCCTACGTTCGCTAGTGTGTTGTCATTTTGTCCTATTAGGAGCACTGTTGTGGGTCGTCCTTTTGTCTATGCCTTTGTGAGTACTTGGTTTCATGTTAGACCTTGGGTGGTGATGACTCAGTTTTGTGGATGCTCCAATGGACCTTTGTATTAGCTTTGATTATGTTCGGCTGGATCCTTTTCTTTTCAGGGATCGTTTATGTATTGATTGACCGATGTGGTCGTTTGTATATTGTTTATATTTCGCCTTGATGGTAGGATTGTAAATGGTGTAACCTCTTGTATTCCCAACTTTATTAATTATCAGAGGGGTCTTGCAGTTGAGCAGACCCGGAGATGTAGCCCTTTAGGGGTGAACTCCGAGATCATTATGGTGTTATGTGATGTTATTCTCTTATGTTTCCCTTATTCAACTTTATCATGTATGAATAGCTTATGTTAGGATGTATAAGTGGATAAGATGGAATGAACTTTAAATGCTTTTATGCAGTCCTTTCTTGAATGCCATTTTGATCAAACGCATAAGTGGTTTAGATGAGATTTATCGTAGATGCATGTATGCAATCGTCTTTTAAATGCAATAAATTGGGATATGAAAGAATATAACTTAGAGTAATGGAATCTATTCAGTTGTTGTTAAGGAAATTAAATATGCATGGAAAGATCTCATATGTTTATGATGAAATTCTAGTGTGTTAGAATATTAGATGTATGGCTTATATGTTAATGAAAAGCTTGAATGAAGATTATGAATAGATCTTAATGGATGAATCTTTGCTTGCGATTTATATTTCCATCTTTTGAAAGAAATTATCCTGATTAAGAATTATCTCATTATGAAGATGATCAGCTTATTGGATTAATTGTGTGAGTTAAGTGAATTGTGAAATTTAAGTAATCTCGTTGGGAAACTCGTTAGGTGTTTGTTGATGTCTTCCGCTATGTAATCTGAATCCTTGATATCTTGTTGTATCTGAATGTGGTGTAACATTTTTTTTAAAAAAATTATTGCACTCTATTCTTGTGTTTTGGCTTATCCCTTCGGGGTTTCCTGGCGGGGCATTACATTTGGTATCAGAGCCCATGTTGCAAACACTGGGATCTCTGGTGTCGCGTGTGCCCTCTATTGGTGTGAGGTGTATCGACCTTATGTGTATGCTTGTCCTCCTTGTGTATGTGAGTGATTGAGCAGACTTTAACTTGTGTGTAACGCCTTGTTTTCACCTTCTTGATGTTGGTGTTTGAGTGTTTATATGTGCATTGTTTGCTTATTGATGTCCGGGTCTACGATTACTCTTACTCTGAAAGCGAGTTGTATGTACCTTCCCTTATTGAGTGTTGTACTCTTTAGACTAATCCATTTGGGTTGGTCAGTGCTTGTTTTGAATCTGTCTGAAAGTGCGTATTGTGCTTGTTTAAGATTATGATCTAGCTTAGTGTTGTCCACTTGAAGGACTAGTATGGCAAATATTGAATGCTTATTTTGTAGAAAATTAAATGATTATCACCATTCCTCTCTCTCTTTCTGGAAATTAAAATGATTAGGATATGTGTAATTATCTTTGATTCGAGTTTTTCTTGTTTGCGAGAGAGAAAAGGGTGTGACTTCTTGAACTCTTGTGTGAGCCTTATGACGCTTATGTTTTTAGATTATTAAAGGGCTATGGGTTTTAAAAATTTATTTTGGTTATTGGGAGAAAACTGTATATGTACGTTTAAAGAATTCTCCATGTGTATTTTGTAGGAGTAACATAATTAAATTTTATCTTAAGTGAGGTGTATTAATATGCGAATAGGTTAATTATGTGAAACAACTTGGTTTGTAGAAGAAGTATTAAAAGGAGCATGTTATTGTAGCTTCGAGAGAGTATTAATGTGTTCCCCGGAAGATTGTTTTATGTGTTGCATTAAATCAGTTTGACTGAGGATCTATTTTAGCAAATGCTCCATTGAACTTGCTTTTGAATTTATGTAATTGTCTTATTATGTTTAAGAAGTGCGAATGAAAAGCTTGTTTGATGTGCATGCATTAAGATGTATTATTTAGTGGATAGCTCCTCGCTTACCTTTGATCGTAATGTGATTTTCTATAATAGGTTGCAAATTATGACATGTGTCTGTATTGTATTAAGAATAAGAGAGTGTTCTCAAGAGGTCTGGTATTATCGAAAAGATTGACTGTCTTGATCTCTGTTTTGTTTGGAAAATGAGAACCTCCTATTGCAACCATAATTATTGGAAATGTTTTGTTAGGCTGATTGTCATCCTACTAAAAGGGTAGCGAAATGATAACCGTGCAAATAAAATGATAGGCTTATAGTGAGAAATTTTATGATGTAGTGTGACCTTGATTGATCTTGTGTCCTTGTAAGAAACAGTTTGATTATCAAACTCTCTTTCCCTTCTCTTTGCTTAATCATAAGATTTTTAGAAATGGTATTAAAGAATGCATTGATTTAAATAGAATGTTTATAAAACATGTGAAATTGTACTATTGCATTTTGGCTTCATATTGAGAGATGAAAGTCCTCTTTGAGAAAAGAATTTGCTTAGCTAGTAATTTAGTTACGGATGCTTAGTGAAATTTGAGAAAGATATAGGAATGATGTTATTTCCTTATGTAATTGTGAATTGTTAATAATTTCAGTACTTGTATCTAGAGTAAACTTTATTCAGTTATTCTTGTGGAAAGCATAATTAAAATCTTCCTTGTATAGATGTTAGCGTACTGAAAAGTACTCCCCACAAATGTGACTAAACCAGTACTGGTGTTTTCGTGTGTATTGTAAGAATCCAGTGCTTATTATATGTGCCCATGGATTGGTGAAGTAATCAACCATGGAGGATATGTTGCTTATGAGTATGGGAAACCATACTGTTTATGTGATGGTTCTTATTTGTTTCCCTACTGAGTACCAAACCTCGGGTTGTGGGCAACTCAGTATGTTAAGGGGTAGTATTCGAAGTAACCGTTCCTTGAATAGTATGGATTGGCGTATGAGTAATGTCGGCGCGAAGCGACTTTAGCTTCTCTACTTCGAGGAATGATATAGTTGTACCATTAAATTGTATCAAAGGTGTACTCAATACTTTCCCTTTTGATGAATCTATTTATAGGTTTATATGTGACAGCCTATTCCTCTCCTTTATTTGAGCATTTTCGATGGTGATTCTTGTGTATGGTGATGGTGTAATTTGGAGGATCCTTTGCCTTGTCTTCGTGAAAGGTAGGTTTATTCACATGTGTTGCCAGTTAGTACGTGTTGGTGGGCATGTGGGTGGACCCTAGTCATGTATACCTCTGGCTACGGTGAGTATCCTTCTAGATACGTCGCTATGCGGGACGTGACCTGCGCGTGCTTGTTTCTGCGAGGTACACTACCATGCGGGATATGCCCATTGCTTGTCTTCTCCGCTTGGGGTATTGCCATGCCGTGTGACGACGTGATGCGGGGTGATGTCGAGGTGCACATCGCCATGCCATGTGGTTAGTGTGACTAGGTCGCACCACATGATGAGCTACTGCAATAGCTAGTTAGTTGTTCCTTCCTTCCTCGTTGGTGGCTAGATGTTAGTCACATAGTGATGTTATGTGCAATTGTGATATTCTTTGTATTTCTTTGGGGACCAACAATTTATTTTACTTTGACTTTGAAGGTTTAGCCACGATCTTGTGATCTTTTGCACTTTTGACTTGGTGTTGCAATTCCAGATTATTTTTCTTACCTTACTGTTGGAATTGATGATTTATTATCTTTATTCATCTGTACTTTGGTGGCTAAAATGGTTTATCCTTATTGTTTTCAGATGCTGGTCTTATGTTGAAATGTGAAATTCCTCTCCAAGGACGTATGATACGGACTTGGTAGAGTGTGTATGAGGAAGTGTTCGTAGGGAAACTTGAGGATGGGGGTATGTGAGGCTGTGATGCAGCTAGGATCCACTACCTACCTATGTGTGGTGACTATCTCTTGGAGGCTAACCACCTTTCTCAACAAGGGATATTCACAAAGGTCTTGTATGGAAGGTAGCACCGCTATGGTGTGCCTAGCACCATCGAGCCTTGAGTGAGATTTTGGATATTTATGATCGTATTGTTGTTCTGAGATCAGGCATAGAGATGTTGATTGTGCATGTTATCTTTGACCGAGCATTAGACATGCTCACATGTGGCCTTTTGAGTTATGCATTCCAGTTATGTGGATGGTTATTATTTGTATCATGGAGTAAATTGTGTTAACTTGTCACTATGTTATGGGACATAGTCTTTGGAAAGGTCTTCTTATGCCTGGCAAGTGTAAACAATTGATTTATTCTTGTTGCTCTTATTTCATGAAAGTTAATTTGGTTGTAGAAATTGATATTTAAAGCTAGTTCTATTCAATAAAATTTTATGATAAAGATGTATTGGTAACAGAAATTGATCATGATGGCATGTTTTCTTGTCATGTTTGGTAGATGAGTATGGTAATTGTTATTTACCTCTTTGTAATGCATTAATTTGGTGAAATGGAAGGGAGGAAATTCTTGTTTCTCTGCTATGATTGTCGATAATTTCTAGGATGTTATAAGAAATGTATGGATTTAGATGTATCTTGCCAATGAATAATGGCATTTGTAGAGGATTTTGCAATAATATTTCATTTGATTATGGAAAGATTCTATGTGCAATTTGATCTTTGTTGAATGAGTTTCAGGGCTGATGCGTACGACATGTTCTCCATCTAGCCTTACGACTTCCAAGAGTAAGTCGGAACCTAGGGGGGAAGAATGTAGTACCCCTGCCCTAATCAATTTCTAATCTCAGTTTTATCTTAGTTAGTTTATCATAATATAATGATTATAGTCAGATGTTTGATTTAATGCATAGCTGTGGATGTGGTTTTCACACTAGTTGTATGCAAGTTGTTTAGTGTTCCTATTTCGTGGTATTAATATCGGGCTAACGCTTTCATTAAGTTTATATATATATGCATGTATGACTCTTGGTTGCAGGAGATTTCAGGTACAACGCCGCATGAGTGCGAGGTTCGCCTTCAAATGGATTTGCAGGTTTGAGTGTACCTCTTTAATCCTTAGAGTTGGATTAGGTGGTCGTAAGACCCTAGTTGACCATAGTCGTGCTCAAGTGAGCATCGTCAGTCGTCGTCGGTATTCCCTTTTTTGTTTGGGTTTGCGAGTCGCCTGTCTGGCTGACTTGCTTGGTTTGCGTTCTTGGTGTGTATGGTTAAATTGATTAATTAGTCCTTAGTATTTAATTTGATTAAATATGTGTTTGTGCATTAAAGATTAATGGACTAAATTAATCGGGATTTCTTTATGTGAATTATCGTTGATTTGAATTCCTTGATTTAAATTGGGAGTAAGTTCAATTAAATGGTTGATTTTGAATATTAAATGCATTGTGTATATGCTGTTGAAAAAGAAAGACTGAAATTTATTTGCAATAGAATTAATTTGATCTTCTTGGCATTTTTGAAATGGAAAGGTTAAATTGAATTAATTGAGAAAATCAATTTTGAATTGAAAAAAACAATTTAATTTGTTGATATAGTTGGAAAAGAATTATTTTTGAGAATTATTTCAATTCTGGATTATGGTTGCTATGGTTTTTTTTTTTTTTTAAATTCAAAGATAAACTTGAGATTGGCTGTTCTTCAATGAAATTTGTTAAAATTCTAAGTTAATGCTTTCACATTCAAGTTTTTTATCAAAGATATTTGCCTGTTGGTTGATATATGAATGTTATTCAATCTTATTTGGCCAATATGCTGTTGGTATTGGAGAAATTTTCCCCTTTCTTGATCTGGGTATTTAAAAATTGCAAATGGGAGTATAAAAAAAAAATTATTTATTTCAGTCTCTATGAGACTATGTTTTTTTTTTGCTGTGTATGAATTTTAATTACAGCAATTTAAAAAAAAAAAATTAAAAAAAAAATTAAATTAAATAATGGGTTTTTGTTGGGGAGCTGCGTATCCCATTGGGATAGCAGCGCACCCCAAGGGGAGCTGCGTGCTTCCCTTTGGGAATAGCAGCGCTCCCTTTGGGGAAAGCTGCGTGCTCCCTTGGGAAGCAACACTTCCCCTTTGGGGGCTGCGTGAGCTTTCCATGGGGGACCACGTGGGGTCCACGTGGAAACCCGCCCCCTCTTTTTTTAAATTTGTATTTTTTTATTATTATTATTTTTTAGTTAAAAAAAATAAAAATTAATAAATGAATAAATTTAGTAAATTAAAAGTATTTTTCTTTAAAATAAAGTTTTCAATTAATTATTAATTATTTTATATATATTATTAATGGAAATTAATATATATATATAAACTAATCGATATTTAATTTGAAATTTGTGCAATGCATTAATTATTGGTAAAATATATTTTATTAATAAAGATTAATAATTATATATTAACTAATAATTAACTGGGTTATTGTGCACTATTAGTTATTAATTGTGTATATTTTTTTTATCGTGGATTGATAAATATACTCATTAATTAACAGTTAATTTTGGATTCTTCTATACGTGCATAAGGAAGTAATATTTGGATTTTGGAAATGATTATCTACATTTGGATTCCCTTATATATTTATATTTCCATGATCCGTATAGTGCATTTGGGCTTGAAAAATATGAAACTGTAGAGGTGGTTTTGAACCAGTATGTCAATGATGTTTTAATTGGAGATTAAATATCTTATTTAATTGGTTAATGGTTGTTTGAGATTTATTAATGTGAATTTGGGTTGAGAACTCATTATGGCTCAATATGTATGTTCGATGCAATGAACCTTAGAGAGTTAGAAAACCAAGAACAACCTGTATCTAAATGATGTAGATAACTGCAATCTCTTACAGATCATGTAGGAAAACTTGATCGACTTTTAATGTTTAGATCCATTCGGAAAAGATTGTATCTGCTGAATATTACCTATGCGAGTTTAATTTCTGTATTCACTTTTGCTTATGTAATGGCAAGTCGTTCTTTGTTTGATAGGACCCTATCGTACGGATTGATTTGGGGTACTTGTATCAGTCCTCGATCCTGAGTTGACTGTTGTATTGTGGTGGTGTCATAGTTGGTCATATCCTTTGTGTGGGTGTCGAATGATGATTCATGGTGGACCATAGTAGGTCAAGTCTCTGGTTAGAGTACCGTCAGTAGTGTACCTCTTTTGAGTCATGTTTGACTAGATGGTTGTTCCCTCCTTCTTGAACTCCGTTCGTCTGACCATGTCTATTCCTTGGTTTTTGAGTTCATCTGAGTATAGTCTAGTGTCGTAAGGGAAAGTGGCTTTCGATTGGGGGCCGCGCCCAAAGTGGCTGGTGGGTAACCCGTCGAAAGTGAGTCTAATAAGTGATAACCTATCAGTAGATTAGGATGTAATCTCTAAGTAAGATAATTGTGCCTCACACATGGGATGAGTGCTAACATAGACCTGACATGCTGTGAGAAGGCCTGAAATGGCAAACCATCATCCTTGTCTTCACGAAAGGATGTGTGGGTCCACATGAGGCTTGGACGGACCGGAGGCTCGGATTAGGTTGCTAGGGTAACCCAGTGTATTGGGCCGGGACCTATGAAGACCTGCCATGGTAACCATACTAGGTTGTGTGATGACACTTGTCCCTACGTTCGCTAGTGTGTTGTCGTTTTGTCCTGTTAGGAGCACTTTTGTGGGTCGTCCTTTTGTCTATGCCTTTGTGAGTACTTGGTTTCATGTTAGACCTTGGGTGGTGATGACTCAGTTTTGTGGATGCTCCAATGGACCTTTGTATTAGCTTTGATTATGTTCAGCTGGATCCTTTTCTTTTCAGGGATCGTTTATGTATTGATTGACTGATGTGGTCGTTTGTATATTGTTTATATTTCGCCTTGATGGCAGGATTGTAAATGGTGTAACCTCTTGTATTCCCAACTTTATTAATTATCAGAGGGGTCTTGCAGTTGAGCAGACCCGGAGATGTAGCCCTTTAGGGGTGAACTCCGAGATCATTATGGTGTTATGTGATGTTATTCTCTTATGTTTCCCTTATTCAACTTTATCATGTATGAATAGCTTATGTTAGGATGTATAAGTGGATAAGATGGAATGAACTTTAAATGCTTTTATGTAGTCCTTTCTTGAATGCCATTTTGATCGAATGCATAAGTGGTTTAGATGAGATTTATCGTAGATGCATGTATGCAACCGTCTTTTAAATGCAATAAATTGGGATATGAAAGAATATAACTTAGAGTAATGGAATCTATTCAGTTGTTGTTAAGGAAATTAAATATGCATGGAAAGATCTCATATGTTTATGATGAAATTCTAGTGTGTTAGAATATTAGATGTATGGCTTATATGTTTATGAAAAGCTTGAATAAAGATTATGAATAGATCTTAATGGATGAATCTTTGCTTGCGATTTGTATTTTTGTCTTCTGAAGGAAATTATCTTGATTAAGAATTATCTCGTTATTAAGATGATCAGCTTATTGGATTAATTGTGTGAGTTAAGTGAATTGTGAAATTTAAGTAATCTCATTGGGAAACTCTTTAGGTGTTTGTTGATGTCTTCCGCTATGTAATCTGAATCGTTGATATCTTGTTGTATCTTAATGTGGTGTAACTTTAAAAAAAAAAAATTTATTGCATCCTATTCTTGTGTTTTGGCTTATCCCTTCGAGGTTTCCTGGCGGGGCATTACAAACCACCCCAGTCACAATGATAGCTCTAGTCTCCAAGTCTCTAATGATAACTGAATCAGGTTTGAAGTCCATAGTTTTCCTTGTTGTTAGGTAAAAGTACAAACTTGTCTCTCACTTTTATAAAGGAAAAGGCTAACAACAGCAAAACAGTTCAACTCCAATGGCACAAAAGTGATAATTCTATTTGGTTTTTGAAGATGATGTAAACTGATGAAATGTGTAAAACTGGATGAAGTTTATGCCTATTATTTAAAAAAAATATTGGAACAAGAATTGAAATGTCTTTTAATTATTGAAGTCATTTTTTTAATTATTAAAAAATACTACAAATCGAGGGTTTTCCCTCCCACCACAAAACTATATGTAAATAATCTTGTTTTCCTCTGATTTTGAAATATGTTTTAGATGACATCCATAGCCAGTGCATAAAAAATAAATATGGTTTCGATGTATATTTTCACCGTTATAATAATTCAAAGTCGAAGTTTCCCGCAATCGACAGTTTTCGTGTCGCACCAAATTTCCCCTATCAAAACTATAGCAATCCCTCAAAAATTATATATTCTTGAAGAGGAGTCTCTCCTCTAGTGTTATATATAATTTTTAAATTTTTCTGATATGATTTATTATTATTTTTTATTTTTCTGAATCAGAGTCTTCTGGAATGTTAATATACTTACATGTAGTATTTTGTAATTTTAAAATTCTAATTCTAATTGAAATTCTAAAAAAAAAAAAATGTCAATGTTCCTCACTCCGAGCTCTCGAAAAGGGTATTTTTTGTTTTTTTTTTAAAATAAAAATTTGATGGTCAAATTCTTAGTAGAACTTGAAAGTTCTGCAAATGGGGGGGGGGGGGTGGGGGGGTTTGAGTAGGCTGCCATGTGGGATGCCACATGGGCAGGGGACTTGGCTAATCTGGTCCCCCAAGTAGACAGACCCTCTGTGAGCAGTCGCGTGGGGAAGCGACCACTCGCTTCCCCACCCTTTCCCTCATTTATTAATGAGGTGATTTTTTAATTTTTTAAAAACAAAAAACAAAAAGCAATTCATGAAATCTTCAAAAAAAATTCTAGGAAGTTGATTTTTTTCAAGGAAGGAGGTGATATTTTATCGAGGAGGTGATTTTTTGCAAAGGAGTTAATTTTTTTCTTAAGGAGTATTTACTTGCGATTTTAGGAAAGCAAATTTCAATACTTTGTGTAATGGGGAATAAAATAAATAGAGAAAACAAATATGATCGTATAAGGGATGATTCAAAGAAAGGTCGTACAAAACGTAATCAAGAGCAACCTATTGATGTTGAAGAAGATCCCATTGATGTTGAAGATGATGCAACTGAAGCAGCCGAAGAAATTGGTATTAGTCAAGGTACGAATTTTTCTTCTGTCTTGAAAAATTTGATGGAGATGAATGAGGATTTTCTTTTCAATCAAATTTTATTTAAACACATGGTATGTGAGAGCATAATTAAATTCCACTGCAAAAACAGGTGGGAGGAATATTTTGAAAAAAAATCTATGGTCGGGAGAGCACAATTATTTGTAAAGTTATTTAAGAAAAGAGAAATTACTCATGTTTTGGAGTTGTTGGGTGTCGATAATAGCAAAAGCTCAAGAGGTCATGTAAAAGAAACAATAGTTGAAAATTTGCAAGATGCACTGAACCTTATTGATACCACAAGTTGAGGAGTTGATTCAAGTGTTGTACATAGAGCGTTGATGAATACAATTTCTCGTAAGAGGTTATCACATAAAAGACAAGTTACAACAATTTCTGAATTACTACATATATCTAGAAAAATTGTTCAAAGATATATTATGAGGAGAAATATGTTAGATTAAAACATTGAAATGAATTGGATAAATATTTGTAGACTTCCTCGAAATGACATAATTTCTGAAGATGTAAGAAGACTGGTATTTGAATATTGGACCTGCCACTCCCGTGTTTCTTCCAACAGAAGGGACACTATACAGATGAAAGATGAAGAGACCCATATGAAGATTTCACATCCTAAACATTTTGTATATAGAACACAAAGTGAGCCAATTGAAACATTCAAGGAATAATTTTTAGATGCGAAAATATGTCAGAGAATGTTTGAGAAGTTGTCCCCTTGCTTTGTACCCATAAATAAGGTATGTGAAACTTGTTGTTGGGTATGTGCACAAAGATGGTGGTCAGAAAAGTGGACACCACCCAAAACAAAAAATAAAAAAACAAGCAGCGCATACACGGTTATAAAATTTGAACTCACCGCATATGCGCTTAGGTCCATTGTTCCCGAGCCTAAAAATGGTGGCGCGTACATACTGCTTTTAGAAAAATGAGTGTGTACGCGCTACCTTTAGGAAAGTGAGCACGTACGCGCTAATTTTAGGAAAATGAGAACGTACACGCTAATAAGCCCTAAAGGACCACGTATGTGGTACCTATCAAAAAAAGTTTTTTTGAAAAAAATGGGTCTTATTTTCCCATGACAACCTCATTTTTTTCCCCATTTTCTCCACCAAACCACGAACAGGGTGCCTCATTTCTCCTCCGAACACTATGGATCAAGGGCTGCCATGTGGGATGCCACATAGGTAGCCTCAGCCGACCGAGTCTCCCAAGCGACAGGACCCTTTGGGAGCGATCGCATGGGGAAGCAACTGCTCGTTTACCCACCCTTTCCCTCATATATTAATGAGGTGATTTTTTAATTTTTTTAAAACAAAAAAAAATTCATGAAATCTTCAAAAAAAAATTCTAGGAAGTTGATTTTTTTCAAGGAAGGAGGCGATTTTTTGGAAGGAAGTGATTTTTTGTCGAGGAGGTGATTTTTTGCAAAGGAGTTGATTTTTTTCTTAAGGAGTATTCACTTGCGATATTAGGAAAGCAAATTTCAATACTTTTTGTAATGGGGAGTAAAATAAATAGAGCAAAAAAGTATGATCGTATAAGAGATGATTCAAAGAAAGATCATACAAAACGTAATCAAGAGCAACCTGTTGATGTTGAAGAAGATCTTGTTGATGTTGAAAATGATACAATTGAAGTAGCGAAAGAAATTGGTACTAGTCAACGTACGATTTTTTCTTCAATCTTGAGAAATTTGATGGAGATGAATGAGGATTCTCTTTTCAATCAAATTTCATCTGAACACATGGTACCTGAGAACACAATTAAATTGCATTGCAAAAACACGTGGGAGGAATATTTTGAAAAAAAATCTATGGTCGAGAGAGCACAATTATTTGTAAAGTTATTTAAGAAAAGAGAAATGACTCATGTTTTGGAGTTGTTGAGTGTCGATAATAGAAAAAGCTCAGGAGGTCATGTAAAAGAAACAATAGTTGAAAATTTGTGAGATGCATTCAACCTTATTGATACCACAAGTTGAGGAGCCGATTCAATTGTTGCACGTAGTGCGTTGATGACTACGATTTCTAGTAAGAGGTTGTCACATAAAAGACAAGTTACAACAATTTTTGAATTACTGCATATATCTAGAAAAATTGTTCAAAGATATATTAGGAGGAGAAATATGTTAGATGAAAACATTGAAATGAATTGGGTAAATATTTGTAGACTTCCTCGAAAAGACAAAAATTTTGAAGATGTAAGAAGACTGGTCATTGAATATTGGACCAGCCAATCTGGTGTTTCTTCCAATAGAAGGGACACTATATAGATGAAAGATGAAGAGACCGGTATGAAGATTTCACATCCTAAACTTTTTTTAGATACAACACAAAGTGAACCATTTAAAGCATTCAAGGAAGAATTTTCAGATGTGAAAATATGTCAAAGAATTTTTAAAAGGTTGTGCCCTTGATTTGTATGCATAAATAAGGTATGTAAAAATTTGTGTTGTCGAAATCATGTTGAGTTTCATCTATACTTAGAGTCATATAAAAAATCTATGACAATTTTTAATCCAGATATGGTCATCCCTAGAAGTACGACATAATTTGTGAAATCAATTTTATATGATAAATCAAAAGAATTAGATGACTTCAATGTATAGTGTATAAAAAGTACATGCATTGATTGTGGACATTTGCAAAAATTTCCATTACAAATTGAGAATATTGATGTTTCAATGTCAGTTTTGTGGAAGAGATTTCAATATGAGACATATCAAACTAAGTCAGGAGATGAACCCAAAAAAATTGCATTGAAGGAGAGAGAATTCTCCTACCTTGAATTTATGAACAGATTTCGTACTATGATTTATCCACATATCGAACATTGTCATCGTGCACGATGGCAAGCTAAACAATTTCATGATTCCAAATTTTTTTTTCCACCTGGTTGTATTCTTTCAATTGTATATTTCTCCAAGAACTATATATTTTCCCCTCAATCATAGATTCAAGCTCAATATTATCATTTTGATTGCTTGAGTTGCAATATTTGTGCAAGTGACCTATAGACATGCACAATTTGATGTGGATGGAGTAGAAAACTGTACTCATCCAAATGAACGCATTATCGTCAAGGAGGTTCATTTCTATATCAGCAATGATAAGGTTCATGATAGGAGCTATGTAGTATCAAGTCATTTTCATTTATATGTAAATTTGTATTTTATTTCAATTTGATAAATTTAATTTTAAATGTTCAATTGTACATGTACATGACATACAACTTTATGGAGCAGGACAATTTAAATCTACAAAAGCCTTTAATTGGATATCCATGCAACATGTTACACACAATGTTAAGTTTTTGTAGAACTTATTTGAAAGTGGACATGGAAAAGGGGAGCACGATGGAGCAGGAGAATGTGTGAAGCGTGCACTTCGCCAACATGAATTTGCAGGTACTATTAATTTTGTTTTCAATTTGTTTGTATCTATTTCTTAATATAATTTCATTTAAAAATAAGTGCACATAACAACATCTCTAAGTTCTTTTATGTAAGTAATAGCATAGAGAATGCAAACAAAATTGTTGAATGGTGTCAAAGTCATTTTGGTAGTCGGGACATGCCATACAACAAATGTTATTTTTGGGAAGTGAAAGGTAAAATATTTTTGTTCTGAAGAATTCTTAAAAAGAATTCATGAGCTCTACATTTCACTTTTATCCTAAAGTTGTTGATCTTAAAATGTTAAAATTTCATTTCATATTTGTAACAGGTATTGATTGATCTAATCCTTACAATTGTCAAATAATTGTTGGTATTAGAATTTTACATCAAGTGATGACTACATGACACCACAAGCCAACATTGATTCAAGTAAGAGAAAAGACATGCTTTTGTGTTGACTATGTTGAGGACAATCCAATGAGTCAATGCGAGAATATTGCAAATGGATATGTCTCACAATGGGATATGAAAGAGTTAATCAGAATGAATCCTTATGAAGATGATGGAAATGACATAGACACTCATGATCCTATACATTCAGCTGATTATGAATGTGTTTCTGATTTAGTCGTTACAGGTGCGTGTGTGCATACATGTTATTTTATTTAGTTTTAATTTAGACCATGTAGTGACATGTTCAAATTTTATCTACATCTTACTTTTGTTTTAATTTTATATGGTGTCATCTGGATGTACATACATGTAGGTGATATTTTTGTTGTGGTTGCGGATCCTGACAATGTGGAAGGTGTAGATTATTATCTACTAAGATACACGAAAGCAAAATTCAAATTGCTAGAAGTAACTGTAGATGATGATGGACAATCATATCCAACTGGTTCAATTGTTATAGAAGGCACCTATTATCAACAAACTAAGATAGAAAAAAATGGTATTCAATTTATTGAATACATGCTTGGAAAAACAATTCTACATTACAGTCACTTGGTTATAGTGACAAATCTACAATTTGAGACATTGCCAAAAAAAGGACGTGGCAACCAAAAGTGGAGGTTACCTTTTGAAGAACATGAAATGTTTTTGCAGATAATAAAAGATAGAGAGGATCCAGACTATATGTATCAGGAGCTAACTTAGGCTATCTAACTTATTTTTGTAGCTCATACTTTTATATTTGAACTAGAGTTTGAACTCATGTTTAATTTGAACTAGGATTGGATATATATATTTTTAGACCATATTAAAACTTAGAACTAGGATTGGATATATATATTTATGATTTTATGTATTCTTCAATTACATACTTACATGTGATTTTACATGTTATACATCCCCTTCAGACATGCGCTTTGTACATCCCCTTAAGACATCGTCTTTAGACATCCCATTAAGACATCCTAATAGGTCCTAACTTTAGATCCCCTTATCTGAAGTATGCTAAATTATATAAATTGTTACATATGCATGCTTGGTTGAAAATATTTTAAATGTATTCTTTTATGTTATACAATCCCTTAACACATCCTCTTCGTCCATCCCCTTAAGACATCTTCTTTGAACATCTCCTTAAGACATCCTAATAGGTCCTAATTTTAGATCCCCTTATGAACTAAGTATGCTAAATTATATATACATTGTTATTTGATTTTTTATGAGTTCACACACATGTAAATTCCTTTCTTTGTTACATTAGATTATTAGTGATTATTTATATTACTTGAATTAGATTATTAGTAAATATTTATATTGATTGATTAAGAAATTATTAGTAATTATTTATATTTCTTGATTAAGAACAAGGCACTATCATAATTGTATTATTCATATTTATTAGTGATTATTTATATTACTTGATTTAGAAAATACATTTTGATTTTTCATTGACATCCCCTTAAGACATCCTCTTTGGACATCCACTTAAGACATCCTAATAGGTCCTAATTTTAGATCCCCTTATGAACTAAGTATGCTAAATTATATATCATTGTTATTTGATTTTTTATGAGTTCACACTCATGTAAATTCTTTTCTTTGTTATATTAGATTATTAGTGATTATTTATATTACTTGAATTAGATTATTAGTAATTATTGATATTGCTTGATTAAAAAATTATCATTAAATATTTATATTTCTTGATTAAGAACAAGGCACTAGTCATAATTACATTATTCATATTTATTACTGATTATTTATATTACTTGATTTAGAATATACATTTTGATTTTTCATTGACATCCCCTTAAGACATCCTCACAAGAAAATTTAGGTATATAATCCTAGGATGTAGTCTTAAATAATGTTAAACTCTAGATTAATATCAAACTTAGCTCTTAGTTTAGTACTAGTTGTGAAGAAAAGCAATAATCCCATACTACTTGTGGTCATCACTATTAAAGTAAGTGTTACAACAAACACAACATGTAATATTGTTAATAATATTTCCACAACCTACTAAAATGATCCATAAACCTATATAAATACCAATACCAATACCAACCATATAACCTAGTATATATCATTTGCATATCAATCTAACTGAAATATAGAAATGATTTACATATCAATCTAACAGAAATGTAACACATGGAATTTGAACATTGTAACACATAAAATAAACATGTAACTCAGAATTATGAGATTTCTATAAACATGTAACACAACTAAGTAGACAAATTCAATAATAATGAGTTCAAAGAAATTGAATACTAATTTAGCATGTATTATGATCCCCTTAAGACATCCTTTTTCGACTAAATTATGCACTAAATAATAAATTATAAGTATTAAGGAAAGGTGTGCACCTAATTTAGAGTGAGAGCTCATTGTAAGACATAAAGTAAACATGTACAACACATGAAATGTAGATATAAACATGCAATACATGAAATGTCTAGATAAACATGTAACATGTATGAAATGTCCAGGTATAATGTTTAAAATAAGGCTACAAATGCAATGTCCACAGTTCATGTATAATAGAAATCGAGTGCATAATAGAAATATAATGTTCAAAACATGTATAATAGAAATGTCCACGACATGTATAATATAAATGTCAGATATACATAATAAAAGAAGCAAGCATGCATATAACAATATAATGAGCTATGTCACGCCCTGTCTCGATCCCTCATCTGATCCATCGCCTACTCCAGGGGCCTACATTGTGTACACAATTTTCATTTAAAAAAAATTATATATATAGTGGATCCTGATGAATAGGAAAAAAATAAGACACATCAATTTAAATTCAAATTTAAATATAAATTTACATGTGTATCCTGATGAATAGGATCACCAGGTGCCTGCAAATCTCTATATCTCGCATTATATTTAAAATTAAAAAAATATGTCAGTGGTAGTGAATACATATAACTTTATATATACAACTGAGTTAAAATCAAAAATTTATTTTTTAACTTATTCCTCTCCTTGAATGCACGCCCGATGCCAGACATCTCCAAAGAGTGTAATGACACAACATTTGGATCAATAAAGTCATCCATAAGAAGAGATGAAAAACCTCATCCCCGAACTCCTCGAGTCTGTTGTGTAGGATACACTGTAGTCTTAGGAGTTGTAGAAGGTATTGAAATATCCTCCTTCCTGGAACTACTAGGCTCTGAATCTCCTCCACCATGGCTGGTACTAGTTGAGGATCTCTAAAGTACTTGTCTTATGAACTCAGGAAGCTGCTGAGGAGTGATCTAATGTAATGTAGAGAGAGTCTGATAAGAATCCACAAGATCACTCACTAAATAGGAGCTCATCTGGAACAGACGACCTCCGGTAAACTTGCAATCTCAATAGGCAATGGTAGCTCATAACAAATATATGTGTCATAAAATGGATCCATCTCATTGCGATAGGGGCAGTACAAGAACACAACATATATCTCCCCACATGATTGAAAGTCATCTCATCAACCTGAGTAGCAATGTTGGTAATGCTATAATACATGCCAGCGCGTGCCTCCTCAACTACCATATCATCAGCACCACCTGTAACCAAATCCAAACCTTTCGAAAAAACTGAAAGGTTTTTACCCACCATTTCCCTCTTACTAGGGGGTTGTGTATCATGGTGTCTAAATCTGTTTGCAAATCTGCCCCTACCCTACCCAACATGTCATGAAAAGTTTGTGTAATCAACATCATATCCTAGATGAAATTCTTCATACAATTATTTGTAGAAATACTGTGGCAGCTCATGCTTCTACAGCCACCTATGATGTGTCGCCAACCATATAAGATATATGAATGGTTCAACAATAGGATCCTCACATCTAGTGACCCAATATCCTCTAACCACAACCATTTTCATGTAAAATGGGAAATGGATTTCACATTCACTGCAGAAACATCTCTATCTATTATTTTCCATTTAACCGTGCCATAGACAGTGTGAGATAAAATCCTATAAAAATGCTCAATGTGAGGGTCATCATATGTGTTGTATGATTGAGCAATCATACAGATCAACTCATCTCTAATTTATTCTAATTTATCCCTATTGGCCAGCACACGAGTGTTATTTAAAGTCCACTGTACTATGCTAGAGAGATCGGCATTCTCAAAATAGTCTGAGTATGAGAAGTCTTTGAATTATCAAGAGTACTCTTAGGAGTCTCAGACCTACGTGAGGTCTGCTGAGGATCAGGATGCACACTCTGCTCAGAAAAAAATGTTGCAAACCACTAGAAACCATATCTAGATGTGATGTGAAATGTATGAATGTGTGTGTGTGTGTGTGTGTGTGTGTGTGTGTGTGTGTGTGTGTGTGTGTGTGTGTGTGTGTGCGCGCGTGTGCGTGTGTGCGTGAATCTCCATGTATACATTAAATTGAATTACAAACAAGTTCATATACAATGTATGCCACAAACAAAATGAAACATTGTACAAATATGCTTGAGTTAAACATTTTAAACAAAACAAATCAAATGAACTACGACCTATAGACATTGAAACTGAAAGATTACATTGCAAAATAAATTACATGAACATACACATGAACTTATTTAACATAAAAATTATAATATGCATATGCGACTACACCATTATAGATAATGATTATGATCATTTTATTAAACTAGAAAGTTATGCAAATATTAATTTAATGATAATCATTCTATCATAATTGTACTTCAAATATAAAATTTCGTAATAGGCATATAATATTGGAGTAAAATAGACAATCACCTAATTTATTAATAAGTCATTAATTAGGTTCCTTTTACTTTATCTAGGGTTTTCATTTTGCTTTTATAGCCAAATTCATTAGTGTAAAATGTAATCTAGTTAATCTACTTTAACTTTTCACAATTTGATACAAAACTCTTGATCTTTGGATTTAATTCATATGAGTTATTGATAAAATTTTATTTCACTATCAGAATCCAAAGTGATTTTATGTGGTGAAATGTGATAAGCTACATTGAGATGCTCCTACATCATATCTACACAATAATTTTGAAGAATACTTTTATAAATTACTACTTTTTATGTGGCGACCACATGCACATGTTTCCCTTTGATGTAATTTTAAAAAATATCACATTTTAATTCCTTTTTACCTAAATACCTTAGATTATCATTTAAGTATTAGAACAAAAATGCACATTTTAAAACTAGATATAAAATTTTATATTTCACATTTTTACACCATGTTAATATTCTAGCTATAAGTGCTTCAAATCTTTACCCCAACTATAGAATATTATCCCCTTTAGGATATTTGTTAAAAAAAATTCCCATTTTCTAGCCCATTACCTTATAGTTATCCAATCAACCCACTAGCGCACTCCCAAAACCATGGTAATATGACAAACAAAATCAAACTCCACAAAAGGATTAAACCAAAGATCAAAGGATTAAAAACATTTAGGAAATGTCAATGAAGCTATTAAAATGTTCTAAGAATTCTAATCAAAATAATGATTAATGGGAGGGAACCAGCATTTAGAATCATGATTTGGGGGTAGAACTTGAGAGAAGTACGGGATATATGGAGCCAAGGCTTAAATAACTAAAGATATAATTAGAAGTTGAAATGATGAAGTTCACTATATAGTAGTTATTGCATGAAAGGGTTCTAGGATTGGAAAAGGTTCCACAAAGTGATATGCAAGTTTGGAAGACAAAAATTAATCAAGCTTGTTAGTGGCTAATTTATTAGAAACACTCTCTCCGATACATGACTATTTTGATGTATATATTTTTGTCATTTATATTTTTTCTAAAAATCCACTACATTTCCCAATTGCTAATCAATCTAAGTTTGGTCTTTCATATTTTCTAGTTCATTTGGATCCACAACTACCATGTTCGAGCCTATTTGTTAAGAATACAGTCCTTGAGCTTACGAACCTCGAATGAAGAAATGAGAAGTGTGTTTATGGTTAGTGCTATCATATGCAAACTCAATTAATGGTAAGTAAGTTCCCATATTTTTGTTCACAAGTCCTCAAGAATTTGGTTCACTCTCTTTTTGTTGATCAATCTTAAGGTGATGGGTTGTTCTATAGTCCAACTTACCTCCCAATTATGTGTATGTTTTCTCAAAACTTTGACATTATCCAGGTGTCTCAAATATGATCTTATCCAACATACCTTTATTAAATATGATAATATTTGGCACTCCATGAAACTAAAAGATCTCCTAAACTCTTGGAAGGTATACATGGATGCCTAAATGTAATTAGAGAGATTTTTTGTAAATTATATTCTCTTATATTGTTTGTAATTATATGTTTTTTTGGTTGTATTTTCCATTTGAGGATACATTGATTGAGCCATTTAAAATAATTGAATGTATTTACTATTGTTGAAAGATGCTTTTGAAATCCCTCCAACCTTAATTTTAATAAATTAACATAATATACATATATTATTATTAAAACAATTAAAAAATAATAATTTAAAAAAGAAAAAAAGCCTTTCAGCCCCACTTGCTCGGCCGAAAGACTTCTTAGCCCCCCTCCCACTCTAGCTATTTTGGACTGTGGAAACGGGGGGCTAAGTGCAGTCAGCGGATATATATAGGGTCGAGTACTACTCAGTCGAATATACCCCACCACCCATCCTCCACGTAGGCACCATGTGGCACCATGCAGACTCAACCGAGTCTGTAATAACCCACCATAATTAACTCAACAAAATTGAGTATTCTTTTTTTTGTGTGTTTAATTTAATCATTATGTGTTTGATTCAATCGCATAATCTGGGCATCCATCCATTTGGATTAGGCATTCATCCATCCGGGATGAGCATCTAACCATACGAGCTAGGCACCTTTCCATATCGGACATAAGATTTAATCTATCCAATACGGGATAGGCATCTTCCAATACGGGGTAGGCATCTATCCAAATCGGGATAGGCATCTACCCATGCGAGGTAGGCATCTATCCAATCGGGATAGGAGGTGCTCTGGCCAGAGACTTAGACTCATCGGGACCATTCGGGTCCTGAGCCACTCACTAAGTACTGCACTCTTCTAACAAAAGTGCACCGAGGTCGCCATCCTTAGGAGTAATTAAATAACATAATACAAGCTTGAATTCCGCCTCAAAATTAGGCTTAAAGCCTCGGGAAGTCAAGCGAATCCATACGAGATTCCTTCCGAGTATGCATTGAATTACTTTTTCCCATTTTAATTATCTTTCAAATTAAGATTCTATTCAATCCTTCTATACCAAGCCTAGACCCCACCCATGAATGCCTGAGTACGAGGGACAACTTCGTCGCAAGACTGCCTACATACCTGCTTCAGCTCAGGATCAAGGCGTAAAGTATGTAGCTCTATTTTCTACTCTATGGTTTGATGTAAACTGAGTAGTGGGTACGCAACCCTTTCTAGGGTCAATATCCCACACAGTTTCTCTGCAGTTGCTACCCACGATGGTAGCGCTTAAGCAAAGGCTCAAGATGGCCTATTTCTTGTGGCCTAAAACAACTAGATCCTAACACCTATCATGAGCGTCACCCTTGACCAAATTGTCAATCACCAATATCCCTTCAAGATTTAAAAAAATCAATTTCATAAAAGCATTTTACTTAAACCAACCCTAAAGGGGGTTTACTATGTTTTCTCTCAATGGATGAAAAAGCATTTAAAAATTATCTTATTAGATTATCGATCCAAGGGAGATTACCCGCCCCTTGGATTTTAACTTCCAAGTGTCCCTTATTACTCCCCGACGATTTATAGGGACAATGCCACAAACATCGCTGATGTAGCTTTATTAGGCGTTAAGTGCAGTAGTTCAACATGACGACATTACCTGTAAGTGTGACCTAGAGGCACCATATATACCGAACGCTACTAGGTTTAGGTTTCCATCTTCCTTTATTTAGTTTACTAACTAAGAAGCTATGAAAACATCATGCTTGAAAACAATTACTAATTGAACGTGCATAATTTCTAATTGATTGAAATAACTACTTGAAGAATTACGTAGAATAAAACCATAACTTGAAATATAACTTGGATACGAAAAACTTGCATATTAATAATTACATGTGTACTTGCATGATATCGGCACAATAATCCCCAATATTTAGAAACTTTTCTAAGTTAAATTCACAACTTAAAATTTATACTAAGGAAGGAATTTAATATTCCCTAAATTGTAATTATTAACAATTAAAATTAAAATTTAAGCAATTAACTTTAATCCCAAAGTAATTACTAGAAATTTCTAGTTTACAAATTAAAAGATTATATAAAAAAAAAAAAAAACTGTTTAATAAATGAAAAAAGAATAACAAATTTATTGTTTTATTTGCAAATGGGGAAGTGGGGACCATGGGTCCCATCACCCCTTTGCGGTCCTGCATATGCAGGCCCGCAGGGTTGAGGGGCCTCATGGTCCCCTCCACTCCCCTGCGGCCACGGACAGTGACCGCATGGTAGTGGGGGGTACCGCTACCCCCAGTAGTTTTAATACCCGCCATCCTGCACGCTGCCATCATGCCTTCGAATGTTTTTCGGAGACCGCGCCGTAGTCATTAATGCATTTTGACATTTGAATGCAGTTTATTATATTTAAAATGTGACTTTAATATGCATTAACATTCAAAATAACTTTATATATATATATATAGTTTCATATTCCCTTACTTTAAAAAAAACAAAACAGATTTATTTATGAAAGTAAGAACAAAAATAGATGATCAAATAAATATCATTTTTTTTAGATTGATTTTCACAGTAAACAGGAATTTAACATTTACAAAGAGGGAGAGAGAGCTTTATCCAACATTCATAGGGAGGGAGTTTAATTCCAGATTTCAGAGGGAAATTGTTTATTTCTAGGATTCATTTCCAGTATTCACAGGAGGATTTTATTCAACTGATATTCACAGAGAGGTCTTTGTTCAACTCATAGGGAGATTTATCTAATTAATAATCACAGAGAGATTCAAAATAATCACAGAGGAAATAATCGCAGTGAAACCTATCCTTTCTTTTCAACTAATTTTCACAGAGAAAATATATAACCAGATGATGAAATCAAATGAGAATATCACAGAGGATTATTCACAGTGAAATCTATCCTTTCATTTCAACTAATTTTCACAGAGAATATATATATAACTAGATAATGAAATCAAATGAGAATATCACAGAGGATTATTCATAGCAAAATCTATCCTTTCATTTCAACTAATTTTCACAGAGAATATATATATATATAACTAGATAATGAAATCAAATGAGAATATCACAGATGATTATTCACAACAACATCTATTAAAAGGATGAGATTCAGATTTCTATTCGGAAAACCAGAGAGATGAATAAAGATTGATCTAATCTAGTTCTCAGCAAGAAACTGAAACAAATTGATCTGATTCTCATCAAGGAAATTGAAACAAATTGATCTAATCTAATTCGCAACAAGACTAAGATGCATGATTCAAAATAAAATAAAACTAAATAAAAGAACCTAGATGCTTGCAATTGATGTAGAATCCCCTATGAATCCTTCAATTATCCTCTCTTGATCCTTCAAACTTGAAAGAAATCCTCCAAAGCAATCTTAGCTATTTTCAAAAATGAAATATGACTACCAAAGAAAAATTTACTTGAGAGAAGAATTTCTTTATGGAATAACCAACTCCCATTTTTGAAAACTTGCATATCATTTATAAGAAAAATCCCTCTATTCCACTATCTAGAATTTTAATTAAAAAAAGGAGATTCTTTCCCAATTTTGGACTTCATGCAAATTGATTAGACTTAGTGGAGGAGTTACATGCAAGGTGGTGGAGAATCCTCTAGAAGCTTCTTATTCTTCCTAAAACATGTGCCATAATTGGATGTGGAAAACTAAATAAATAAATAAGAAAAATGTATATTTTCCATGTGCGTGTGTGTGTTTTATTATGTTATCCTTTTATAATATTCACTCAATCATTTAAATAGCTTATCCAGAAATATAATAGAGTTTGTATTTTAAATCCAAAAGTGATAAGGGAGGGTTGTGACATCCTTGCCCCCTTAATTTGTGCATCGTCCCGATGCAGTATAGTTCATGATTAAAACAAAAATGGAAACAACTGCTGCATTTCCTTAGTATCTTCCCACGTGGCATTCTTTTCATCATACTGGTCCCATTGCACTTTGCACTGATCAACCTCTTTGTTCCACAATTGGCACTGGTGCCTCTCCAAGATTTTGAATGGCTCTATCATTATTCCTCCCATTTCCTGGACCTGTAAAGCATCCCAATTCAAAATGTGTTTCTCATCAAGTACATACTTCTTAAGAAGAGATGCATGGAAGATATCATGGATTCGGCTCAATTGGGGAGGTAAGGCCAACTGGTATGCAACTGGATTAACCCTTCCCAATATTTAAAAGGGTCCAACATAACGAGGTGCAAGCTTAGTCCTTTTCCCAAATCTTATGGAACTCTTGTGTGGCCTAACCCTTAGGAAGACTTTCTCTCCCACCTTAAACTCCCTTGGTGTCTTGTTTTTCTCTGCATAAATTTTCTGCCTATCTGAGGCTTCCTTCAATCTTTGCCTAATTTCCTTAGTTTTCCTCTCCATCTCTTTCAACATATCTAGTCCAACAATTGCTCTATCTTCAAGACTATCCCAACTCAAAGGTGTTTGACATGGCCTTACCATACAAAGCTTCAAAAGGTGCCATTCCCAAAGATGTTTGATATGTATTATTGTAAGAAAACTCTACCAGAGGTAGGTACTCTTCCCATTTCTTCTGTTGCTCCATGCAACACATGCGAAGTAGGTCTTCCATAATCTGATTTGTCCTTTCTATCTAACCATCAGTTTCAGGATGGTATGTGGTACTAAAATTTAGTTGAGTTCCTAGAGCTGATTGAAGAGTTGTCCAAAACCTTGAAGTGAATCTAGCATCTCCATCTAATATGATTTTCTCTGGTATTCCATGCAACCTAAATATTTCCTTAACAAAGCGCCTAGCCAAGGTAGGTGCATCATCCATCCGATTCCCTGGTATAAAGTGTGCCACCTTAGTGAGTTTGTCAATTACCACCATTATTGCATCATGCCTAGAAGGTGACATGGGTAACCCTTGCACAAAATCCATGCTAATAACTTGCCACTTGTGTTGAGGTACATTGTGCAATTGTAACAATCCAGCTAGATGTCTATGTTCTGCCTTTACTCTTTGACACTCCAAACATTTAGCCACATACTTGACAATGTCATTCTTCATCCCTTGCCAAAAGTATAACTTCTTTAGATCTGCATAAAGTTTGTTAACTCCTGGGTGCCCTAAATAAGGGGCATTGTGAGCCTCCGACAAGACTACTTCCCTTAAGTTCCTTGAATTAGGAATATAGATTCTATTATTGTATCTAAGCAACCCATCTTCATCTAATGTATACCCTTCAATCTTAGGATGAGTTGGATCATATTCTAAAGTCAATTTGACCTGTTCATACCATGGGTCATGCCCTTGTTCATCCATTACTTGCCTTTTGAAAGAAGTTTTGAATGTTGCTATAGTCATCAAGTGTCTCCTCCTACTTAAGGCATCTACCACCCTATTTTCCTTCCCCTTAATATATTCAATTTCAAAATCATATTCACTTAGAAACTCTAACCACCTTCTTTGTCTAGCATTTAAGTGGGGTTGGGTAAAGATGTACTTTAGTCCTTGGTTGTCTAACTTTAACTCAAAGGGCTTCCCTAGTAAGAAGTGTCTCCATTTTTGTAGGGCATGCACAATTGCTACCAACTCTAAGTCATGGGGTGCATAATTGACTTCATGAGTCTTTAGCTTCCTGGATTTGTAAGCTACTACCCCATCATCTTAGACAAGTACTCCTCCTAACCCTTCAATAGAAGCATCAGTTACGACTGTGAAGTGTCCATTTGGATCTAGTACTTTTAGAATGGGTGCTGAAATTAGTTTCCCTTTCAAAATTTGGAATGCCTTATCACTTTGTTCTGTCCACACAAACCTTTTACCCTTCTTTTGTAATGAGGTGATGGGGTTTTCTATCTTAGAGAATCCTTTCAGAAACCTCCTATAGTAACCTGCTAGCCCGTTAAAGCTTCTTACCTCTGAAACATTTTTAGGGATCAGCCATTCTACTATTGCCTTTATCTTATCTGGATCAACTTCTATTCCTTCCTTTGATAATATATGCCCAAGGTAGTGAATCTTTTGCTCGAAGAAGGCACAATTTGACAATTTCCCATATAACTTATGTTCTCTCAACCTTTGCAAAACTATTTGTAGGTGTACTAAATGTTCCTCCTCATTCCTAGAGTAAATCAATATGTCATCCAGAAATACCAAAACAAATTTATCCAAGTAGTCATGGAGTACACTATTCATTAGGTTCATAAATGTAGCTGGGGCATTGGTTACACTAAACGGAACTACTGTGAACTCATAATGCCCATATCTAGTCCTGAAGGTTGTCTTCAGAATCTCTTCCTCCTTAATTCTGAGTTGATGGTATCCTGACTAGAGGTCTATCTTTGAGAAAACTGCTGCTCCTTTCATTTGGTCAAAAAGATCCTCTATTCGAGGTAAGGGATACCTACTCTTTATTGTGACCTTGTTCAACATCCTATAGTCGATGCATAGTCTTAAGGTTCCATCCTTCTTCTTAACAAATAAGACTGGCACTCCCCATGGTGATACACTTGGCCTTATTAATCCCTTAGCTAAGAGTTCATCTAATTGCATTTTGAGTTCTTGTAATTCAGTTGTGTTCATTCGGTAGGGTGCCCTTGATACTGGTTCAGCTCCTGGTAGCACTTCGATAGAAAAGTCAAACTTCCTTTTAGGAGGTAAGCCGGGTAATTCTTCTGAAAAAACATCCTTGAATTATTTTAAGAAAGGGGTATTTTCAAAGGTTGGTGTATTTTCCTCTTTTCCTTCATCAATTCCAACCATATAGATTAGGCCTCCTCTTCTTCTTTCCTTCTTTAATTGCATGACTGATATGGTTTCTATATTAATTGATTTAAACTTTCCTTGGATTTTGACCTTCTTCCCCCCATCATCCAAACATTCAACAACTTTGTTATAGCAATCTACATTAGCTTGATGGTCTGTTAAACAACTCATTCCAAAAATTACATCATATAATCCTAGGGGTGCCACATAGAGATCTACCCTTATTTCAAACTCAGGAAATTGTACCCTTGCCCTCGGCAAACACTTAGTTAGTTCTCGATTTAAGATTTTTAAAATTTAATTTCTACCATTGCAAAACATTCCCCTAGTTGTATAAATTGAAGTGAGCATAAGGCCTAGATTTGAACCTTGGCTCTGATACCACATGTAATAACCCACCATAATTAACTCAACAAAATTGAGTATTCTTTTTTTTGTTTGTTTAATTTAATCATTATGTGTTTGATTCAATCACATACTCTGGGCATCCATCCATTCGGATTAGGCATTCATCCATCCGGGATGAGCATCTAACCATATGGGTTAGGCACTTGTCCATACAGGACATAAGATTTCATCTATCCAATACGGGATAGGCATCTACCCATATGGGGTAGGCATCTATCCAAATTGGGTTAGGCATCTACCCATGTGGGTTAGGCATCTATCCTATCGAGATAGGAGGTGCTCTGGCTAGAGGCTTAGACTCATCGGGACCATTCGGGTCCTGAGCCACTCACTAAGTACTACACTCTTCTAACAGAAGTGCACCGAGGTCACCGTCCTTAGGAGTAATTAAATAACATAATACAACCTTGAATTCTGCCTCAGAATTTGGCTTAAAGCCTCGAGAAGTCAAGCGAATCCATACGAGATTCCTTCCGAGTATGCATGGAATTACTTTTTCCCATTTTAATTATCTTTCAAATTAAAATTCTATTCAATCCTTCTATACCAAGCATAGACCCCACCCATGAACGCCTGAGTACAAGGGACAACTTCGTCTTAAGACTGCCGACATACCCGCTTTGGCACGTGATCAAGGCGTAAAGTATGTAGTTCTATTTTCTACTCTATGGTTTGATATAAACTGATTAGTGGGTACGCAACCCTTTCTAGGGTTAGTGTCCCACACAGTTTCTCTGCGGTTGCTACCCACGATGGTAGCACTTCAGCAAAGGCTCAAGATGGCCTATTACTTGTGGCCTAAAACAACTAGATCCTAAAACCTATCATGAGTGTCATCCTTGACCAAATTGTCAATCACCAATATCCCTTCAAGATTTAAAAAAATCAATTTCATAAAAGCATTTTACTATGGTTTCTCTCAACAGATGAAAAATCATTTTAAAATTATCTTATTAGATTATCGATCCAAGGGGGATTACCCGCCCCTTGGATTTTAACTTCCAAGTGTCCCTTATTACTCCTCGACAATTTATAGGGATGATGCCACAAACATCGTTGATGTAGCCTTATTAGGCATTAAGTGCAGTAGTTCAACACAATGACATTACCCGTAAGCATGACCCAGAGGCACCGTATATACCGAACGCTACTAGGTTTAGGTTTCCATCTTCCTTTATTTAGTTTTCTAACTAAGAAGCTATGAAAACATCATGCTTGAAAACAATTACTAATTGAACGTGCATAATTTATAATTGATTGAAATAACTACTTGATGAATTACGTAGAATAAAACCATAACTTGAAATATAACTTGGATACGAAAAACTTGCATATTAATAATTACATGTGTACTTGCATGATATCGGCACAATAATCCCCAATATTTATAAACTTTTCTAAGTTAAATTCACAACTTAAAATTTATACTAAGCAAGGAATTTAATATTCCCTAAATTGCAATTATTAACAATTAAAATTAAAATTTAAGCAATTAACTTTAATCCCAAAGCAATTAACTTTAATCCCAAAGTAATTATATAAAAAAAAACTATTTAAAAAATGAAAAAAGAATAACGAATTTATTGTTTTATTTGCAAATGGGGAAGTGGGGACCACGGGTCCCATCACCCCTTTGTGGTCCTACATATGCAAGCCCGCAAGGTTGAAGGGGCCTCGTGGTCCCCTCCACTCCCCTGCGGCCACTGACAGTGACCGTAGGGTAGTGGGGGGTACCGCTACCCCTGACAGTTTCAATACCCGCTGCTCTGCACGTTGCCATCATGCCTTCGAACGTTTTTCAAAGACCGTGCCGTAGTCATTAATGCATTTTGACATGAAATAACTTTATATATATATATATATATATAGTTTCATATTCCCTTACTTTTAAGAAAATAAAAGAGATTTATTTATGAAAGTAAGAACAAAAATAGATGATCAAATAAATATTTTTTTTTTAGATTGATTTTCACAGTAAACAGGAATTTAACATTTATAGAGAGGGAGAGAGAGCTTTATCCAACATTCACAGGGAGGGAGTTTAATTCCAGATTTCACAAGGAAATTGTTTATTTCTAGGATTCGTTTCTAGTATTCACAGGAGGATTTTATTCAACTGATATTCACAAAGAGGTCTTTATTCAACTCATAGGGAGATTTATCTAATTAATAATCACAGAGAGATTCAAAATAATCATAGAAGAAATAATCGTAGGTGAACGTATCCTTTCTTTTCAACTAATTTTCACAGAGAAAATATATAACCAGATAATGAAATCATAAGAGAATATCACAGAGGATTATTCACAGCGAAATCTATCCTTTCATTTCAACTAATTTTTATAGAGAATATATATATATATATATATATATATATATATATATATATATATATATATATATATATATATATAACTAGATAATGAAATCAAATGAGAATATCATAGAGGATTATTCACAGCGAAATCTATCCTTTCATTTCAACTAATTTTCACAGAGAATATATATATAACTAGATAATGAAATCAAATGAGAATATCACAGAGGATTATTCACAATGACATCTATTAAAAGGATGAGATTCAGATTTCTATTCGAAAAACCAGAGAGATGAATAAAGATTGATCTAATCTAGTTCTCAGCAAGAAACTGAAACAAATTGATCTAATTCTCATCAAGGAAAATGAAACAAATTGATCTAATCTAATTCACAACAAGAATAAGATGCATGATTCAAAATAAAATAAAACTAAATAAAAGAACCTGGATGCTTGCAATTGATGTAGAATCCCCTATGAGTCCTTCAATTAGCCTCCCTTGATTCTTCAAACTTGAAAGAAATCCTCCAAAGCAATCTTAGCTATTTTCAAAAATGAAATATGACTACCAAAAAAAAATTTACTTGAGAGAATAATTTCTTTATGGAATAACCAACTCGCATTTTTGAAAACTTGCATATCATTTATAAGAAATATCCCTCTATTCCACTATCTAGAATTTTAATTAAAAAATGGAGATTCTTTCCCAATTTTGGACTTCATGCAAATTGATTAGACTTAGTGGAGGAGTTACATGCAAGGTGATGGAGAATCCTCTGAAAGCTAGATACAAAGGTTGCATAATCTGATGGATGCTTGTCCAACAAGCTACAAACCAACTGAGCATCCTTTTTGTCAATGCCACAATCCTTTAGCTTTTCTCTTAGCTCATTTAATTTTGTGACATAATCTTAGATTGTATCAAAATCCTTGGGATCTAATGTTGTGAGTTCACTATCAAGCTTGTAGCTCTTAATCTCATTAACTTGACCATACAATTTGTCATAAATATACCAAGCCTCTTTGATTATACATTTCTCAATATGAAAAATGAGGTCATTTGATACATACTTTCTTAATGTGTCAAGTTCCATAGAGTTTTTAGTGAGCCATTCAACTTAAGCATTAGGATCAACCTTAGTATCAGCCTTAGGATCAGGTGGTGATGTTATTGTTCCATTTACATAATGAATGAGTGATTTTTCCATTAGTTTACTCCATGCCTTAATCTTCCATGAAATATAATTATGAGGAGTTAAAAGTGGAAATTTAGGAGAGCCCATAGCAACAAAATGAAAAAATACAAGATAGAGAGAGGCACAATCACACAAGACACCCCCCCCACCCCAAATCACTCAATCAGAGAGACCCCCCCCCCCCCAAATGATGATTTAACACTTTATACTTAGTGTGTGTACAATGGGCCACTTGCAAAACAAGACAAGGTGGACTTTTGATTTCAACTTTACAACTGCCTCAAATAGGATATAAAAGAATCCAATAAATACTCCAAGTGATCTAAACTGAGATCCAAGCAAAATACACATATCAAATAGGCCAAAAATTACCAAATACTGAAAGTATAATTTATACTTAAAATCACTGCAAACTAATGGCATATTATTAAAGTAGATGAAAAATTATGTACTTAAAAAAATGGCACCTGAAAAGAAGGTCGCATGACCCCAAACAAAGCCTCTAAAGTTGCAAAATTGAGGATTAGATAGGTGCAGTAATAAAAAACTGCAAAGTGCGAAAAACTTTGTCCATCAAAGTCAGAAAATTCCTCCATCACTACGAAGAGCACAAAAATTAGCCCAAATAAAAAAAAAATACATGCAAAAATGAGCAATATATGGCCTCTTGAAGTCGGATTGCGAAATCAAAACACCGAATGAGAGGGGGTCCAATTTTATTCAAAATACTGTTGATGCAAGCTGATGTCATTATTTCATGAGCTTAGATTTGACGACCATTTGACTGTCATCAGGTCATCGCTCCCTTCTCTTCTCGTACATATGATGTCATCAGTACGAAAAATGATGACATCGACAATGATTATGTTGGTGTTGGTGACTGGAATGTCTATATGGATGACGTGGTAGATGGGTGGCATTGACTATGCATATGGTCTGCTGATGTGTACTTCCTGCATGGTGATGAGGTGGCCAAATTGGACTGTCACACATGTGTGTACGATGCTCACTGTGCAGTGATGTGGCAGATGATGTGTCATCGCCAGGGCGTTCCTCTCATCTAATTTGGCACAATGAATATGTGACAACTAGGCGATGAGTCAGAAGTATGACCAAATGTGAGACGACTGCGTGGCGTAGGATAGGTGGTTCGCATGAAGGAGCACGGAGCCGATTGACTGGAAGTCAAAAAGCGGTTGTTGAAAGTGGACGATGCTTGGGCGGTCTCAATGGAAGCAGCGGTGGCATCGCCAGAACCCTGAAAAACACCAATTGACATGTCGGGAAAATAGGGACGATGCAGAGCTGGCGACAGATGCAGAAAGATCTGGAAGACGGATGATGTTGAGGGAAGTACGGTGGGGCCCCAGAAAAAAAATACTACAGAGTATTGGGGGGGACAGGGGTCTCGGTCCCAAAATAATAATTTTGGTTTTTTGTTTTAAATAAAACTTTTTACAATTTGATAAAAAACCGTGAAGAAATTTAAATAGATTCGTAGAAAAATAAATATATATATATATTTTGAAAAATCCGTACAATATACGAGAATAGGCGATTGTTTTCCTTCACCAAATATGGCCAAGTTTATACTCAAAATTTATGGAAATGGCCACCCAGACACAACCGTGTTGTCCAAATTGCTGTAGGACACCCCCAAAAATTCTAGATCCCCATATCCAAAAATTGAATCCTTCAAAATGTCTCCAAAAGACTAATCAATGAAGCCCTTTAGGCTCTGATACCATGTGAGATTTTGCCAAGATCAAGAGCTCAATGAAAAGTACAAAATAGAGAGACAAACTAGATGATAGGAATAAACTATATTCTATCAAGAGCAAATACCGATCAACTGGATCATCAAGAAAAATTACATACAATCTAGATAAGCTTTCTTATAAGGGCAAGGCTAAGAGACAAGACAGCACACAATAATGACATGTGTCTCAATGAGATGAAAGGGTAGGTAGGGGTAGGTAGGAGAACTAATAAAATATTCTACATGAGGTTGATCACGCACCAAAGGTAGAATTATCACTCCACAATAAGTGGATATGATAAAGTAATAACAATATCACACCATAAAAGGTGGAGTTTCTCCTACATACACACTCCCAATGTAGAACATCTCCCTAGGTGTCTCCTATGCAAACTACTATGATATGCATGTACATAAGTAAACTTAAGTAAAGTGTAATTATATCCAACATGAATAAATAGTTATACCAACACATTTAAAAGGCTTGCTTGTGTCCATATGTTGGTTATGATCATGATTCATTTGCTTCTGCATAATAGAACTTGTTTTTCAAGTTGTTCATCATTAAATTCAATATTTGTTAGGACATTTGTGATAAAGAATTCCAACAAAAATCCACATTTGAGTGTTTTTATATGATATACATACCTAGTTCTAAAGTACTCATTTTTGTCATAGGGTGGAAGGATACTAGAAAAGGTTGGGGAGACTGGTATTTTTGGTAATTGCATTTACTTAAATAATTATAAACCTTTTCAACATAGCAATTTTGTTTGGATCCTGAAATCATTTCATTCCACGAGACAATAAATAATTCCTTATAAAACTTGTCTTTAAAGTAGTCGAGAGAAAGTTCATTGTTTCCAGCAATAAGATTTAAACTTGTGCATTTTAAGCAATTCTTTTTTGTTCTTTTTATAGGAACTTTATTTCTTTAAGATTTTGTCCAGATATGCCACAACCATCACAATAGTATCAATAAATAGATTTGGTGGATGTATTTCCAATTTTCTTTGTATCAACGAATAGATCTACATGAATGGAAGTCACAAAATCTAACTTTCAAATGGAATTTGTCAAAGAAATCAATGGTGAGCATTGCCAATGAAATCTATGTTAAGCATTTGAAGCCCATGGGTGTTCCTCTTAGAGTTGTTCATGTGTTTGATTCTTTCATAGTGTTGAAATGAACATCTAGTTTGTAAATATGGAACTCTCCTCTTTCATGGTGGTTATGTTCTTTTTTCCTTGTAGTCATTTGTAGTAAAAGAGTGTGCATGTTTGTTGTGCACTTTTAGCTCCCTAGTCACATGTGAAAACACTTACTATTTGGACTACAATACAAAGTTCTTATATCTGGTTCATGGTCAACCCATTGTTACATGAAAGAGTTGGATGATTATTCATTGGTTTCTTATGTGTTACAAATTTTGGTATAATTTATATTTTATAATATTCTAAACAATGTAATTTCTCTCTGTAATGCCCACCAAAATATCCTAGAGAAATAAACCATAATCTACAAACAAATGAAGATAATTTTTTTATTTTAAGTCAACCATCACAACTACACCATCTCTAACATTATTTATTGCAACATTACAACCAATATGCATCAATGCATCTTTTAATTGAATCAACAAGAACATAATCATAGAACATATCACACAAGCGGAGTTATCATTTAACCATTAACATATCTCTATACAAACTCATACATTATATCCATTTCCTAGGGTATCTCAATGTCACTACTTGACATAAACCTAACACATCACATATCCATCTAGAACATCTTACACTATCATTCTACTAATCATTTACCTCCATACAAATATGACAAAGTATTAACATATATGCATAAATCTACCACATTTCATACCCTTTAGGTTCATTTAAGAATACCAACCAAATGTTCCTAATACCCTTCTTTATTCATCAATCATTTGACACTTCATAAATCTAAATGCATTTAACCTTATCCTACATATGGAACTAGATTATTTCCTTAAGCACAATCATTACACAACTCATCAAGAATACTATCCATATTCATATGCAAGATTATAATAGCAAGCACTTATCTACTTCCAAATAGGATTCCAAGCTACTAAACAAATTCAAGAGCCATACCATGCTACAAGAATAGACACATTCTAACATTTTGATTCCCTAATTCAACATAGGATCTCATTCCCAACATGATGATCATTTATACAACATGAACCATATAATAAGACATCATCTTATTTCAAGAGAACAGTTCTACATCATCAAGTCTAAATACATAAGAGAACATGGAACAAGCACATAGTCTCTTTTACTACATTCCATCCTAATACTTAATAATACAAGCTACATAAGTACATAATCATATTCCATATTTACAAGTCAACACAACAGAGTAATATCTCTAATGTATAGAAATCAACACCATATGAAAAGTTATGCATATTTAAGTGTCGTATATTCCATGTAAATCCACAACTACTGATTAATTTTCCATATCCCAAGATAACTTAATCTATCTCCCTTGGACCTTCAGCAAACATTATTTTTGTGCAAAAACCTATTGAAAAAGTTAATGAAGATTGTGGGCTGACAAGCCTAAACTTTCCATCATTTTTTTTTGTCTTACAAACTCTTCTCTATCTCTCACCTATGTGCTAAAAGTCAGAGCGTATGTGCTATAGTATGGAATATATGCGCATTCAGAGAAAATGTGCTACTCTGGAACTCATACGCACTATACTGATGGTCCAATGCGCTAAAAGATAGATCAAATCATTATGCGTTGGAATAGGGTTCTTACGCGTTAGTGTATCTGTTAGATGTGCTCTATAGTATAGGACATATGCGCTGTAAAATGAGTTATATGGGCTAAAATGACTTGTAGATGCTCTATTCTAGTATTCTTTCAAGAATTTGTCTTTAACCTCCGTATAAGATTATTAGAAATTTGGGGACGGGCCCCAAGATAAGCGCCAAAAATTTATGCCAGAATAGTGGCATCAGTTGATTAATCAAAAAGAAAAGAAACTAACATACCAATGAAACGTTAGATATAAAGACAGTAAACTAGTTAAACAAAATAATCCTTCAAAAGAGTCTCATTTTTCTCTATCTCATAGGATTCCTCAAGTCAATGGTTGCTCTCAGATCATTGAGCAACCAACCTTTGAAATGACAACTCTAAGAATGAGTGATAATGGATAAAAATGATCTATATGCAATATGCAACTAAGATCTATATGATAAATTTATTAAGATGAGGATTATGCTATGGTAATGATAATATACTAGCCTAATATGATATATGCTAACATGATAACATACTATACTAACAATACTTCTAAATGATTTTAAGATGATGATTAGAAACAAAGAGAGGCAGAACTTAAGACTTTGATAGACTATAACTTGGATGCATGAAACTTTTGATGATGTATAATAAGAGAAATGAGGCCTATTTATAGAAGAAATGGGAAAATAGATGGTCAAGATTGAATAATCTTAACAAGGGATAGGATTGAATAAGTTTCAAACCATGTTTTCAATTTTAGCCAATGAAATGGTGACAATTGCCAATATGAGATGGCTTGAGAGGAGAGAGAAGAGACATTAAATGCCTGAGAAGACATGGTGGTTACCTTAGGGGGTATGGTTAGGGTTGAGTTAGTGGATAATCCTTTTATCCAAAGGATAAAATAATGTGTAAGAGTTAAAGCGATAACCATGGTCAAAACAATAAATGCTTGAAAAGACCCTATGTTAAAAAAGATGGTTAATTTAGAGGATAGACTCTAACCCAGGGTAGACGGTGAATTAACCATTAATGGTTATGTAGGAGCCTTTAATGGTTTGGAAGACTTTAGAGGTTAACTATTTGAAGGCATAAAGCCTTTAATGGTTATTGAAGTCTTTGGAGGTTTTTGAGAAGTAACCTAGTTTCTTAAGGAATGTGAAAATGTTTATGAGGGGAATTAGGCTAAATTGGAATTTATTAGAAGAGTCTAGAAAGGGGTTTAGGCATGCAAATGGATTTTGTAGGATAATGCAAGTGAGAGGATTTTTAATATTTAATTAAAATAATATTGATTTATTTCAATTAATGGTTTCAACTTGCATTTAATTAATTTAAATAAATATTGATTTATTTAAATGTGTGGAAGGTATTTAATTAGATGTAAAGGGGTGTTTAATTAAATAAACATGATTTATTTAATTAATAGACTAAACTTTACTAGATGAATTAAATTAAATAAATTGAATTAACAGAGGAGGGGGTGAATTAATTAATAGAAGAATTGTTAGTGAATTAAATAGACATTAAAATATTTATTTAATATAGAAGTCATTTTTATGTGTCTACACTTACTGTTTGAGTTAATTTGTAATTTTGAAATTGTAATAAGTATTGCTGCTCTATATTGTGAATTCTTTCCCGAAGAAAGAGGAAAGAATAACATCTACTTTTAAAAAGAGGATAGGATGATGTACCACCCAAGTTTAGATTAGGACTTAAAAGTTGTAGGGTAAAAATACTAACCCGTGTCACACTTTTATAAAGGAAAATGTTAACACAACAATAACTATTCAATTTTGATGACATAAAAGTGGCATTTGTATTTTGAATTTGAAGATGGTGTAAACTGATGAAATGTGTAAAATTTGATGAAGTTTGAGTCTATTATTTTTTATTTTTTAAATTGTCAAGGATTGATGTGTTTTTTTACTTTTATAATTAAATATTTTATTGCTGAAAAATGCTAAAAATCAGGGGGTTTAGTTCCCACCAAAAAACAAAATATAAATCAACTTTTTTTTAATTTATTTTTTTTAATTTTAATTTTTTTTTATTTTATTTTATTTTTATTTTTATTTATTTTTTCTGATTTTGATATCTCTAATAGATGACATAAATATATAGTGCATAAAGAAAAAAATAAAAAAATTAATGTATATTTTCTTAGTTATAACATTTTAAAGTCGAATATACCTAAATTTGATAGTTTTTATCTCCCATCATATTTTGTTTATTTAATTTTTGACAATAATAAAAAATAAAATGCCCTTTTGGAGAAGACTCTCTCCTCTAGTGAACTATATTCTTTCAATTTTCTTTGAGGTGATTCAATATTTTTTTTGTTTTTCAAACCAGCCTCTTACCGAGCATTATAATGCCTACTTGTAGTATTTTTGAAATAATATATATTAAATCTAATTAAAACATCATTAAAAATTGCATGAGTATATTCTTGACTTTGATCTCTACAAAAAGGCTTTTTTTGTTTTTAATAAATTGAATTTACTTGTAGAATTTTGTTGTAGAACTCAGAAGTTCAAAAAAATATTCAAATTTGGTGATGTGGCTGCCACTTAGGACTTTCCGATCGGAACACTTCTAGTCAAAACATTGGAGGCTGACGTGACTGGTCATTTCAATGACCATGCCTCTTAAACCCCATATAAATAATGATTCATTTTTTTCTTTTTAAATATAAAAAATCAAGGAGTGTGAATTAATATAGTTGATTTTTGAATTAAATCAAATATTTTTTGCAAATAAAAGCAACATCGTTGATATAAAGCAGAAAAGATTTCCAATTTTTTTGAAAATTTTGGTTGAAGGCTTCTACTTTTTTCAAGTATGTTATTTTAAGTTTTTTTTTAATTAAATAAATGTACAATATTAGAAGGCATTTTCAAGTATTATTAAACTAAATATTTTTTAGATTTTATTAAATTTTTGGATGCATAATTTGTTAAATAAAATATTGCATTGAAATGTTATTTACCTTTTATTGGTGGATTCATTTATGTAATTGTTTCTTGAAAAACATTTTTTAATTGTAATGATCTATGATTTATTTTCTATATATGATATATATGTGTTTGTGTGTTTAGGTGTTAATCTGAATAGTTTGTGCAATGGGGAATAAGAGGACTAGATCAAGGTTGTATGATTGAAAAAGGGATGATAAGATGAAAGGTCATACAAAACATAGTCAACAACAATTCGTTGATGTTCAAGATCAACCTATTAATGTTCAAGAAATGACAACACGGGTAGAAGATCAAATTGGTACATCATCAAGTTTGAAATTGTTCTCAAGTATGAAAAATTTAATGAAAATGGATGAAGATAGTCTATTCAATGAAATTCCTTCCAAAGATATGGTACCTAAAAGAACAATAAAATTGCATTGTAAGAAAATGTGAGATGATTCTTTTGAAAATAAGTCTATTATTGGAAGGGCGCAATTGTTTGCTAAGTTATTTAGGAAAAGAGAAATGACCCATGTTTTGGAGTTGTTGGGTGTTGATAATAAGAAAATCTTACATGATGCATTAGTAAAAGATACTATAATTGAAAATTTGCAAGAAGCGTTGAAATGTATTGACAACACAAGTCGAGGTGTTGAATTAAGTGTTGCATGTAGAGCATTGATGACTATGATTTCTAGTAAGAAATTGTCTCTTAAAAAATAAGTTCATGCAATTTCTCAATTAATGCAGGTATCTAGAAGAACTGTTCAAAGATATATTAGGAAGAGAAATATGGTTGATGAAAACATTGAAAACAATTGGATAAATGTCTGTAGGTTTCTTCGAAAAGATATAATTTCTGAAGGTGTAAAAAGAAAGTCGTTGATTATTGGACCAACCAACCACTCTTGTGTTTCTTCCAATAGAGGGGAAACTATACAAATGATAGATGAAGATGGTACAAAAATTTCATATCCAAAACATTTTCTAGATACAACACAAAGTGAACTATTTCAAGCATTCAAGCAAGAATTTTTAGATGTGAAGATTTGTCAAAGGATGTGTAATGCCCCGCCAGGAAACCCTGAAGGGATTAAGCCATAACACAAGAATAGAGTGCAATTTTTTTTTTTAAAGTTACAACACATAAGATGCAACAAGATATCAAAGATTCAGATTACATAGCGGAAGACATCAACTAACACCTAAAGAGTTTCCCAACGAGGTTACTTAATTTCACAATTCACTTAACTCACACAATTAATCCAAAGGCTGAATATCTTAATAACGAGATAATTCATAATCAAGATAATTTTCTTTCAAAAGATGGAAATATCAATCACAAGCAAGGATTCATCCATTAAGATCCATTCATAATCTTCATTCAAGCTTTTCATTTAAAATTACAAGCCATACATCTAATATTCTAATACACTAGGATTTCATCATAACATAAGAGATCTTTCCAAGCATATTTAAATTCCTTAACAACAACTGAGCATAATTCATTACTCTAAGTTACATTCTTTCATATTCCAACTTATTGCATTTCAAAAGACGAATGCATACTAGCATCTACGATAAATCTCATCTAAACCACTTAAGCATTCAATCAACATGGCATTCAAGAAGGAACCACATATAAACATTTAAAGTTAATTCCATTTATTCACTTAACCATTCTAACATAAGTTAATCATACATGATAAAGCTGAATAAAGGAAACATAAGAGAATACATCACATAACACCATAATGATCTCGGAGTTCACCCCTAAAGGGCTACATCTCCGGGTCTGCTCAACTGCAAGACCCCTCTGATAATTAATAAAGTTAAGAATACAAGAGGTTACACCATATAATCCAGCCATCAAGGCGATACATAAACAATATACAAACGACCGCAACGGTCAATTAATACATAAACGATCCTTAAAAAGAACAGGATCCAGCTGAACATAATCAAAGCTAAAACAAGAGTCCAGGAGAGCATCCACAAAACTGAGCCATCACCACACAAGGTCTAACATGAAACCGATACTCACAAGGGCAGAGACAAAAGGATGACTCACAAAGGTACTCCTAACAGGATGAAACAACAACACACTAGTGAACGTAGGGACAAGTGTCATCACACAACCTGGTATGGATACCATGGCAAGTCTTCATAGGTCCCGGCCCCATACCCTGGGTCACTCTGGCAACCTAATCCGAGCTTCTGGCCCATCCAAGCCTCATGTGGACCCACACATCCTCTCGTGAAGACAAGGAAGATGGTTTGCCATTTCAGGCCTTCTCACAACATGTTGAGTCTATGATAGCACTCGTCCCATGTGTGAGGCACAATTATCTTATTTAGAGATTACATTCTAATCTACTTAAAGGTTATCACTTATTAGACTTACTTTCGATGGGTTACCCAGCAGCCACTTTCCTATACGACACTAGACTATACTCGGACGAACTCAAACCAAGGAATACACATGGTCAGACGAACGGAGTTCAAGAAGGGAGAAACAAACATCTTGTCAAACATGACTCAAGGGTAATCACTTACTGACGGTACTCTAACTAGAGACCCGACCAACAACGGCCAACCACAATCATCATTCGACTCACACACAAGGAGGATAAGATCAAAACGACACTACCACAATACAACAGTCAACTCGGAATCAAGGACTGAAACAGGTACCCCAAGTCAATCCATACGACAGGGTCCTATTAAACAAAGCAAAACATGCCATTTCATAATTAAAGGCGAATATAGAAATTAAACTCGCAAGGCAATAATCAGAAAAGACAATATTTCCTCAAATTGATTTAATCATTACAAGACGATCAAGTTTTCTACAAGATCTAAAACTGATTACAGTTATCTACCTCACCTATGAATAGGTTGATCTTGGTTTTCTAACTCTTAAGGTTCAAAGCATCGAACATACATATGAAGTCATAACGAGTTTTTAAACCAATTCATAATAATAAAACTTAGACAACCATTAATCAATTAAACCAGGTATTTAATCTCCAATCAAAATGTCATTAACATACTGGTCTATAACCGACCTCTATAGTTTCGCATTTTCAAACCCAGATGCATAATATGAATCACGGAAATATAATTATAAAAAGTGTGTCTAAAAGGAGATAATCATTTCCAAAAGCATATCGTTAAAGTTCTAATGCCCAATGGTTACTATTTCACTACTTTTCAATTACTCAAATGATATGTTCTACAATAGCATTTAACATCATCAATAGTAATTCCATCGCATTACAATGATTTCCCAATAACATATAACTCTCTATTCTGTTTTTAAACAATAATACCTTAATTAGCCAGATGCTCTAACTAGCTAGAAGGTAAGATATAACTTATTTGTCCAAGATTGGCCCAAAGAATAGCCACTTAATATTCGATGACGAAATTATCAATTTTAGAACTTAATCAGACAAGTGCATAAGCCACCAAAAATGGAATTGAATAATAATTAACTTATAAAATCCATTATAAAATTAATTAATACCCAAATCGACATTTATCAAGACATTGCCACCAAAGTCATAATTAAGAAACTAAAACTTACATTAAAAACCACTTACATTAAAATGATATAAAATATCCTAAGCATTTTTTTTTGAATGATAAAAAAATACATAAAAAAAAACATGATAAAAAAACGATGTTTTCATTTTAACAAAAAAACGCATTTTAAAATTTAGGCTAGGGCGGGCTGTGCCCTAACCCTAGCCGCAGGGAAGTATATGCGCGGGCGACGCCACGGTGGTGCCCGCAGGTGCCGTGGCGCCCTGCGGCCACCATCGCGGCCGCAGCCGCAGTGCTAGCTAAGCGGGAGAAGGGGGAGAAATGCGGGGGAGGGGGGAGGAGCGGGTGGAGCTCCGCTCCCCGCCCTCCAAACCCCATCCAAAGTTTTTTTAAAAAAAAAAACAAAACGCACAGGCTTAACAAAACAACAGCACGCCCAGTTCCGAATAAAATATATTTTCCATTTACACAGTTCGAATATTAAAATAAATGTTTTCATTTCCTTTAAAACACAGTTCGAACCACTAAAACAAAATGCCCATTACAGAGCTTGCTAATGGATTTCAATTCACTATAATTTCGGTTTAAACGAACAGGTTTAGATATCATATTTTCTTGAAGGTTTATCATCCTTTCCAATAACAAAGCGTTTCAAACACCCAAACAGCAATGAGGAAAATACACATTTCCATTAAAATCTCCAGCCAAACTCATAATGGTCAATCAAATTGATTTTTCAAAAACAAATTCAGAATCCTACCTTCATTCGCAATCCTGGTATAGCTGAGGGAGAGCCCAATCCTGCCAGATCCAGACCAACAATCTTCCTCTCCAAAACCCCCAATTTTTGTCCAAAATTATTTTTCCAACCAAAATTTCTCCAAAATGTCCATTTTCCAAATTTTCCCCGAATTTTGGGTTATATGGAAGAGTTGACCCCCAAAATTCTATTTTTGGAATTAAAATTCTATTTACAAAAAAATTCACAAAATTTACTCCTTTTCTAATTGTAACAACAAATCGACTTGCCTTTTTAATTTAAAAACGATTTCTCATTTAATCAAATTTAACCTTTCAAATTTCCGAATCCAACAGAATGCAATTACGTCTATTGTGATTAAATACAAAACTTTCTTTTCAACAGCATATATATAAAATGCATTTAATATTCAAAACAGTCATTTAATCGAATTTACTCCCAAATAACATAGGCAATTCATTAACAACGAAAATCGCATTACGAAAACCCGATTAACTTAATCCATAAATCTCTAATGCACAAATGCATAATTAATCAAAATAATTACTAAGGACTGATTAATCAATTTAACCAAACACACCAGGCACGCAAATCGAGAAGGACAACCAAACAGACGACTCATGAACCCAAACAAAAGGGATTACCGATGACGACTGGCGATGCTCACAGGAGCACGACTAAGGTCAACTAGGGTCTTACGACCACCTAATCCAACTCTAAGGATTAAAAGGGTACACTCAAACCTGCAATCTAGGTGAAGACGAACCTCGCACTCATGCGACTTTGTACCTGAAATATCCTGCAACCAAGAGTCATACATGCATACATATATAAACTTGATGAAAGCGTTAGCTCAATATTAATACCACGAAATAGGTACACTAACAACTTGCATACAACTAGTGTGAAAACCACATCAATAGCTATGCGTTAATTCAAACATCTGACTATAACATAATATTACGATAATCTAATCAAGATTAAACCAAGGTTAGAAATAGATTAGGGCAAGGGTACTACAGGATGCTTGAGAGATTGTGTCCTTGCTTTGTACACATAAATAAGGTACGTGAACTTCTTGTTGTCCAAATTATGTTGAATTTCATCTACACATGCAATCATATAAAAAATTCATGGCAACAATTAATCAAAATCTAGTCATTCCTACAAGTACTGACAAACATTTTTTACATCATTTGGCAGTACTTTTTAATATTTTTTACACAAATTTTTGAGGAACTCAGTAAAAAGGTATTATTTTTTGAAGAGGAGTTTATAAAGATGGGATCTAAGCAATGTCAAAAGAAAAAAAAGAGGACAATGACAACGGAAGAAATTCAAGCAAAAAGAGAGAATGAGGCAAAACGCCAAAGTGATCAAAGATCACAACAACAACAATTGAATAATACTTCTGAAGCATCTAGTTCAGTGCCCATTGTAGATGAGACCATTGAAGATATCATGATGGATGCAAGAAATGTAGAACCAAACACGGGTATGAATGTTGATGCAAATGTTGATGTGGATGCGAATCCTGGTATGTTTTTAAATCCCCAAGACTATGATGCCAATCAAATTGCTGATTTAAATGAAGCTGGATATAAATTTCATACACCAATACAAAAAGAAATAAAAAATGAAAATATTACACCACCCTCTCTGAAAGAAAATGAATGTAATATGTTTACTATTTATAGCAATGTGCTAGATAATCTTAATGGGTTAGTTTCTTGGAGACAAATCAGAACACATGCGAACAGATTATATAAACAATTTTTCTATAATAAAAAGTTAGGATTCTAATGTCAATTAATGCTACAAATAATAAAAATGTTAAAAATGCGTAAAGTCATGAAAAAAATAGGTATTTATGCAAAACCAAAAAGAAAAGATGAATCATATGAGAAAGTTGTATCTACTATTGCCAGTGCCATCGATTCTATCAGAAAAACAAGTCGATCTAAAGATAAGAATGCAGCACGTAGAGTTATAATGACTACTATAGTTGACAAAATGATTGTTAGTAAAAGAATGTTAAGTGATATAAGTGGTTCTTTGAACTTACATCGTAGAACCTTGTCAAGAGCGGCTGAAAGAAGAGACACAATTGAAATCGATCCACTAAACCATTGTTGGAGTTTTAGTGGTAGACTTCAAAGGTCGGACATGAAATTAAATGATGAAACTAAACAATTAATTGCAAAATTTTGGCATGATAACACTAGAGTTTCATCAAATGCTAGAGATGTTTTAAAGTTAAGGGTGGGATCAAAAATCCATGACCCTCATCCAAAACATCTTCTTGACATGACTCAAACTGAATTCTTTAAAAAATTTAGTGATGAATCTGTGTTAATGAATTTACGAATTAGTCAAAGATCATTTGAAAAATGTAAACCCTGGTATGTCAAAATAAATAAACAAAGAATATCTTGTTGTTGTAAAACTCATGTTCAGTTTCGTTACTATTATGATGTTTTTTGATATATACGTTGTGTGTTGCATGGTAATGATCTTGTGCAGGATTGTGGTGTTTATGTTCTACTAGAAACTATAAAAGATTTTATTGAAATTTTATATTGTAAACCACCTAATGAACAATTATTTATTTCCAGTTCATGCATTTATGGCTTTTGCAATTTATGTGTGTACTATTCTTTGATAGGTGAATGTTTGCATGAACATGTTTCATCTGAGTTTGGACAAAAAATGGTTGATGTTAGGAGATTTAAAAATATGGAATACCCTCTAAATGATGAAAAGATGGGGAAAGATTTAGAATTGATTACAAAATAGAATAGTGTGAATGCATTTATCAGTGAGTTTAAAGGTCATATTGTTCCGAAATATGTGAAACATTCCCAACATGCCCAATGGCTTGATGGACAGTTTCACATATGCAAGAACACATTTCCAGTTGGAACAATAGTATCAGTTGTTGATTTTGCACAAAATTATACTCTAAAACCACAAGAGGAAACTCAATCACAATAATACAACTCACTGTAAGTGGCCATATTTGTGCACATTATATATAGACACGACCATGACAGTACAAAAGATAACAAATTTTTTTTGAGGGAGTATCATTGCTATGTTAGTGATAATCGATTACACTCTTCTGAGTTTGTTCAACATTGCTTCAAGGTATTTCATGATAATCTTAAGGAAAGATAAATTAACATGGAACAACATATGATATGGTTAGATAACTGCATTGGACAATTCAAAAATGCAAGAATGTTTTATTGGCTATGCAAAGTTCACAAGATAACCAATGTCCAACATTTATGGAGTTTTTTTGAAGTGGGACATGGTAAGGGGGAACACGATGGAGGTGGTGCCTATGTAAAAAGACTCTTTCTAGAGAATAATTGAAATTCGAGGATGTAGCAAAATTCAGAGATGCTCGTGCAGTTGTAGATTGGTGCAATTCAAAGTTGTCAAAAGGATCAACTGAAAACTCTGCAATTCAGCGTTTCTTCTGGTTGATAGAGGAAGATAGTATTCCTATTCAGCATGATTGTAATACCATCATTATATTAGCTAAGTGGCATTCGTTTAAGAGTTCTAATTCAAACACATGGACTATATTCACAAGGCAGCTTGCTTGCTTTTGTTAGTTTTGTGTTTCCGGAGATTGGGAATTTTGTGAGAATAAAGAATGGGTTGAAGAATGGCAACAAAGATCATTGACACCCATAGATGCAAATGATCTGCATGAAATAACTGATGAAGATATGGATAAGATGTTTGCATCAAATGACTATGATCACATTTCAGATCTTATACAACAAGGTAAAATTGTTTTTGAAATTTGTTTTGATTTATTAAATAGTACATATTTATGAAATATTACAGTGTATATTTTTGTTTTTATTTCTTATTAAATATTAAAATAAAATTGTTTTGTGCACAAGACATGTCTATGTTGTTGTTGCACCAGAGGACAATGAAGAGATGTCAGAGTATTGGTTGGCTTGATGTGTAGAGCCAAAACATAATCTAACCACTCCTCGAGTAGATGATGATGGTTATGACTATCCAACAAGATCTGTGGTTGTTGTTGTCACTTGCCTATACAAATGTCTAACAAGAAAGAATGGATTGCCCGCATTTGAAGATTATGAATTAGAGAAGAAGATTATACATTACTCGCATTTGGTAGTGGCAACTAATATAAAATTGGATAGATATCGTGGCAGGCCTGCTAATAAACAATTATGGACTCTCTCTATGGAAGAGCACGAGACAATTATAGATGTTTTGCAAAAGAGAGAGGATGCAGATGGTATAACGGATTGAATATCAAGTAACTTATAATTTTAATCCTTAATCCACCTCCCTTTTAAAAGTTGTGATGCATATTTTATATAGCATTTTAAATCATGCATCATAATTATAAAATCTAATCTAGTAATTTTGTTTTAGGTCTACCACAAGTATAAGGCATTAATGAAAACAAAGTTATTTGTGCATACTTTATGTTCCATTTTGAATAATTACAAGTAAGTTAAATTTTTGTATGCTTTATGCTTTATGTTGTATTTTAAATTCAATGCATCCTCATTATAAAAACTAATCATATGTATTTTTTTTCCAGGTCTCTTAGAGTAGACTTGGCCTGAATGACTACTATTTTTTGTGCATACTTTATGTTGTATTTTAAATTCAATGCATCCTCATTATAAAAACTAATCATATGTATATTTTTTTTCTGGGTCTCTCAGAGTAGACTTGGCCTCAATGACTACTATTGTTTGTGCATAATTCATGTTGTATTTTGAGAGATACAAATTAATATTATTATAATTTAAATAGACTGTTTATTTTATTTTAGATAGGTCTTCTTGATTACATTTTTTGTAATATATATAAATGAGAGACTATTGGTCAAGTTTATGAATGAGATAATTATGTTTTAATCAAGTTCTATTCAATATATTTGTTTTGATACTTTTCTCTTATCATCATTATTATTGTAATGGTAATTATATATTTGATTATATTTTTTGCTTATCTATTATGATTAATACTTTTTAATTTAGAATATGTTATAATTATAAGATATGTTTTGATACTTAGTTCATGATGTACACCTTTAGTTTATCTAATCACAAGAGCTATTTAAATAAAATTCCAAAAATAAAATTACAAGTCCACATAATCCATATAAAGTTATTTAAGCACAACTTCCATAAATAAAATTTCAAGTCCACATAATCTATATACTATCTAATCCATATATATATCTAGATGGTAACATGATGAACTCCACATAATATCTAATGTGCACAAAATATATAAAGTATGCACAAAATATATATGACCTAATCCTATTATTCAACTATCCATATATATAAAGTATGTGCACATGTAAACAAATGTGTAAAGTCCATAAAAAAGTACATATCATATAAAAAATTACATGTACATCATATCAGAGCCAAATAAATAGTAAAATCTAAGTGCTATCATCAATAACATCTCGTGGTCTCTTCTCCCCGAGACGTGGTCCAGATCCACCCATCTCATGTTGTACAAGGAAAAAATAATATTAAAATACTTAAAATTAACTATTAAAAGATTCATTTATCAAATATAGTTGGAATTCATAAATTAAGTTACAAACTTACCATATGCTCATCAAATCCTCTAGCAGTATCTCCTCTAGCAGTATCTTGTGCAGTATCAACACCAAATGTAGTGCTACCTAACTCCTGTACAAGTTCAAATTCAAAGTGTCCAATTAAATCTTAAATGAAGAGTCAAAATAAGATCAAATTAAGTATTACATATTAATACCTCAAAGGATGTTGATGTGCATTCAAATTGGCTCCAATAAAAATTATGAGGATAACCTATCCTAATAGTAGTGTCCACTTGCAAACATGCATTTAATGAAATCATATTCAGTGAACATATATATATGTGTACTAAAAAATTTCAAGTTAAGTTACAATGTTGTAAGAGTTCATATTTAATTTATGAATTCGAAGATACATACCATAGATGGTGTCACAGTAGTCACACCCTCTTCTTGATGTGATGTAGAGGATCCCTCATGACCTAGATCCTGGAGAAAGAAGCATTCAATGTATCAACATGAAAATTTATATAGTATATGATGATAACATATTAACCTAAAAAGATAGTACAATTTCTAGATAGAAATTTATACTATACCCCATAAGGTGTGTTGAGTTGTGTTCTACTAGATGCAATCTTGACTCTAATATTAGGTGTAGTCCTTATCTACATAAACCAAATTTATTTAATGAAGTATTAGATTGTATAAAAAAAAGACATGCACTTAATTTATACCTATATTTAATGAAATATTTAAATATTGACATGTACATGTATATATATCTATACTTGGTCAAGATGATCATCAGAGCAAAGAAAATCCATATATGATGTCATCATACTATCATCTGTTGCATAATGCTCAGCTGAAACTGAAGCAGATCCTAGATCAGTAGTAGGACCTACATACGTCTCATGACAACTCGAACACATATATGGCATCCATCAAGGAGCGAATGCCATGTGAGAAGCTTTCTCACTCAGGTTACCTGTGAGAGAAGTCAAAACATCTAATGTAGAAATGAATAATGTATTCTGCACATCTACAGGAATCAATGGAGCAACAAGTGGAACTATGGGTGGATCTAGTAGGGGATTATTACTCTGTGCCCCTAATCTATGCTATGGCATTCTACGACCAACACCCTGGAATGACTTAATATCAAAATAATTTGGTTTTTGGTGCATTACAAACTCACAATATAATTTCTTCAAAAAATAAAAAGCGACCTCATAATTACGATGTGGTGGATAATAAAAGTCCATCCACCATCTATCCCAAAAGTGTCTATCCATTTTTGGATGCACACACCACCTAATTGAAATGCTTTTCTGGTTAGGTTGCATTGGTTCTCTTGTTTTAAGGTTAGTAAAATATGGACATAAATGAGCTTTGGTTATTTTGAGATCAGTGATTTGCCTATAAGCTAAACCATTGCCATAAAAATCATGCAACTCTTGTCGTCGTCTATGAAATTGATCTAATTGAGAATCAACAGATCTGACTTGACAATAGTTTGCATTGATTTTGCAAACTCTAGAAGATGCGGTGGCATGATTGACTCATTTTGGATAGCAGTAATATTTTGTTCAATCACTTGTAGGTTTTCATTAATTTGTTCTCTTAAATGAATTTCATCCAATCTAGGGGTGGAGGTGGAGGTGGAGGTGGAGGTGGAGGTGGTGGTGGTGGTGGTGGTGGTGGTGGAAGTGGAGGAGGAGGAGGACGGGGTTGCGGTGGGGGATTTTCACCTAATAGTTCATCTATGTCAAAGACATCCATGATAACAAAGAGCTCCTTCATATATAAAGATATACATGAATTATATACAACTCTATGTCAAAGAAGAATCTATTTTAGTTTTAAAAAAACATTTATAAATAGTAACATTTCTATGTTATTCAATGAGATACACATGAAATATAATATAATATTGAACTTACAAAAATATACATGATGACAAGGATGGTTGAGAATAAAGAAAATTTGAATGGATTATGGTATACTTCTAAGTGTAGGGTAATTTTAAAAACTAGATTATACATGATGCAAGAGTTTGGTCTTCATCACGGTACTTGTCCAAGGTGTGATAAGAATGGTTTTCACCCATGAATAAAAAAAATATGTTTACTTTTCTCTGTTTTTTAATTTTTATGCAAGACCAAATCCTTTAGGTGTGGATATGTTAAATGATACATAGGATATTTATAAGTTCTTAAAAAGCCTAGCCAAAAAATATAGGACACTGGAACTATGGACCTATTATGCAATGTCATGGCATAATAGGACTTATTATGCCGTCATGGCATAATAGGTCCTATTATGCAATGACATGATATAATAGGTGGACTATTATGTAATGATATTATTATGGACCTATTATGCCAAGATGGCATAATAGGTGGACTATTATGCAATGTCATGGCATAGTAGGACCTATTATGCCATGATGGCATAATAGGTCCTATTATGCCATGACATGATATAATAGGACCGTAGTCGGTCCTATTATATCATGTCATGGCATAATAGGACCTATTATGCCATCATGGCATAATAGGTCCATAATTGGTCCTACCATACTAAGTAAACATGTCAAATTAGCATAGTTTTAGTGTTGGAGATGAATTAGAGGATGAAGTTGGCAATTCAAGAAAATCATGTCATGTTGTGGCTTAATAGGTCCTATTATGGACCTGTTATGCCACGATTGTATAATAGGTCCTATTATGCCATGACATGATATAATAAGACCAACTATGGCCCATTATGCAATGTCAAGGCATAATAGGACATATTATGCCATCATGGCATAATAGGTTCATAATTGGTCCTATCATACTAAGTAAACATGTTGAATTAGCATAGTTTCAGTGTTGGAGATGAATTAGATGATGAAGTTGGAAATTCAAGAAAATCATGTCATGTTGTGGCTTAATAGGTCCTATTATGGACCTGGTATACCATGATGGCATATAGGTGGACTATTATGCAATGCCATGGCATAATAGGACCTATTATGCAATGATTGCATAATAGGTCCTATTATGCCATGACATGATATAATAGGACCAACTATGGACCCATTGTCCAATGTCATGGCATAATAGGACATATTATGCATCATGGCATAATGTGTCCTATTATGCCATGACATGGCATAATGTGTCCATATTTGGTCCTTTTATACCATCACATGACATAATAGGACCATAATAGGACCTTTATGCCATGACGTGGCATAAACCTGAGCCTAAACTTTGATATCTAAAATTTGAAGAGTAATGTTAATTACTTTTAAGGTTATACTAATAGTGGTAACTTTTTTATTGCCTAATGAGGATTAAGAATAATTTTGGTACATATGTTCAATTTAAGGAATTGGAATGGTGGCTTGCTAGAAGTGGTTAAATTTTTTCATTTTGATTTTGTTTCGGTTTTCGTTTTGATTTCCATTTAGTTTCGGTTTTGTTTCAATTTTGTTTTCGTTTTTGTTTTTGTTTCGATTTAGTTTTCATTTTCATTTTTGTTTCGATTTCCTTTTTGTTTTGATGTTTCTGAGATATCTAATTTGATATTTTGTTTTGTTAACTATCTAGGTTTGGTTGTTATTTGTAAATTTGTTGATGAGGGTTTAGGGTTATCTGTTGAAGAATATTTCAGATCAACATCAAGAATAACAAATTTATTTATAGGCTACTTTAAAAAAAAAACTAAAATAATACCAAAAAATCCTAATTAATACACAAAAAATAGGAAAAATATACAAGAAAATTACGAAATGTGAAAATAGATGACTGAATGTGTACATGGGATAGTGGTGGAGGCTTGAAATGGAATCCACAACACGAGGGCCCATTTTTGATCTCTTGTTCTCACTTCACTGTGAGGGTGAAAATGAAAAAATTCGCCCAAAAAAAAGGGTAAAATACAATTTACAAACGGGGGCCCATTTTTTGAAAATGGGCCCCTATTTTGCTTAAAAGCAGGGCCCCATTTTATAACAAAATGGGTGCCCGTTTATTTTAGCTTCGGGCCCCCATCACCTTTAGGCTTCGGAGATTGAAGCATAAACGGGCCCCCATTTTTAGGAGCGTGTTTTCCAATGCACAGACTTCCATGAATTTGTGACTCATTACCTTGCATTTGCCCTTCTTTCAATTGTATATTTCTTCGAGAAATATACATTCAGTCCTCACACAAAAATTCAAAGTCAATATTATCATTCTGAGTAAGTTGTAATACTTAAACAAGTTTGCTATAGACATGCACAATTTCAAGTGAATGGTATAGAGAGTACTTGAAATGAACACATTATGATCAAGGAGGTTCATTTCTATATTAGTGATGATACATGTCATGATAGGAGCTATGTAGAACATTGTTTTGGAATGGTTTTTTTAAAGATATTAGAGAACGTGTGATAAATTGTTCACAACATTGGATTTGGTCAGATGGATGTGCATAAAGTTTTTGTGGAACTTCTTTGAGAGTGGACATGGAAAAAGAGAGCATGATGGAGCAGGTGCATGTGTGAAGCATGTACTTCGCCAACATGAACTTGTAGGTACATTCTCTTCATTTAATTTAATTTTTAATTTATCTTTATATCAAGCAATTTAAATATATATGGGAAAGTCCAATTTTTTGAAGAGATCTATCTTGTGTACAGGTAACACCATACAAAATTCAAATGAAATTGTTGAATGGTGAAAGTCATTTTGCTAGTCGTGATACAACATACAAGCGCTATTTTGGGGAAGTTAAAGGTATTTATTCTTGTGTTTGAAAATTATTTTAAAATTCAACATGACATAAATGAAAAGTAAATTAAATTAATTTTGTTGGATTGTGAGTTTGAGTATGTACATTTATTTTAAAATTATGTATTGAACTAGAAATGTAAATGTGTGTTTCTAAATTCATAAATTTGTTTAACAGATATTGATGATCAAATCCTTATAATTGTCAAAAAATTAAAGGTATTAGAAGTTTACATCAAGTCATGACTTTGGGACATAGCGAGCCTCTTATTATTCTTGTAAGAGAAAAATAATGCTTTTGTGTTGATTGCATTGAGAACAACACAAATACTCAATGTGAGAATATTGGAGATGGATATGTTTTATAATGGGAAATGAAACAGTTAGTCGCAATGCCTCCTTATGAAGATAGTGACATTTCTGATATTCATGATCCTCTATATTCAGTTGATTATGAACATGTTTCTAATTTAGTTGTTACAAGTTCATGTGCGCATTTATTTTAAATATGTACAATTTTTAAAAAAATTCTTATTTATTTTATTGTTCAAATAATTTATGTTAATTTTGTTTGAAATATATGTGGTCTATGTAGGTGATATTTTTGTAGTGGTTGTTGATCCTGACAATACTGAAGTTGTTGATTATTATCTACTGAGATGCACAACACCAAAATGCAAGTTATTAGAATTAGTCACTAATGATGATGGACAATAATTTATCTCATCGATTTAGTTGTTGTTGAAGGAACTTATTATCAACAAATAAAGATAGATAAAAATGGTGTAACATTTATTGATTATATGATATGCCAAAATATTCTATACTATAGTCACTTATTAATAGTGATAAGATTGCATTTGGAGACATTGCCAAAAAGAGGACGTGGCAACCAACAGTGGAGGTTGCCTATTGAAGATCATGAAAAAATCTTAGAGATTATAAAATATAGGGAGGATCAAGATTATATGTACTGAGATCTTTAAGTTAACTTGTCGTGTTTGAACTTTTTATATTAGATAGGTCGTACTTCAATGAACTCATATTATCTACGACAGGATCATATCTATCTATCTAGATATAGACATGCACGTTTGTTTGGATAGTGTGGATGCTTATATATTATATATATTGCACATGGACATTTAATTTTGTGGATGCATGTTGTATTTATATGTATGTATGGATTTGAATTTTTATGTGTATGTATGTGTATAGATTTATTTATATAAATAAATGTATGGATTTATTTATATGTGGTCTTAAAGGACCTCTTAAGGGGTCTTAAGGGGATTTATGCAATGGGGTCATAGTGCATGTACATAGTTACACCTAGATCATAGTGCACGTGTTTTATGGATGCATAAATTGTTAAAGAAAAAAATGTGCATTGAATTCTTGTTTTATACTTAAATATATTTCGTGGGGGCATTGAATTTGTATGTATGTATGGATTTGAATCTTTATGTCTATTCATGTGTATAGATTCATTTATATTTACATGTACGAATTAATTTATATGTGGTATTAAGTGGTCTTAAGGGTATTTAAGGGGTCTTAAGGGATTTATGCAATGGGGTCATATTGCATGTACATAGTTACACCTAGATCATAGTGCATGTGTGAATCACCTATAAATCATCTTTATGTATGTATACATGTATGGATTCATTTTTATTTACATGTATGTATGGATTTGAGTTTTTATGTGTATTTATGTGTATTGTTTCAAGTTTATATTTACATGTATGGATTCATTTATATTTGGTCTTAAGGGGTCTTAAGGGGATTTATGCATGTGTGAATCACCTATAAATAATCTTATGTATGTATGGATTTTAATTTTTATGTGTATGCATGTGTTTTGATTCAAACTTGTGTATGGATTTTAATTTTTAAGTGTATTTATGTGTATGGATTAATTTATATTTACACATGTATGGATTCATTTAATTATGTTGTCTTAAGGGGTCCTAAGGTGTTTTAAGGGGTCTTAAGGGTATTTTTGCAACGTGTTCATAGTGCATGTGTGAATCGCTTATTTAAATCATCTTTACATATATGTATGCATGTATCGATTCATTTATATAAATACATATATGGATTCATTTATATATGTTGTCTTAAGGGGTATTAAGGGGATATTTGTGTTGGGGATATTTACATCTATGGATTTATTTTTATTTAAACATCTATGGATTAATGTATTTTTTTATGATCTTGTATCTATTTCAATCTAATTTTAATATTTAATTATGTACCTTAATTATATTCATCATGCTTAATGTAAAATTAATGTATTTAATTACACCAAGTAAGTATATTCATCATGCTTTTAATTTATGTAAAATTAATTTATTTAATTACACCTGACTTTTGTAATTTGATAATTATGAGTTCATGATTGTTAAAAATGTTTAAAATGCTAACAACTTTAATAAGTACCAAACCACAAAAAATAAAAATTAATTAGTTTAACAATGAATGACTAACATCATATTACTAAGCATGTCATTTACGCAATATATATATAAACACAAAGTAGTATGAAATGTCGTGATATCTAACACATACATACATGCACATACCATGTTCTAAAATATACATGCAGGAAATGTCGAGCTAAGAAAATAAATATATATAGATATGTATAAAATGTGTCTAGTAAAATGTCTAGAAAATGTGTGCACATGGAAATCTATAAACAATGGGTCAGTCGGGGCCCTGTCCAGAACCTTCTCCTAATCACTGCGCCTACAATAGATTACACATGAAATCATACATTAAACATTCATAGTAGTAAACTTTTAAGAGTTATATTTATCTATATAATTGAATTTGAAACATTCATACATACAATTTATCTAAATAATTTGAAACATAGGTTTGGAATATAAATGTACAGTTGTTCTAGATAAACATACCTCAGGGTCTCTAACATCTCCACCACGTGCTTGTAGGACTCTAGAATGTCTATGTGATAAAGAGCTCAACCTGAGTGATAGTCGCTCATTCTGTAATGTTCAATTTTTGTTAGATATAAATAACTTGAAATTATGATCAATGCATATCCCTTTAAATAGAACTTAAAAATAAACAATTAATTTAAAGTTATATATACCAATGTCTCCTGATGAACAAGGTCAATGGGAGTGTGCAAATCTCCATACATGGATCCTAAAAACAAATCCCTATAGTTCACAAATTATAATTAAATAATTAAAAAATTAAACATCTACAATCAAGTAGAGATAGTTTTTTAAATTAAAATTCATACCTTATTTGCAGCATCTAATGCTCATCTGATCCTTTTGATGTCATAATCATGCAAGGAGCCCACTATAGCATTATCCTCAATGTCTTACTCCATTAGTAGACTAGTGTAAAACCCTCGAACTCTAGTACTAGGTGTTGTGCGATCAATTGATGTATGAATAGGAGGAGGAGGTGTATCCTGGCCAACTGATGTATGTTGGGGAGAGGCAGTAGGATGTGCAACAACATGTTGAGAATCTGTAGGCTCACCACCATGGCTACAAGCAACCAGTCTACCAAGTACACATCTAACATATGTTGAGGCCTCCTCTATAGATATCCCATGTTCCATACCAATAACCTGATATGCATCCAAGAGATCACTAGATAGACAAGCGCTCATCTGTCGTAAAGGATATATCTCATGTATGTGTGCCACATCCATCAATGATGCTATGTCTACTTGAACATAGGGATCATAACTATTTCATGCATCATCAGCTGCAAGAATTTTACTATGACAGTGTAGCAGATATATACCCACATGATTTGATGTCATCTCGTTGACCTGTGTGGCTATGGTAGCAATTTGGAAAAAATAGATTATCGAGTGTCATCTGGTGCACTATCCGCTGCACATGCCAATTCCAAACATTTTGAAAGAACCAAAAGGTTTTGACCAATAAATGCTCGCTTATTAGCGGGCTATGGTGCATCAGGTCTTCCAAACTTATTTTAAACTTTGTGTCTCCCCTGCCCAACATGTGTAGGAAAACCTATGTAGTCAACATCATACCCCAAATGGAACTCTGCAAATAATTATTTGCACAAATTTAAAAGGGGCAACTCATCCTTTTGGGGCCACATATGATGAGTGGTCAACCATCTAGGATATATAAATGGTGCCAAAAGTACATCTGTGCATCTAGTAGGCATATAACCCTTCACCCTACACATGGACTGATGATGAGGGAACATGGTCTTCACATCAGCGGTAGAAACCTTATCATTGATTGTTTCCCATTTTATGGTAGCACGAGCACTATGTGAAAAGGAACTATAGAATAAAGTAGCGTTAATCTTATCATATGGATTATAAGTGTCAACTACGTTAATCATATGACGTAGCTCATCTCCAATGATCTCTCCCCTTTTCTTATGTATAAGGTTAGGGGTGTTTTCCAATGGGTTGTTCAAGAGATCTAAAGTACATTGTAATGCATGTATTGTCTGATCATAAAGATGTTGCCTATCCTTAGGAGTTCTTGCAGACCTACGTGATGTCTGCTCACTCCCTCCTAGATTAACACTGGGCTCAGATCCAGTGTTATGTGAACTAGGCTGATGAAACATTATGATAATAGGAAATGTATAGATATATCTACAAGTGCATGCATGTACATACGTATTACAATTTATATTAAAAAAATTGTACTTAGAAATATAAACAAAAATCAAACATAATTTAAATTTTTAATCTAAAAATTGTTGAACAAAATAAATTGCAATTTTTCAAAAAAATATACATGTCTAATTTACATACATTTTCATCATTTTAAACATATTTAAACATTTATAAATAGATATAAAAAGACATTTACACATAAACATACATTTTCATCATTTTAAGTTAATATGAACATATAAAGATATAAAAAGAAATTTAAATACATATACATGTATTTTCAATATTTTAAACATATTTAAGTTCACAAAAAAAGATATAAAAATACATTTAAAATTATAAAAAGAAATATTTAAGCATGTGTGACCCCTTAGGACCACATATGACCCCTTAGGACACTATTGGGTCCTATGGGGTCAAATTGGGTCTTAAGGGGTACACTATACACACTAGGATGCTATAAGGGGTCACACATGTGTTAGAACACATGTGTGGCCCCTTAGGACCAAATATGACCCCTTAAGACACTATTGGGTCCTATGGGATCAAATTGAGTCCTAAGGGGTACATTATACACATTAGGATGTTATAAGGGATCATATGTGGTCCTAAGGGGTCATGCATGTGTTAGAACACATGTGTGACCCCTTAGGACACTATTGGGTCCTATGGGATCAAATTGGGTCCTAAGGGGTACATTATAAACACTAGGATGCTACAAGGGTTCATATGTGGTCTTAAGGGGTCACACATGTGTTATAAAATGTGTAACCCCTTAGGACCACATATGACCCCTTATAGCATCCTAGTGTGTATATTATGTATACTATTGGGTCCTATGGGTTCAAATTGGGTCCTAAGGGGTACATTATACACACTAGGATTCTATAAGCGGTCATATGTGGTACTAAGGAGTCGAGCATGTGTTAGAAAACATGCGTGACCCCTTAGGACCACATATGACCCCTTAGGACACTATTGGGTCCTATAGAGTCAAATTGGATCATAAGGGGTCAAATTGGTGACGATATGATGAAAGAATAAATATTTGGTAGAATACTAAGAGGGGTGGGTGAATCAGTATACTGAAAAACTGATACAAACTCCCAAACTCAAAATAAAATTATCAACAAAATAACTCTGTGAAGATAATATCTCGAAGATTACCAACATCATCTGGTTTGAATTTTATACCAACTTAAGTGTAAACAACTTCAAACTTGTAAACATCAATAATGCTTAATCAAATATAAACATTTTCAACTCTCATTGCTTGCAGTTATCATGCCTTATCAGAATAGTTAAGTAGTTAATCAAATCAGCAAATAAGATCATAACCAAAAAAAAATGCACCACTTGACACAAATATTTATATGTTGAAAAACCAAATAGGTAAAAACCATGGTGAGATGAGACTCACAAGGATAGCTATCTGAACTCTTCTGAAGCTCACCCTGTTAGGAGCCAAGCCTGTTAAATCTTTTACAATAAGTCCTGTTAAGAACTGATTCTATTAGGAATCACTTATTAAGGGATTTACAAATATTCCTTGATGAAAACCACAATACTCTGTTAGGAGTAACCTCGATAGAGGATTTGAGAATCCAAACTAATGGATCACCTTGTGAGAGGATTTAGAAAGTAACCAAGCTTGTTAGAGCTTACCCGGTTAGGGGATTTCAATTCTGTTGTGATTGTTAGAAAACAACAGGTTTTTCTTGATCTGTCTGAATAGCACTACATCTTCTTGATGAGATACTTCTTAAGCTTCGATCTTCCTTTACTCAATACTGCAGATTCATTCTCTGGTTAGGCAACCTCACACTCAACTGATTTCTTCCAACTTTGTCAACACCAAAATAAAACAACATCATCGACCTTAAATACAAATCAAATAGGTCGGCTACACAACAAAAACCTAATTTTCATCATCGACATTACAAACAAGTCGGTACAATTCTCATTTAACTTGTTTATGAACACCCATTTAGTACCTATGACATTCTTTTTTACCGGTCAGGGTACCAGGGTCCAAGTATTGTTTTTCTCAATCTTATCCAATTCCTCTTCCATTGCTTTAACCCAATGATCATCACCAAATGCCTCCTTAGCACTTCTTGGTTCAATGGTGGAGATCATGCAAGAGTTCTCTCTTATTCTACTTCTAGTAAGTACTCCAGCATCCTTATCCCTAATAATCTCCTCAGGACTATGATTCAATCTCACATATCTAGGAATAACATGATCATTCTCCTCAGGTTCAACTTCTTCATCATCTTCTTCTGAAATTATTTGTTCCGGTTGAACAAGTACATCGGAATTTGCCTTAATTTCAGATTTAACTATTTAAGGTTCCAAAAGCAAAATGCAGGGATCTTCATCCTTTTTCTCTGAACGGGTTCCTTCTGAAACTTCAAGACATTCATCTACACGAACATCAACACTCTCAAGAGAAGCTTTGAATGCAGATTCTGATTTCTGTACACTACCATCATAGCCATTTAACTCAAAAGCAGTAAGTTTTCCAATGATAGAGTCAAGAGTTACCTTTGTTTTGTCAATGGATTTCAGCTCTTGAATAGATGCAACTCGAATAGCATAGACCGGTAGTAGGGTTCTCAATACCTTACTCATCATTGTGGCATCTTCCAATTTCCCTCCTGGACTCTTTATTTCACCAACTATTTCTTTTATCCTTTGACCATACTGCTGGATATTCTTTCCTTCATACATTATCATGTCATCAAACATTCCTCTTAAACTCTCCCCTTTAGCAATATTAACATGTTCATCACCATTATGAATCTCTTCAAGTTTTTTCGATACTTCATATGCAGTTGCAAGACCATGAACATCTACTTATTCAACATCAGATAGGGAACCTATAATAGCCTCTAATGCTCGATGATTCTCTTGCTATTCTTTCTTATGATCATCAGTCAGAGTTCTAGTAGGTACAGTATACTTAGTTTCTACATGCTCCCAATACTGACTACCAAGACTCTGGATGTAAATCTTCATTCTGTCACTCCAGATTCTATAGTTCTCTCTATTGAACTTAGGACCTTCTTTCTTCATCATGATCTACAGGATCTTTTCCTCAAGTTGTTAGGCTCAGGGATCTAAGAGGACCTGAGATGCTCTAATACCAATTGATGATATGATGAAAGAATAAGTATCTGGTAAAATACTAAGAGTGGGGGGGGTGAATCAGTATACTGAAAAACTGATATAAAATCCCAAACTCAAAATAAACTTATCAACAAAATAACTCTGTCAAGATAATATCTCAAAGATTACCAACATCAACCGTCTTGATAGTTATACCAACTTAATAGTAAACAACTTCAAACTTGTAAACATAAAAAATTATTAATCCAATATCAACATTTTAAACTCTCATTGCTTCCAGTTATCATGCCTAATCAGAACAGTTAAGTAATTAATCAAATCAACAAATAAGATCATAACCACAAAAACATTCACCACTTGACACAAATATTTATACGTGGAAAAACCAAATAGGTAAAAACCACAGTGAGATGAGACTCACAAGGATAGCTATCTGAAATATTTTGAAGTTCACCCTATTAGGAGCCAAGCCTGTTAAAGCTTTTACAATAAGTCCTGCTAAGAACTGATTCTGTTAGGAATCACTCGATTAAGGGATTTACAAATATGCCTTGATGAAAACCACAATACCCTGTTAGGAGTAACCTCAGTAGAGGATTTGAGAATCCAAACTAATGGATCACCTTGTGAGAGGATTTAGAAAGTAACCAAGCTTGTTAGAGAACACCCGGTTAGGGGATTTCAATTATGTTGTGATTATTAGAAAACAATAGGTTTTTCTTGAATAGAACTACATCTGCTTGATCAGATCCTTCTTAAGCTTCAATCTTCCTTTACTCAATACTACATATTCATTCTCCAGTTAGGCAACCTCACACTCAACTGATTTCTGCCAACTTTGTCGACACTGAAATAAAACAACATCATAGACCTTAAATACAAATCAAATAGGTTGGTAACACAACAAAAACCTAATTCTCATCATCGAGATTACAAACAAGTCAATAAAATCTTGACCATTAGAAATCATAACAATCTCTTCACATTAATCAAGAAAAGTCCGACCGCTTCATGATCACCGCTTCATCGGACTTGTAACTCATGACGCGCTATACATTTTATGCAATCCACTTTTCTCCTTCCCAAGACAATCAAACGCGCCAAAATAACTTGAACTTATCTTCATACAATGATCACACATGTCACCATCATTACCGCTCAACATCAAATCTTAAACCAAAAAACTTTGATTGGTTAGGGTTTAATTAAAAACAACTGGTAGGGTTTATTGATTACATAACATAGAAAGGTTTAACCCTATACACCGATTCAACTTACAAAATACCATACCGGTTTACAACATCTTCCACAAATTTTATCATACCGGTTACAAGACAAAAGCAATAACAACAATAACATCAAAAATATCATGAATACCATTCACCGGTTCAATTGACATCAATGACAATATATCATTAATGCAATCTATATGCAAAATGCCAACAATTGGGTCCTAAGGGGTACATTATACACACTAGGATTCTATAAGGGGTCATAGGTGGTCCTAAGTGGCCACAAATGTGTTAGAACACATGTGTGACCCCTTAGGACACTATTGGGTCCTAAGGTATACATTATACATACTAGGATGCTACAAGGGGTCATATGTGGTCCTAAGGGGTCATACATGTGTTAGAAAATATGTGTGACCCTTGAGGACCACATATGACTCCTTAGGACACCATTGGGTCCTATGGGGTCAAATTGGGTTCTAAGGGGTACATTATACACACTAGGGTGCTATAAGGGGTCATAGGTGGTCCTAAGGGATCATGCATGTGATCTAACACATGCGTGACCCCTTTGGACCACATATGACCCCTTACTACACTATTGGGTCCTATGGGGTAAACTTGGGTCCTAAGGGGTACATTATATTCACTAGGATGCTATAAGGGGTCATAGGTGGTCCTAAGGGGTCATCCATGAGTTAGAACACATTTGTGACCCCTTAGGACACTATTGGGTCATGCGGGGTCAAATTGTGTCCTAAGGGGTACATTATACAAACTAGGATGCTATAAGGAGTCACATGTGGTCCTAAGGTGGCACACATATGTTAGAATGCATGTGTAAACCCTTAGGAGCACATATGACCCCATAGGACACTATTCAGTCCTATGGGGTCAAATTGGGTCATAAGGGGTACATTATACACACTAGGATGCTATAATGGGTCATAGGTGGTCCTAAGGGGTCACACATGTGTGACCCCTTAGGAACGCCTATGAATCCTTATAGCATCCTAGTGTGTACATTATGCATACTATTGAGTACTATGGGGTCAAATTGGATCCTATGGGGTACATTATACATGTTATAGGATGCTATAAGGAGTCATATTCACTCCTAAGGGGTCACACATGTGTTCTAACACATGCGTGACCCCTTAGGACACTATTGGGTCCTGTGGGATCAAATTGGGTCTTAAGGGATACATTATACACACTAAGATGCTATAAGGGGTCATATGTGGTCCTAAGGGGTCACCCATGTGTTAGAACACATGTGTGACCCCTTAACACCACATTTGACCCCTTATAACATCCTAGTGTGTACGTTGTGTATGCTATTGGGTCATAAGGGGTATTTTGTATAAACTAGGATGTTACAAGGGGTCATATATGCTCCTAAGGAGTCACACTTGTGTTATAACACATGTGTGACCCCTTAGGACCAAATATGACCCCTTATAGTATCCTAGTGTGTATGATGTCCATACTATTGGTTCATAAGGGGTATGTTAATGTTATATAAATTTTGAATCATCAAAATTTGATAAGCCTATGATTAGCCTTACACATCAAATGAATGAAAGGTACACACAAAAAAAATCTTTATACTTCATTATATATCAAATTTAAATATACAAATGAAGAATTCTTTTTAGAATGGAATGTATTTCAATAATGTATAGTTAAAAATGCATATGAAAGAAACTTTTCATTTACATAAATGTGTAAGGACCTACATAAGTCATGGGTATGACTAAGAATGTACAATGAGTAGAATGATATACAAATGAATAGATAGAAAAGAAAGAAAAGGGGATTTGTCCTTGCCTTTCAAAGACGAATGGTTGATGTGAGCAAGCTACATCTTATATCTTCATTCTCCTAGTGCTCCTAGAATGTCTGCAAGAGATGAAGGACATAGGTGTTATACCTTGGGATCTCAGTTTCTATAACTAATCTACTCATACACATGTACATCAGACTACAAATGGAAAGAATCAGAACAAAACAACAAGTGAATCAAAGATCAGAAGTGTCCAATCATCAGAAGCTTCATGTGCTTCTTGTTTTTCTAACTTGTTAAGGAAGGTTTCTGTCTCATAAGTATCAAGTATGTGGGTTAAAATGGGCTCCCACAAGGGCTGAGATCAGCATACTACTCCTCACTCATAGGGTGTCATTAATCAACTACCAAACATGAAACACAATTGCATCCACAGTCCCATCTATTGGCATTCAATGATAGTTTAAAGCTGTTGTAGTCACATAAATCTGTCCATTTTAATTAAATGAATATTTCCTATTTATTTTATTAAAAATCCACTAGTCGTTACTTAATTAAATTAAACATTTAATTAATTCATCTTCAAACATTCTCCTATTAATTAAATAAATTATTCAATTTATTATAATTAATTCATTATACCAAATTCACAATCAATTAAATGAATAAATCATATTTATTTCATTTAATCACTTTTTCCTCTTTTAAATAAATCAAATCAAACATTTATTTAAATTATTTATCCCCCCCACTTGCATTTTCCAACAAATGCAAATTGCACACATTTATTGAAATAAATTAATTTATTTTAAATAAAAATCCTATTTTCCCTCACCCACCAAATCCACTTGCAAACCTAACCCCCTTCTAGATTCTTCTAACCCATTCCTAATTAGCCTAATACATCCCGTAATTATTGTCACATTCCTAAGCAACTTGGAGTCACTTCTCAAAGACTTCAAAGTCTTTGAAAAGCATTTAATGTTTTGTGTGTTCAACAATTTAACCTCCAAAGTCTTCCAAAACCACTAATGGCTCTTACATGACCATTAATATCTCTTACATAACCATTTATGGTTATTTCAACTTGCACTCATGTGTCTCCTCAAGCATTTATTGCTTTGACTATGGTTATCCCTTTTCCTTTGCACAATAATTTATCCATTGGATAAAAGCTTTTATTTTTTGAATAAAGAATTTATTCACTCAACCCAACCATTGACCTTAACTCCCAAGTTAACCCTCAGGTCATGTCAAGCATTTAATGCTTCTTCCCTCTCCTCTCAACCCCTCTCATGTTGACACTTGTCATCCTAGGATTGGGTTGAAAGCCCTCACATAGATTGAATATCATTCAATCCCGACCCTTGTTGAGATTACTCAATCTCAACCATCCATTGCTCCATTTTTCTTATAAATAGAGCTCACATTCCTCATTTTCAAAGCCTCAAGCATTCTCAAGCATTTAGCATAATCAACTCATATAATTGTTATTTTGGCCTAAAATAAATCATTTTAGCATTATAGCATCTAATATTAGCTTTTATTCACACTTGCATAGCATAGTTTGTAATCATCTACAATCTTGAACCTCCATAAGCATCCATAGTGCAAAAAGCTACTGAGAGCTACACTAATTTGGAACTTGGAGAGGAGAGGAACAAAGGAGAAGGAACTAAGAGCTTGCTAGAAGGCATTTGGAGATGCCTCATTATACTTGTTTCCCTAGTTAATTATTTTAGCATGTTTCTAATATCTCTTTTGATATGTTTACTTAGATTAGTTCTTCGTTGAATAACACTAATGATTTCTTGTGTGTTTTTCTGTGTTATACGACTACTAGTTCCTATCTAACCTTTGGGTATTTTGCAGTGCATCATTTGGTGAACCCGACGTGAATCCAAACACCTAAAAACAACCTTTTTTTGACATAATTAACTTATTTGAATGTTGAACTTGACACACAGGTCGTGCTTTAGCACTTTTGAGCGTGTTGTAGCGCTATTGCAACTTGACATTCTAGCGCTATTGTTTTTACAATAGCGCTATTGTACCAAGTTTGGCGCTATTGACCATTATTCAGTGCTTTTGTTATTTTTTTTGGCGCCTTTGTGCTTGTTTTAGCATTGTTGCATTTCCTGTCAAAATTTTACTTTTAGTGTTGTTGTGTCGCTATTAGCGCATTTGTGTTAAATAATGCTTCTGTTCAAACACAGAGTGGCACTATTGTAACAAAATGTTGTAAAAAAGACCCTGTAACCAAAAAATTGAAATTTGTTAGGCTTGTAGAAGCCCACCATAAATTCGGTTTTTCCTAACAGTTTGTTTCTTGTGCAAGTGTTTAAAACTAACCCTTTTTGTTCCTAAAAAGTTAAAAAAAATTCCATTTTGGTGCTCTAAAAATTGAACAGAACAAGTTTGTTTTCTTGCAAGATTAGGATCATTTACATTTTGTGCTCTAAAAAATAGAACACAACAAATTTACTTCCTTGCAAGTTAGGTTCATTTTATTTGGTGCTTAAAACAAGACAAGACAAATTTATTTCTTGCATCAAACTAAAATTTCACAATCCACACTTCCATTTTGGTGCAAATAAAATTCACAATCAACTTGTTTCAATTTTGCAAGCGGTTTACTTCGTGCATACATGCTTTGAATTAAGTTAACTAGGATTTTCAAAATTCTAGTTTACTCAAACCTTTGCCTTTGAAGTTAAAAAGAACACCATGATGGTTGGAGTAACATCTCCGAATAGTTAGATCACATTGCGATGAAAATAAGTTAAAAAGAACAAGTGCTTTTCGTGTTTGGCACACTTGTGCAAAGAGCTGGTCGAGTGGTCCTACTTCTAACACACACTATCCTTTGTGGTCCTAGGTACAAGAGAAAAGTGTTAATAACACTCAAATTTTATCTTTTTAAGAGAGGCCCTCCAAGAGACACATTACTCTTGGGAATGACCTCGCATGGTAAATCCTTCGAGCCACTATAGAAATCAGGTGAGAGCAAAAGATGTAGCCTTGGGTATAGTTGTTCCTACAGTGTAACTTGCCGAAAGGACAAATGGGCCCCACCACAAGTTACAAGGCTCTTAAGTGAGTCATTGTAGAATGAACTTATGTCCAAAGACATAAAAAATTACTAAACACCTTTAAGTAGTAGCCCCCCCATTCTATTGATTGAGGATATTTGTGATATAATTCAGTGCAAGAGCACAGATGGTTTTGCTCCCAAGATACTCACCATACATATTTCCTTGAGTAGAAACATAGCTTTTTGAAAAGACACTTGTGGCTTGATGAAAGTGGTGACTCCCCTATCATAGGGATCATCTATTTGTTATGCTCGTGCAACACTTAGTATATCACATCCTTACCTGCTAGGGCGGGATTCATAAGGTATGTAGTACCAAAGTCGAAGAAATATCAAGATGTGGGCTGAATTTATCGCAACTGGCCACTTGACCCTAGGGATGAAACGTGTTTGAAGTGTTTTTGTTATAGTCAAGACCAAGTGCAAATTGAGCCAACTTCAGGCTTTGGAAGGAAAAACACCTAAAATACACTTAAAGGGTCATAAAAAGTCCAAGGATTGGGTTGATCTAGACCCATACCTATTTTTGCCTTTTGAGGCAACATTCTTGTGTTTGTGTGCTTGCTTTGTTTTCTTGTCAAAGAAACATCATAAAATCCAAAATTCAGAACAAGTATTCATCCAACCAAACATTTTTGAAAACAACCAAAACATCAAAAACAAAGAGAAAGTATCAAACTTTATGACCATTCTTCACATCTTGAGAAAGAAGAATCTTCATCAAAACATCAACTTGAAAAGAAGACCATTGAGCTCAAAGGCTTTGATCAAAAGGAGGAAATTCTTCTATCTAAATAGACAATTCTTTGTCTCTCATAGAGTTTTTCTATGTCACATGCGTCTCTACCTTCAAGGAAAATCAAACGAATTTGATCCAGAGTCATTGAACCGCAGAGCTTTTATGCAATATAGAGCTTTGAGTTATCACAAAAACCAAGGAGGCAAGATCAATCCCAACTTCTTCATAGACATTTGTATCACATACAACATAGCTCGAGAAATGCCACCAACGCCCGAAAGGGAAGAGGTAGAATTTGTTCCATTTGTGACACAAAGATTTTATTGAAGTTAAACATTTCATCCATTTCTCACCTTCACATCATCACTTCAATTCAACTCTCAAAACACCAAGAGGTTTTTATCCTAAGTTCTCTTAAAATATTTCTTGAATCAAACACAAAACATCACTTTTAGAGTGTCTCGACATCTAGGATAAATTCATCCTAAAGAGGCATTTCTATGCAGGTTAAAACTAGTCTTTGAGTGAATCCTCTCATTACTAGGTAGTTGAATCTGTAACACATCTCAGATCCCTCTAAACCTTATCACACCAAACTTTGTCAATCAAACACAACAAGCAATTCAAGAAAGGACTTTGGTCACATCTACCTTTAGTGCTAGAGATTCATATGCAAAAAACTCCACCAAACATAAATCTCTCATTTTATCAACAACTCATCATCATTTTCACCCAACTTCAAATAAAACTTGTGAACAAAATGGCTCCAGATCAAAAACTAGACAACTAGAGATCAAAAAAAGAGGAGGACGAAAACCTCAACGATTTTCAAGAGGAAATTGGAGGAGGCACAAATGCTGAAGATCCCTAATCATCAAGGGACTCTTAATAGTCAAGGAGATCCTCCTCAATGGTTCATTCATCCATTCCTTATATTTCTATACATTGGGGAAACCAAATAAATCTTTCTTCTAATCCAAAAAGCTCCAAAAAATTGAAATACCCAAAAATCAAAAGAAAAATAATTGACAAAATCAAATAAAAATTGAAAATCAAATCATGAACGCATGGCTCATCCATCAAATCAACAACACGAAGACTCTCAAAGTCTGTGATCAAACTAATCATATGTCATGTTAATCAATTCATCACTCGAAATCTATCAACATCAACATGTCTTATACAGGGATGGGTACACTCAAAACCGGATAGATCAGTCTTATACGGGGTACTCACTCTTTGAAACCAAACATTTTGATCAATCATCAAACAAAACAAAAAAATGACATAGATCAGTATGACTACTAGATTTTGTTCTAGTTAACCTTATCTTTATCAGTATGACATTCTAACATCTCATATCATACATCTCATTTTCAATAAACATCTCATATCATACATCTCATTTTCAAGGTACATCTCATCATCATCATCATCTAGTCACATTCATCTTGCATCCATCACATGCATATCTGTCACATCATCATGGAATATTTCTTCACTTTCATATCTTCATCATTTTTCCAACTCTCATGTCTTATACAGGATGCATCTTTCTTGAAACCAGACATTTTGATCAAGTCTTATATAGGATGTATCTTTCCTGAAACTAGACACTTTGATCACTTTTGTCTTATACAGGATGTATCTTTCTTGAAACCAGACATTTTGATCAAGTCTTATACAGGATGTATCTTTCTTGAAACCAAACGCTTTGATCACTTTTGTCTTATACAGGATGTATCTTTCCTGAAACTAGACGCTTTGCTCATCTTTGTCTTATACAGGATGTATCTTTCCTGAAACCAGATGCTTTGATCATTTTTGTCTTATACAGGATATATCTTTTCTGAAACCAGATGCTTTGATCATCTTTGTCTTATACACGCGGTGTCATTCCTGAAACCAGACTTAATATCAATCTAATCAATCTTGTCAAACCCATGCATGTCATCAATTATTCACTCTTCTATCTTTCAAATAGCTTTCTTCTTCTTTCAAGAGATCATTCATGCCTTTAGTGCACAAATGATCTCCTGAGGCATTATCATATCGCATCTTTGTATCAATCTCATATCAGTCTCATATAAAATTGTTCATATCAAATCAATTCTTTATATTTATAGTACCCACAATCCCATCAATAGTATTAGTAGTACCAAGCACGCCAATCCAAATACCAACAACACTAATAATCCTACCTGCAAAACCCATAATCCCACTAGCAGTACCCACTATACCCATAGCACCAATAAAAATACCCACAACACCAATCATTCCACCAATCAAACCAACAACCCCATCAGCAGCAACAATAAAAGCACCATTAGTAGTAGCCACTATATCAGAATTCCCAACTGTATCAACAACACTGGCAATTCCAGCAGAAGCAGCAGAGTCGCTAACACCAATGCACCATGTATCGGATTCACTGATTCTCATAATTCTTCCTACAACATGGATCATTTCATCTACAATGGTACATCAGTCGATCACACCTACAATGTTTAACTCAAATGATATTCTAGTGTGGTAAAGCAATCAGATCCTGGAAAGCGACTCAGAGACCGATTCACATGAGTGGGAATTTGATTCAGTACAACTTAACACTTCAAATGAGGAAGACACATCACTACCTCCACCCTGCAAAGACATCCCTGTTTATGGAGAAGCACAGATAAAGACCTCTTAGGTTCCTGAACTAGAAACATCTTCCACAGACCCTACATCACATCCTATGCCCGATTCTAACAGGGAGAGTACCATCGATGACCTTGCTCATAATGTCTTAACCCTCACTCAAACATCTCATGAACTTATCCTAATCGATGAGGTAATGCCCATTATGCATCCTGAACTCATCAAATGGAACCAACCTAATCCCCCATGTCTTGACCACTTCCAAACCGATGAGGCGATCATTGACTTTTTGGAACTATGGGATAACATACCAAGCGGGGATCACAAAGCTAGATTTTCCATATAACTTAATAGCACATCATACTTCAGGGCAGATACCAAACCTTTCAGCTGCAAAAATATAACAATAAACATGGATCTTCTAGTGAAAACCACATCGTGGCACTGTTTGATCCAACAAAAGTCAAAAGAAAGAGCTTATCCAATGGTGAAAACCTCTCTAAGGTGCTGGCGGATGAAAGGTTTGACATTCTCCCTACTAGTACATAATAGGAATGATCAATGATTCTCATCGAGGAAACAAAAGTATACAACGTGGGGACTCCTGAAATTCCTCACCACATACATCTGGCATCTCTTCTAACTCCAGAGGAACAACCTAAATTTGTAGAGTTCTTTCAAAAGCGTTAGATCAACTTTGCATGGTCATAAGCAGACATACCTAGGCTTGATCCCAATTTAGTCATCCATCACCTCACCATAGCAGAAGGAGCCAAACCTGTCAAGCAGAAGCTTTGTAAGATGCATCCTCAGATTGAAGTACTAGTCAAAGCAAAACTCAAGAAACTCCTGGATGTTGGTTTCATTAGACCAATCAATTATAAAGATTGGATATCCAATATTGTGCCTGTCGAAAAACCAAATGGGGGCATCCGTATTTGTACAAACTTTAGAGATCTGAATAAGGCATGTCCTAAGGATGACTTCCCCCTACGAAACATCGACATCATAGTGGACCTAACAGCAGGACATGCCATGATTTCACTCATGGATGGCTTTTTAGGGTACAATCAGATAAAGATCACACTAAAGGATCAACATAAGATAGCCTTCACATGTCCATGGAGCACATACTACTGGAATGTAATGCCTTTCGGCCTCAAGAATGTAGGAGCAACCTATCAACGAGCAATGACCACCATCTTCCATGACATGATGCATACCATAATGGAAGATTATGTTGATGACTTACTAGAAAAATCACTCACCAGAGAAGGTCATCTAGACATATTAGATAAAATCTTTGATAGACTGGAACAATATCATGTTCGACTCAACCCAAAGAAATGTGTCTTTGGAGTAACCTCAGGGAAACATCTTGGATACAATGTCTCAAGCAAAGGTATTGAGGTCGATCCAGCAAAGGTCAAAGCAATCATGGACATACCACCACCAAAGAACATTAGTCAGCTAAGGACATTACAAGGGCGACTTCAATCCATCCGAAGATTCATTGCACAACTGGTAGATAATTGTCACCCCTTTACACATCTGCTACACAAAAACATCCGCTTTCAATGGGATGCCAGATGCCAGCAAGCATTCCAGATGGTTAAAGACTATCTCATGAATACACCATTGTTGATCCTGCCAGATCCAAGTAGACCTTTGTTACTCTATATATCAGCAACAAATACGGCATTGGGTGTACTATTGGTACAACACAATGCAGAAGGGAAAGAGTGCGCTATTTACTACATCTCTCGCACGCTGGTTGGCTATGAACTCAGCTACATACCTATTGAGGGAGCTTGCCTAGCAGTAATCTTGGCAGCCACTAAACTGAGGCACTATCTGTTAACACACAAAGTACAACTAACTGCAAAGATTGATCCACTCAAATACTTACTCAGTAAAGCAGCATTGACAGGCTGCTTGGCCAAATGGGTGATGATTCTAAGCAAATTTGACATCGAGTATGTGGATCGTAAAGCTATCAAAGGACAAGTTATTGCAGATCAGTTGGCCGATGCACCACTCATAGGCGATCATCCTCTCATTTCCAATTTTCCAGATGAAGAGATATTCATGATCATAGAAGCACAATCATGGAAGCTATACTTTGATGGTTCGTACACTAGGCATGGCTCGGGGGCAGGCATTTTGTTTATCACACCTCAAGGTGATAGCATCCCGAAATCTTACAGACTCACATTTCCATGCACCAAAAACATAGCAGAGTATGAGGCCTTGATCACAGGACTCAGGCTAGCCATACAATGGAAGTAACAAGAACTACAAGTCTATGGCGACTCCCAACTGGTCATTTGATAGGCAATAGATGAATATCAGACCAAAGATGACAAACTCATGCCGTACAAACAAATGGTGGACAAATTAAAGGCATCATTTACTACTATCACCTTTGAGCAGATACCAAGAGATCAAAATCGAGTTGCTGATGCTATGGCTACCATTGCATCTCTCCTAGATCTTCCACAAAATTCAACATGCTACGAGTTCTTGGTAGAACAGCTTTGGATCCCCGCTTATGATATCCCCGAATCCGAGATGATATGTCACCTTATCAATTCCGAATCACCATGGTACGGTGAGTTCTACACTTATCTCCGCGATCACACCCTTCCTCCTAACCAATCGAATAACCAATGTAAAACCTTCATTTTCCAAACCGCTCAATATACCATTATTGCTGAAACCCTATACCAACGTAGTCTTGATGGTACTCTTATTCGATGTCTAGAATAGGATGAGATAACAAAGGCCTTGGAAGAGGTACATGAAGGAAGTTGTGGAACTCATGCAAGCAGTCCGTCACTAGCAAAGAAAATCCTGCGCACTAGATACTATTGGCCATCCATGGAAAAAGACTCCTACTAATTTGTCAGGAAGTGCAAGAAATGCCAAGTTCATGGAGACCTGATACATGCACCAGCACAGGAATTGCAACCAATCACAACACCATGGCCCTTTTGTCAATGGGGCCTTGACCTTGTGGGTAAAATCCATCCATCTTCATCTAATGGTCACAAATTCATTATTACCGCCACCGAATACTTCACAAAGTGGATCGAAGCTGTTCCACTTACCCAAGTTACCGGCAAGCAGATTGCCTCATTCATCCTCAATTACATCATCTACCGGTATGGTGTACCCATGTCCATCATCACAGATAACGGTCTTCCTTTCAAAAATTAGGATGTCCATGAACTATGTGAGAAATTTCACATCCAACACCGCTTTTCCACTCCCTATTACCCACAAGGTAATGGTCAGGCCGAAGCATCCAACAAGAACATATTAAGGATCCTAAAGAAGATAGTCAATGATGCCAGTCGTGATTGGCACGTTCAATTGAATCCAACACTATGGGCATATTGAACTAGCATTCGAACCCCTACAGGTGCAACTCCCTACTCATTGGTCTATGGTGCAGAAGCTATTTTACCTATTGAGGTCGAGATACCATCACTACGGGTTTCCTTACACAATCTCATAAATGATGAAGCATACCGAGTATCCCATCTTCAAGACTTAGAGCTACTTGATGAGAAGCGACAAACTACATACAATCACCTTAAGGCCTATCAACAATGCATGAGCAGAAGCTATAATCATCAAGTTAGACCTCATACATTCGAGGTAGGTGATCTTGTTCTTTGAGAAAATCCTCATAACCAACCCAACCGAGAACATCAAGGAAATTTTGAATCAAATTGGCTGGGTCCATATGTTGTCACTATTGTATTTGGGTCTGGGGCATATCAATTGGCTACTTCAAAAGGAGAACCGCTAGCAGATCCGATCAACAACATGCACCTAAAATGGTTTTATACATAAGCTGCATAGAGCATCAGGCTCCCATATATACTGACAAAAATACCAAAAATATTCAGATAAATGTCCTGAAGAAAATACAAAAACATCAAAATAGCAAAGAAAAATCATGCATCCAAATGGTGAGCAACCACTGCGGTGGCACCTTGGGTAAGTACGATGGTGAAAACCTGGCAAACAGGTGCCACTCGAAAAAGCTATGGCTCCATTATCTTTTAGACTTGTTGCGATCGCATTCATTACATACACACATCCATCCACCCAAACCATGGCTTATTATTGATCTACAATCATGAGATAGTGCTCCATGCGTCTTGCATCCTGCTTTTTCATAGTCATGTCCAAACTGGGGCAATGCCCTTAACCTATTGATGGAAGTGGATCCTACATTGTTTCATGATTCATTAAAGTTCTTCATTCAAAACTATCTCACAAAATCCAAAAACATTCAAAAATATATCGCAAAATCCAAAAACATTAGAAAACATCAAAAATCAAACAAAAGCATGGCAACACATTGTACATACTCATCCAAGCAGATACCAAACAAGCATTGAAAAATACTCGCACGATGACCACTTCTCCAAATTGACCAAACAATCAACATCAACACTCAAATTGTCTTCAACAAGGATGCATCCTTCCTTACCACACCAAAGACAAAATGAAGTTTTCTTTTACAAGAAAATTTTGTTTCAAGCTATCAAGTACTTGGTTGATTTGTGAGTTATTCATTCGTTTATTCATATTAGGATCCTACAACATTGTTTGTGTATCTTTGGTGCATTATTCTGATGAAGTTTTGGAGCATGTACTAATGGTGTCTACATGGGAAGTTCTCTAAGCTACATGATCATAGGCAAAATAAAATCATAGATCACTATGGCTTGTTGACTACAGTGTATACCTCGACCATATGAGCATGAAACATTACCAAGGATCCATATTCTTTATTATTTATGTACATATTATTTGTTTGTAGGTACAATGCTCTTTCCTTGGTTCCTCCTACCTCATCCAAATTAGATAAAGGTGTTTGTCTCTTATTACAGTATGAACTTGTCTCACGATATGATCAGCCCAAGATGAAGGAGGACAATCCAAGTCATGCATGAAAGGAGATAATCCTTGTCTGTTCTGCAAGCAGTACTCAGGTCAACTTGATCCATTATATCACGTTGCTTGTATTAACTTGCTATATCAAAATTCATGTAAGGAATACTCAGGTCATCTTGAATCATTATGTCAAGTTGCTTGTATTTTCTTACAACATTTTAAAGCTCCATGATGAAAATAAAGCACTATGGATCGTCATTTCATCTCATATGTATATATTGCATTCCATTCATCCATATATTCATAAATAGCTACATATCATTCATACATAGTAATGACAATGGGTGCATACTCTATTTTCCTCTTCTTCCATAGGAATGAGTCATAGGTCCTCCATTTCTTCTATCTAACACCGAACCCTCCAACCCTCCCCATCTCGATAATCAACATCACATACCCTACATCGTGGCCCATCACAATCAATCAAGCCATGTTCATCACCATCCATCTCTAAATAGGAGGGGTTGCATTTCCTTTCCTAAGTCATCATATAAGCCAAGCAAGTTACTCTATCTACACAGGTACATCAACTCACACACACCTAGACTATCAATAGCTACTCTGATTAAGTATCTTTGGGTCTCAACAAGTACTCGATCATGGTAATCCTAAACTACATCAGGCATTTATCATAATGACCTAGTCTTAATGGGGCTTCTATGATTCACCACAACCATCCATCCCACACACACACTATCAATTGATAGCGCAATCCAAACACAATCCAACGGACAATTACATCAATTGTCTAAGCCTCAATGAGTATATTGCTTCATATGCCTTGACTTCATCAGATAATTACATCAATTGTCTAAGTCACCATCAGGTAACCTTGATTCACTTACTCAGACTTTATCCTGTCCAAGTGACCAACTGACATCAACTGTCATGCTTTGACTCGACCGGGGCAATTAAACCAATTGCACCAGATTGTCCAACCAATTTTGATCAATTGTATAGCATCACTCGAAAGCACAACACCACATTTGCACAGTATCTCCTGCATAACCTAAGGGTACTCACTGGTTTGATATTTCTCCATATTCACTCTGTTTTCTTCCATTCTTTCACCGTTATTGCTAATTCTTCTCTTCTACCACCCTGCCAATTTTCATTCTTTTTCGCGAGATCACCCGATTTTTTGAAAAATTTTAGCCCATCTCTCGAGGGGGCATACCACCCACTAAATTAACATTTATGGGGCATATTCTTCACACCTGTTTTTCTTTCTTTGAAATGATGCGATAAACCGCACCGTCTCAAAGAAGGGCACATGTAGTCACATAAATCTGTCCATTTTAATTAAATGAATATTTCCTATTTATTTGATTGAAAATCCACTTGCCATCAGTTAATTAAATTAAACATTTAATTAATTCATCTTCAAACATTCTCCTATTAATTAAATAAATTATTCAATTTATTTTAATTAATTCATTATACCAAATTCACAATCAATTAAATGAATAAATCATATTTATTTCATTTAATTCCCTTTTCTTCTTTTAAATAAATTAAATCAAACATTTATTTAAATTATTTATCCACCCCACTTGCATTTTCCTACAAATGCAACTTGCACACATTTATTGAAATAAATTAATTTATTTTAATTAAAAATCCTATTTTCCCTCACCCACCAAATCCACTTGCAAACCTAACCCCCTTCTAGATTCTTCTAACCCCTTCCTAATTAGCCTAATACATCCCCTAATTATTGTCACATTCCTAAGAAACTTGGAGTCATTTCTCAAAGACTTCAATGTCTTTGAAAAACATTTAATGCTTTGTGTGTTCAACAATTTAACCTCCAAAGTCTTCCAAAACCACTAATGGCTCTTACATGACCATTAATAGCTCTTACATAACCATTTATGGTTATTTCAACTTGCACTCATGTGTCTCCTCAAGCATTTATTTCTTTGACCATGGTTATCCCTTTTGCCTTTGCACAAGAATTTATCCATTGGATAAAAGCTTTTATTCTTTGAATAAAGAATTTATTCACTCAACCCAACCATTGACCTTAACTCCCAAGTTAACCCTCAGGCCATGGTAAGCATTTAATGCTTCTTCCCTCTCCTCTCAACCCCTCTCATGTTGACACTTGTCATCCTGGGATTGGGTTGAAAGCCCTCAGATGGATTGAATATCATTCAATCTTGACCCTTTTTGAGATTACTCAATCTCAACCATCCATTGCTCCATTTTTCTTATAAATAGAGCTCACATTCCTCATTTTCAAAGCCTCAAGCATTCTCAAGCATTTAGCATAATCAACTCATATAATTGTTATTTTGGCCTAAAATAAATCATTTTAGCATTATAGCATCTAACATTAGCTTTTATTCATACTTGCATAGCATAGTTTGTAATCATCTACAATCTTGAACCTCCATAAGCATCCATAGTGCAAAAATTTGATGAGAGCTACACTAATTTGGAACTTGGAGAGGAGAGGAACAAAGGAGAAGGAACTAAGAGCATGCTAGAAGGCATTTGGAGATGCCTCATTATACTTGTTTCCCTAGTTAATTATTTTAGCATGTTTCTAATATCTCTTTTGATATGTCTTCTTAGATTAGTTCTTGGTTGAATAACACTAATGATTTCTTGTGTGTTTTTGTGTGTTATACGACTATAGGTTCCTGTCTAACCTTTGGGTATTTTGCAGTGCATCAGTTGCCATCCAATGTCAACACATACAACAATGAATAAAACTGTTTTTCCTGATCAATAGGTGACTAAAGTAATCACATGAGAAAAGGTAAGTATACGCACTTAGAAATAACATCATGTCAAATAGAACAAGGCAACAATGTATAAGGATAGTCCTACTCAAGTGACATAAAACATAAGAGATGAGAATGATTGATAAACAATGAATAGAGCATTCAAGGAAAAATCAACATATAACTATCAGAAAAGTGATTGTGGCAATATTACAGTCTCAAAATTTGTTGTTCAGATAAATATACAATGCATCATAAGGATAAGCTTTTGTTTCAAATTCCCTATACATTGGAAAATTAAAACAACCATACCTGTAACATAATTCATAAAGTACTTCTAGAAATACAACTATAATAGGGATACATTTCCAAAGTCTTTATGGTGAGAATTCATGATCAATCCCAGATACAAGGAATGCTAGTAGTTACAACCAATAGATACATGAGCATCATGAGAATCAGGGATTACAATGATAAGGACAATGAAAAAATAAATGCCATTCATATCACAGTCATAATACCCTAGGTTAGAACCACATAAAGAGAATATTGAGAGAGCGCGAAGGAATCAAGTGTAGACAAATAAGGATATTGACAGTGATATCATTTGCAGCTAATGAACAATATACACATTCATAAGATAGGATGTTATAGTCCAGAAATGTGGTTTGACAGTGACAAAAATGAAGATGACATTAGAACAGAATAAGATATATCATTAATCAATAACATAGATTCATGTTGATCAATCATGTAACAATGCCAATGATGTCGTAGTGATACAACTAAAACTTAGGATGAGGGCACATGAGTGGATTGATTATTATATAAAAACACTTCTCCCAATTATGCATTGAAGACCTAAGGATAGTAAAAGAAAAATGATAAGACTATATCAGAGTAATGGAGGCAAGTACTTGAAAAGATAAAATGCCTTCCTTATAAATTCTTACATCAATATCACTGTCGATAGAAGTTTCAAAGACAACAGGTAAATCATTTGAAAGAATAATGATAGTCAAATAAAGAGCATATTATTGTCACAGTTTTTGTATCACTAGTAATAGAACATCATAGAGCCCAGCAGTGTGCATAAAATGGTATGGTGCAGGAAGACTAAAGAGATAAAGACACGGTGTACCAGAATAAACCTGGTAATAAACAACCTTTAAGACTCATAAGAAACAACATGATACAATGCACAGTTATGAATAAGAAATGGTATCTCTAAAATCTATAAAACAAGACAATGCAAGATCATTAGGGTTTTGAAAGATGGAGCTCTTCATGCAATTAAAAACATCAATACGATAAAACCCTAAAATGCATGTCATGTAGAAAAGCGACAGAGACATAAGGAGGAGAAGCTTCATACCATGATTGAAGATCATTCATCACAACCCTTGACATTCATAGAAGATCTCGTAACAACTGAGAAATCAAACCTTCAAATCCTCATGCGTCCAATTTCAAACCCTAGTCGCATGTTGACAAAGAGTTTTCTTCGAGAAGACTAAAAGATGCAAAGTGAAAATAAGATGTTTCTAGGGGTTTTCGCCCTTTTTACTCTGCATGCCCTAAATCCTCCAGATATTTATGGGCTTGTTTTATTTCAAAGCTGCTTTTAATTATATAGTGGTCGAGTTTTAAACTCCCACTAGGACTTGATGTCCTAAGTCTTCATGACTGTAGGGGGCTTAAAACCCTTTGTTTTTACTAAGTACATGATTTTATTGTATTATTATTATATTTAATTTATTAATAATGGAAAATAATAAAAACAAATATATGCACATGCCATTATTTATATAATAATAATTAATTATTTTATTCATATAAATAGAAGTGAAACAAAAGGTAATATAAAGATTATTATAATCTTTATTTAGAAACTTCTATTTACTTAAATAAAATAATTAATTTAAGAGTGGTACTTAAGTTTTTTTGATACATCCATGCATAACTAAAAAATCAAATAAATATTAAAGTGATAGTACAATTAAATCACTTATAATATTTATCATATAAAAATAAGGGGTGAGTTACATATATGTAATAAATATTAAAAGTCCAGTCATTATTGAGTAACTTTAATATTTAGTCTATTTTCCCCTTATACACACATGCATCATACAGTGGGTCAGTTCAACAACACTTCAGAGGTAGTTTCAGATAGTTGTCAGCAGATTGAGGCTATTTTGAGAGCCTTTTGGGGTTGCATATTGACTTGAGGGATTTTTGGCAGTATTTTTGCATCTTTTCATACAGAATTGGCACCTACTTTTCAGGCTTTTTCCTTGTGCTTGGATTTTAGACTAGAGTTCACCTTTTAGGAGTACAAATCATTCTTTTAGGGTTGCATGCCTTATTATTGTATATAGAGGAAAGCTTGTAAGCAGTTTTCCTCAGTTCTTGCCTTTACTTTTCTCTTGCCTGAAGAGAATTTCAGAGATTTGTAGCTCAGACATTGATATATAGAGATTTGCAGCAGTTTGTTTTTTCAGAGAGATGGTTTTGGTAAGATTCCTTTTATTTGCACAACTTCATAAGTTTTCCTTGATAATTGTGTTTGTTCATGACAGATTTGATAGGAGTATTTTTGTGTTTCATCTGAAACCTTGAATATTTTGTTTCCTTAGTGTGCATGCATCATTACTTCTTTCAGAATCACATGTCTTAGTTTATGTTGCAATTTTTGGTAAATTTGTGTTGACAAATTAACTTTCCTTACAAATTTATTAATTAATTAACCTTTCTGAGAAATTCTCATGTGAGAAGGAAGTTAATTATTTTGTGTAAGAAAAATTTATGATAGATTTTTGTGAATCATGATAGTTTTATCATCACAGTTTTGGTGCATCACCTCCTAGAATAGTTTCAGTTTTAAGCCAATCTAATCGCTCTTTAATTTTTTCCATACCCATCATTAGTTTTAGGAGGTATTTCAAAGTGAGCCAACCCATAACCTAGAGAGTCATTTCTCTTTCTGAGTTTACCCACAACTCGAGTTGTGTTTCCATGTTGCACGGGATGTCATAAGCATTGGTACTGATTTACTTTGTAGAAGCAGGTCCATCCTCCATGACAACAATTTTTGGCACACCCGGTGGGAATCATTGAGTTGTTTCAACTCATTTGAATACCATTTTTTTTTTTGTTCTGGTACTTAAAACAATTTTTACATCCTTTTGAGGTGAATTTTCAAGTACTCGATGACTTTGAAAATCTAGGAAATCCGATCAGTTCTAATTTTTCATATCCTATGAAATAGACAAGATCAAAACCTGATTTTGTAAAACATGTACTAGTTCAGTCAGTTCAACCGACTCAAATGGCTCTCAATCCATCAAGAAACCAACCATTTGTGGCATTTAACCAAGGTAATCCTTTAGTTTTGGCTAATTATCATGATATTCCAACTGCTGCTATGAACAATTTGCCAAATTTTATTGGAAAAAATCAGGTAACAATAGTTGAAGACATATGGGATATAGCTAGTTTGTGTGGAATTCATCAAATCACACATGAAGATGTAGCAATTGGGCTATTAGCGGTAAGTTTCAGAGGGAAAGCCTTGGAATGTTGTAGATTATTGGTAGTGGCATCAATTAATTTATGGGATCAGTTGGGAGTTTCTCTAAATCAACACTTTAAAGACAAATCAGATATTTTTTCTCTTATTGAGAAGCTTACTACTATCAAGAGAGCACCCTATGAGCACATCACTGACTTCAACGCCCTCTTCTAGAAGACACTAAATCGCATCCCACAAGAGGTAAGGCCTACAAATGATCATACTTTTATTTATTATTTAAAGCCCTTAAATAGTGATATATCTATAATGATTCAATCAATGGGAGGGTTTTCTTTGCCTAATGCCTATGATATAGCTGTGATGGCTGAGAATAGTTTGATTCAAGCGAGGAAAATAGCCCCAAAGCCCTTGATGCCCTTTTTTCCAGAAATACAACCTTATATTCTGGTTGAACCCTTTACCATAGCTGTTGTTTTGTCTTTCATAAATTAGCAAAATCAACAAAACCAACAAATTCCACCTTTTATGCCCACCCAAGTCCTGAATAATGATCTTTGAGAATTAAAGGGGATGCTGAGTAATTTTAATGAGAATAATCAGCAGATGCAAATAACTTTGCATGGTTTTGGTAATAAATTGATCAATATTCAAAATAATGTACGACAAAATTCTAAACCCTATTAGCCTCCTTACCAGTAAAATTAGCAGAATAGGTAGCCTTATCAGAACATAGATTATAACAATAAGACTAATCAACCCTATAATCCAAATACTGCCTCAAATTCTAGGGAGATTGTTCTATTTCAAAATAATATGGTTCAGTATGTTGATTGGTGTTTTCCATGTCATCAACCGCATAATCAATTGACATGCCCTGAGGAAGCTCAGTGTAAGGCTTTAATGCTACAAAACACCTATGGGAATTAGCCTCAGCCTCAAGATGAAATTAGTCAAGAAAATCAACAAGGTGAACCTAATATTGCATTAGTTAATTGGGAAACTAATGAATTTTATGGCATGAATGGTACTCAAGGACAAAATCAATCTTCTAGAACAATAGCAGTGAATACTAGATCAAAAGAGAGAGCACTAGATGTCGGACAACAAGTTGTTTTTGTAGGACAGCAAGCTGGTCCTTCCGAACAACTTGCTACTACAGGACAACAAGTTGATACAACATCTCCCGTGACCCCAAATGTTCAAATTTTGTCTAGAGGACTAACCCAACCACTTTAGGCACAAATTCACAAGGTTCACCATATTCCAAGAGTGCAACAAAAGGTTAGTACAACTGTATTTAATAATATGATCAGATGAAGAAAGCACCTGTCAATATTACTATGTTTCATGCATTGAAAATTCCTAGGAAAACAAATTTATTACAAGAGGTTATAGCCAAGATTACAATATCTGATGTTGATTTAGATCAGCCTAGTATAGCCCTTGTTGCTGATGATAAAAAAGTTTAAGTAGCCAAATAAATAAAGCCACCACCTTTCTATGTTACCATAGTGATTCGATAACATCTATTGCATAACTACATGATAGATTCAGGAGCTAGTAGTTCAATTATGCCCAAGTAGTTAGCTGATCAACTAGGGTTAACAATTGAACCTTTGTCAAAAGGTTTTTTTTATTTAGATGGGTTATCAATTAAGTCAAGCGGTGTGATTAAGGATCTGCCACTCACATTGCATGCTTGTCCCAATTTTTCAATTCCTCAAGATATTTATGTGATAGACTTACCAGCTTATTTTGGAATATGCTTATCTAGAGACTTTATGGCCAAATTAGGTGGCTATCTATCATCAAACTGGTCTCATATGTTTTTTAGAGCCAGATATGGTACCAAGGTAACCATTAAATCTGAACCATTAGCTAAATATCATTTAGAGCCATATGTACCAAGTCCCATAAATGAAAATCTATTCATCCAAGAGGAAGAAGAGCCAATCCTGATTAAAGATCCTAGTACACCCATTGATGATATATCAAATATCATTCTAGACAAGTAGGTAATAGAAAATCATGAAATTTATCCTCTCATTCACATAGAACAAGCTGAGCTAGGAGTCTATTTCATTCATGAGCATGATGCCATTATACCAAATCCGACTTAGAAGGAAAAATAACTAGAACAACAAGGTAATCGACTTTGGAAATTATATTTTGATGGCTCAAGGAGTAAAATCAGTGCAGGAGGAGGGGCTATGTTGATATCACCAGAGGGAAAAAGATACTATTGATCTTTTAGATTCACTTTCAGTCTAATAAATAATGTTGCAGAATATGAAGCTCTAATTCATGGCCTAGAATGGGCCAAATAGAAAGGTATTAAATGCTTCCAAGTATATGGTGATTCTAAATTAGTAACAAATAAGATTAGAAATTTGCATGTAACAAAAAATCATTTGTTAAAGATGTACAAGCATAGAGCATGGGATTTAATAGAGGATTTTGACGTTGTTAATCTGCTGTCAATTCCAAGGAACCAAAATAAACATGCTAATATATTAACCTCTTTAGGCGCTCAACATGATGTTCCTGCTGATTTAGAAAATGTACATGTACAGCAATATGTCAAATTAGTAGTCAGACCATCTGTACTAGACAATATAACAAACTGGCAAGTGTTTGACAATGATGAACATATCATCAACTTCTTAATGTAGGAAGCAGAATTTGTTGCAGGTAATCAAAAAAAATGGTAGCAACATTATGATGATTAGATAGTGCAGCTGAAAAAAATAAAGTACCGAAGGCTCTTGTCACCCTAGAATATTTTTTTCGATTCCGATGATCATGCTAGAAGTGATAAAAACAACATAATAATCAATAAAGATCATTTTAACCAAATTCAGATCTATGATGACAAGCTACTTAAGCTTGGAAAGGTATGTAATAGTTCAGAACAACAAGATTTTATTTCACTTTGCCAAGAATTTAATGATGTTTTTGCTTGGGAGTATGGAGACTTGAAGGGTTTTAACCCTGCACTTGCTCAACATACTATTGAGTTACAACCATATGCAAAACAAGTCAGGCAGAAGCAAAGACCCCTGAACCCCAAACTAGAACACTTGATGAAAGCTTAATTGAACAAATTTATTGAAGGTAATATGATTTATCCTATTAAGCATACTTCATGGGTTTCCAATTTAGTACCAGTTAGAAAGAAAAATGGTGAAATAAGGTTATGTGTTGATTTTCGTGATCTGAATATTGCTTCACTCAAGGACCATTATCCATTACCCTCCATGCAGTAGATTTTGCAAGTGGTTTTTGGTTCTGAGAGATTTTCTTTACTAGATGGATATTTAGGTTATAATCAAATTCTAGTAAAGGAATATGATCAACATAAAACTGCATTTACAACTAAGTGGGGTACAATGGTCTAGAGAAAAATGTCATTTGGATTGTCTAATGTAGGAGACACTTTTCAGAGAGCAACGGATATGGCTCTCAAAGGGCTTATTAACAAATTTGTGCTTGTATATCTAGATGACATTACTGCCTTTTCAAGGAGTTTTGATCAACATTTTGATCATTTAAGACAAATTTTTGAAAGATGCAAGGAATTTGGAGTCTCTTTAAATTTAAAAAAATCATTTTTTTTGTTCATGAAGGTAAGCTTCTAGGGTACATTGTGTCAAAGGAAGGTATTTCAATAGACACAAAAAGAATTACAACTATTCTAGCATTGCCACTTCCAGCACATAAAAAGGGCTTGCAAAGTTTTATAGGGAGAATTAACTTTGTTAGGATATTTATAGCTAACATTGTAGCATTAATATTGCAACCACTAACAACAATGCTTAAAAAGAATACAGTTTTCAAATGGACCAAGGAAGTTACCAAATTTTTTGCAGATATCAAAGAGGCACTTGCATCGGCCCCAACACTGATTAATCCAAATTATGAGAAGGATTTCATACTATATGCATTTGGAGGTGTTGATACCATTTCAACCATGCTTTGTCAGCAAAATGAAGAGGGACAAGAGCAACCAATTACATTTTTCAACCATATATTGAAGGACTATGAAGTAAGATATTCATTAGTAGAAAAGTAGTAACTTGCAGTTATTAGGAGTCTCAAAAAATTCAGACACATGTTGTCCAATAATAAAATTCATCTACAAGTAGCTCATCCTACAATTAAGGAATTTTTGCTTAATAAAGACATAAATGATAAGAGGGTGGGATGGATAACTAGAGTTATAGAGTATGATGTTGACATTAAAGTTACAAAACTAGTTAGAGACAAAGGTCTATGTGAATAGATGAAAAGATACATAAAACAACCATCAATCAGAAGAACAAGCTTCCCTTATACTCATAAATGAAGAAGAGGATGCTACCTTACATGAAGAAACAGATGCAACAACTGATAACACAGTTTCCGAACCTGATTGGATCCAAAAAATGATCCATTATTTACTTACTAGCGACTGTCATGAAGGATTGGACAAGTACAAAAGGAGGTATTATAGATTACAAGCAATTTCTTATGTTGTTATAGATAATGTGCTTTATAAAAGAGATTTTCATGGAGTTTTGCTCATGTGGAAATAGCCAAATCAGATTGATAGAATTTTAGAAGAATTCCATAATAGACCTGCAGCAGGTCATTTAGTAGCAATAGCAACAACCCTAAAAATCATGAGAGTCGGTTACTACTGGCTATATTTATTTGAAGATACACAAAGTTGGGTAAGAAAATGTGAAAAATGATCACTTTTTGCAAGAAAACAAAGCCTTGGAGCTTTGCCACTTCAACCAATACAAATAGAACAACCATTTTCTAAATGGGGATTAGATTTTATCGGGCCTATTAATCCATTTTCAAGTGTAGGACATAAATGGATCTTAACAGCAACGAATTATTTTACCAAATGGACTGAAGCATTTACACTTAAGGAGGAAAATGATTTTTTTTTTTTTGAATTTTTATCAAGATCTAGTATCCAGGTTTGGTACCACCGATGCAATTATATCAGATAATGCCTTAGTTTTTATTAGTTTAAAAGTATGAGATTGGTCTCTTAAGAACAATGTTTTTCTAAGTACTTCATTGAATTATTACCCCTATGGTAATGGACAGGCTAAATCAACCAATAAAAATATGATTAAGATCATTAAAAAATCCATTCGACATAATCAGACAACATGGCATGAAGAGCTTAAGTTAGCCCTATGGGCTGATAGGATGACACCAAAGAGAGCTACATGTTTTTCACCTTAGGTACTAGTTTATGGTAAAGAAGCCAAATTGCCAATATTAACAGAGTTTCTGACTCTTAGTTATATAAAATAACTTAAAATGCTAGAGGAGTAGCCAATGGAAACCAGGCTTGCTCAATTGATGGAGTTGGAAGAAACCAGAAAGGAAGCTTTCAGAAAGCTTGGAATTCATCATTCTCAGATGAAGAATACATTTGATAAAAAGGAAGTAGCACAGACCTTCAATGAAGGTGATTTAGTTTTCAAATGGGATAAACTTAAAACAAAACCTGGTAGGCATACCAATTTTGATGCCATGTGGGATGGACCATATATAATCACTGAGAAGAAAAAATATAATACATTTCAGCTTTCAAAGAATCTAGATGGATAAGTTCTACCAATCCCAGTTAACGAGATCCACCTCAAACCTTGCTTTTGAGGACTGTTTTTAGCTAATAAGTGCTTTTACATATTTCTCATTTTCAATAAGTTCATTTACTGCACATCTTTCATTTCCGTTTTAGCTAGTTTATTTCAATAAGAAGTTGTTTGTACAACTTGCAGTCTCTTTTATAGAGCTTTGTTTTATTGCAGTTTTGTTTCTGCTGATGTCTTCTATTTTTAGTTTGTGTTTCAAAGAGCTAAATTTCAGAAAGAGGTCAAGACTTTGCCCAATGGATACAACTAAAGACAACTGGTTTGAGTTAATATGTTTAGCAGGCAAACACCCCCGAGAGGTCACCAAAATGTTATCTAAATTTTGAATCATCAAAATTTGATAAGCCTATGATCGGCCTTACACATCAAATGAAAGAAAGCTACACACAAAATAAAATCTTTATACTTCATCAATTATCAAGTTTGAATAACAAATGAGGAATTCTTTTCAGAATGCAATGTATTTCAATAATGTATAGTTAAAAATGCATATGAAAGAAACTTTTCATTTACATAAATGTGTAAGGACCCATACAAGTCGTGGGTATGACTAAGAATTTTCAATGAGTAGAATGATATAAAAATGGATAAATAGAAAAGAGAGAAAAGACGATCCATCATTGCCTTTCAATGACAAACCATTGATGTGATCAAGTTGCATCTTGTATCTTCATGCTCCTAGCGCTCCTAGAATACCTGCAAGAGGTGAAGGACAGAGGTGTTAGATCTTGGTATCTCAAGCTCTCTAACTAATCCACTAATACACATGTACATCAGACTACAAATGGAAAGAATTAGAATAGAGAAACAAGTGAATCAAAGACCAGAAGTGTCCAATGATCAGAAGCTTCATGAGCTTCTTGTTTCTCTAACTTATTTGTTCACTGTGTAGGTATAAGACAGGTTTCCATCTCATAAGTATCAAGTATGTGGGTTAAAATAGGCTCCCATAAGGGTTGAGCTCAATATACTAGTCATCACTCATAGGGTGTCATTAATCATATACCAAACATAAAATAGAGCTGCATCCATGGTCCCATATATTGGCATTCAATGACATTTTAAAGCTGCCATCCAATGTCAACCCATACAACAATGAATAAAATTGTGTTTCTTGATCAGTAGGTGGATAAAGTCATCACATGAGAAAAGGCAAGTATACCCACTCAGAACTAACATCATGTCAAATAGAACAAGGCATCAATGTATAAGGATAGTCCTACTCAAGTGACAAAAAACATAAGAGGCAAGAACGATTGATAAATTATGAACAAGGCATTCAAAGAAAAATAAACAGATGACTGTCATAAAGGTGACTGTAGAAATATTGGAGTCTCAGAATTTCTTGTTCAGATAAATACAAAGTGCGTGATAAGGATAAGCTTATGTTTCAAAGGCCCTATGCATTGGAAATTAAAATAGTCATACCTGTAACATCATTCATAGAGTACTTCTAGAAATAAAACTATAATAGGGAATACATTTCCAAAGTCTTTATGGAGAGAATTCATGATCAAGCCAAGATAAAAGGAATGTTAGTAGTTATAGCCAATAGATACATGAGAATCGGGTATTACAGTGATAAGGATAGTGAAAAAATATATCTCATTCATATCACAGTCATAATACCTTAGGTTAGAACCACATAAAGAGAATATTGAGCAAGCATGAAGAAATCAAGTGAAAACCAATGAGGATATTGATAGTGATATCATTTGCAGCTAATGAACAATATACCCATTCATAAGATATGATGCTATAGTCCAGAAATGGGGTTTGATAGTGACAAAAAGGAAGATGACATTAGAACATAATAAGATATATCATAAATCATTACGATAGATTCATGTTGATCACTTATGTGGCAATGCCAAGGATGTGGTATTGATACAACTAAAACTTAGCATGAGGGCACATGAGTAGATTGATTATTATATAAAAACATTTCCCCCAATGATGCATTGAAGACCTAAGGATAGTAAAAGAAAAATGATAAGACTTTATTAGAGTAATGGAGGCAACTAGCTCAAAAGCTAAAATGCCTTCTTGATAAATTCTTACATCAATATCATTGTCAATATAAGTTTAAAAGACATTAGCTAGATCATTTGAAAGAATAATGATAGTCAAATAAAGAGTATATTATTATTATAGTTTTAGTATCATTAGTAACAAAACATCATAAAGCCCAACAGTGAGCATACAATGGTATGGTGCAAGAACAATGAAGAGATAAAGATATAGTGTACCATAATAGACCTGGTAATAAACAGTCTTTGAGACTAATAAGCAACAACATGATACAACCCATAGTTATGAAAAAGAAACAATGTCTCTAAAAGCTATAAAACAACACGATGCAATCTCATTAGGTTTTTTTAAGACAAATCTCTTCATGCAATGAAAAACATCAATACGATAAATCCCTAAAATGCATGTCATGCAGAAAAGCGACAAAGACATAAGGGGGAGGAGCTTCATACCGTGGTTGAAGATCATTCATCACAACCCTTGACATTCATGGAAGTCCATGTTAAAATATGAGAAATCGAAGCTTCCAAATTCTCATGCATTTGGTTTCAAACCCTGACTGCATGTTGACAAAGAGTTTTCTTCGAGAAGACTAAAAGATGTAAACTGAAAATAAGATGTTTGTAGGGTTTTTTTCATGGGCTTGTTTTAGTTTAGAGCTGCTTTTAATTGTATAGTGGTCGACTTTTAAACTCCCACTAGGACTTCATGTCCTAAGTCTTGATAGTCATAGGGGGCTTAAAACCCTTCTTTTTTACTAAGTGCATGATTTTATTGTATTATTATTGTAGAGACCTAAAACTTGCACAACTAATTATATGAATTTTATTCAATCATTATTAATTCGCCTATTAATTAAATCTACATTTAAATAATATCCCCTTTTCTTCTATTTTGGCCATTAATCAGATTAAAGATTTGATTAATATTCCCCTTCTTCTATCTAAGCTATTTAATTAAATTCACATTTAATTAAAAATATGCATTTATCCCCTTTTAATTAAATCTATATTTAATTAAAATCCCCTTTTGTATTTAAATAAATCAAAATCTATTTGTAAATCCCCCCACTTGCAAAATCCTACAAATGCAAGGTGCACTCTCCTACATCTCCCACTTGCCTCCACAGTCATCCTTCTAGAAACCTTCTAATCTCATTCTAATCATATCGAATCTCCTAATCATGTCCTTTCCTTAAATTTGGGGGAGTCACATCTCCAAATTCGGAAGGAAGTCTTCAAAATGCATTTAAGACTTTATCTATTTCAACAAGTTAACTTGTTGAGTCTTCCAGACATGTAAGGCTCTTACATAAACCAATATTGGTTTTCCTCTTTAGGCAAGTTAGCCTCCAAATTCTTCAAAAGGCATTGAATGTCTCTTACAAGCCCACACCCCTTAGCCATGATGGTTGTTCCTTTAACCATTTTCGCATATTGCACAAGACTTTACCTCTTAGGTAATAACATGTGTCCCTGGTTAATGACATTATCCAATGATGTCACTCCTTAAGGTTATCCCTAATTACTTGCTTAGAATCTATGTCACAACCCTCCTTTATCACTTTTTGATTTGATACAATTCTATTATATTTTTTTGGTTGAGCTATTGAAAATAATTGAATGAATATTATAAAAGAATAATAATGGACCCACATACACACTTGGAGAATATAATTTAAATAGGCATTATTTATTTATTCTTTTTCCCATTCCCAATTATGGCACATGTTGTAGGAGAAATTAGAAGCTTCTAGAGGAATCTTCAATACCTTGCATGTAACTCCCCCACTAGGATATTAATCAATTTTGCATGGGTCCAATATTGGAAAAAGAATCTCATTCTTAATTAATTTCTCTAGATAGTGGAATTAAGGGATTTTTCCTATATATTGTATGCAAGTTTTCAAAAGAGTTGGTTATTCTTTAAAGAAAGTTTTCTCAAATAGTTGTTTTAGTACACATATTTTCATTTTGGAGAATAGTTAAGGTTGTTTTGAAGAAATTTTTCCAAGCTTGCAAGGAAGGATCAAGGGAGGCTAGTTGAAGAATTTAATGAAATCTTGTTTTAGATACTTGTTGTGAGTTAGATTAGATAAATAAAATCTTGTTCAAATTCTTTCTGTGAATTAGATTAAAGAAATAAAATCTTGTTTCAAACTCAAAATCTTTTATCTCTGTAAATAATTTCTTTCTCTATGCATATAATCATTGTATTAAGAAATCTTGCTATGTGATATAATATTTCAAGTAGGAATTCTTCTCAGATTATTTGTATAAAATCCTTGTGGAAATATTATCTTGTTATTTATTTATTTTCAGAAATCTCTCTCTGTGAATATCAAATTCCTATAAGTCTCATAAAAAAATTTATTATCTCAACTTAAGACAAATTTGTTGAATATGATCTCTGTGAAATCAAATTTAAGCGTTTACCTATCTCTGTGATAATTTAGTTATCTGTATAATGCTGAAACAAATTAATTTCTCTATTTTATTTCATCCCTGTGATTAAATTCTTATTCTCATTTTTATATTAACATTTTTCTTATACACATATCTTTTATATATTTCTCTCTTATATCATTAAATAAACTGAAATGAAAAAAAAAACCATATATATATATATATATATATATATATTATTAAATTTTATACAAAACAAAATATATACGAAATAGAATGAAGGAATCCGAAGAATAAATTTTGACCTTTGCATGGATTAATGGGCCAACGCAAGGGGGGGCAGAGTTATTACTACCGCAGGGGAGTGGTACCCTCCACTAACCTGCGGTCATTGTTATGGCAGTGGTCGTAGGGTAGTGGAGGGGACCACGACGGTCCCCTCATCACTACGGGTCTGCACCCGCAGGTCCACAGTGGTGATGGGACCAGTGGCCCCACTCCCACTTGGCTTTAAAAAAAGCCACTGCATAACATTTGAATTTTGGCAATTGGATTTTTTGTTGAAATAATTTTTATTTTAGTTTAATAGAATTTAACTTAGGTAATTTTAATTATCTTTAGTAAATTTATAATTAATTTATCTTTAGCAAATTTATAATTGTAAATTAAATTATATCAAATTTTATAATTAGAATTTTTTAAACTATTTAAGATTCATTGGGTCACTTAGTTGGCATTTTAGACTCATTAAAAGCAATTAATTCATATTAATATGATTTGAACCAAATGTCTAAGCTAATTGCTATTTTTGGGACCAGTGACTCTATAAGTGATTATTCTCATGGTAGAAATAAAACATTGCTTAACCTTGCATGTAACCTGCACTATTCTTGCATCATGTGAATTACTTTACATTATTTGCATTTATTGATGACAAAGTTATATTTTCTTCATCTTCATGCAAGTTACACGTTTAATTATTAATATGCGAGTTTCATAATTGTAATTATTGTGCAAGTTATATTTCAAGTTTTGAATATTAAATAACTTAGTTATGGTTTTTATTCCACGTGGTTCATCAAGTAGTTATTTCAATTAATTAAGCTTTGCAATGTCTAATTATGCACGTTCAATTCATAATTATTTTCAAGCATGATGTTTTTCATAGCTTCTTAGTTAAGAATACTAAATAAAGGAAGTCAAAAAACTAAAACCTAGCAGCGTTTGGTATTTACAGTGCCTCTGGGTCACGCTTATGGGTAATGTCGTCGTGTTGAACTACTACACTTAACGCCTAATAAAGTTGCATCAACAACGTCTGTGGCATTGTCCCTATAAATTGTCGGGGAGTAATAAGGGACACTTGGAAGTTAAAATCTAAGGGGTAGGTAATCCCCCTTGGATCGATAATCTAATAAGATAATCCTTAAACGATTTTACATCCGCTGAGTTAAACAATAGTAAACCCCCTTTAGGTTTGATTAAGTGAAATGCTTTATGAAATTGATTTAATCTTGAAGAGTTGTTGACAATTGACAATTGGGTCAAGGGTGATGCTTATGATAGGTATTAGGATCTAATTGTTTTAGGCCACAAGTAATAGGCCATCTTGAGCCTTTTCTTAAGTGCTACCACCATGGGTAGCAACCACAGAGAAACTGTCTGGGACATTGACCCTAGAAAAGGTTGCGTACCCACTAATCAATTTACATCCAACGATAGAGTAGAAAAATAGAACTACATACTTTACGCCTTGATCCCGTGCCGAAACAGGTATGTAGGCAGTCTAAGGACGGAGTTGTCCCTCGTACTCAAGCGTTTGTGGATGGGGTCTAGGTTTTGGTAAGAAGAAGGATTGAGAAGAATCCTAATTTGAAAGATAAGTATAATAAAAGGAAAAAGTAATTCAATGCATACTCAGAAGGAATCCCGTATGGATTCGCTTGACTTCCCAAGGCTTTAAGCCAAATTCTGAGGCAGAATTCAAGCTTGTATTATGTTATTTTGATTTCTCCTAAGGACGGCGACCTCAGTGCACTCCTACTAGAAGAGTGTAGTACTTAGTGAGTGACTCAGGACCCGAATGGTCCCGATTCTAAGTCTCTGGCTAGAGCACCTCCTATCCCAATCGGATAAATGCCTACACCGTATGGGTAGATGCCTATCTCGTATTGGATAGATGAAACCTCTTGCTCCATATGGATAGATGCCTAACCCGTATGGTTAGATGCTTATCCCGGATGGATGAATGCCTGATCCTAATGGATGGATGCCTAGAGCATGCGATTGAATCAAACACAAATGATTAAAGTAAACAAAAAAAAAAATGGTCAAATTTTGTTGGGTTAAGTAAAGTGGGTTATTACAATCTAATGCTTGTTTAGCATCCTCTCAAGCCCTCTCAAGGTGACATTTGTCAACTTGGGATTGGATTGAATCTCTCTCATGGATTGATAGCTTTCAATCCTAGCCCTTGTTGAGATTACTCAATCTCAACCATCCATTTCTTCAATCTAAGAATCTCAATCTTGTGCATCCAAATTATAATCATTTTGCAGGTTATCAAGGAGCTCATTTGTCATCTTCAAGCATCTAAGTCTTCTAGCATTAGCATCATAGCATTTATCTTAATTGCATTATGTTTTTTATCATTTAGCCTAAATTGCATATCAATTACATACTTTTTCATCTTCATCTAGCTTAATTAGCACACCATAATCTTTAATTTGGAATTAACTTAGCCCCATATCATCTTCACCATCTTGATCATAACTAGCTTTTTATCTCTCATCCTTGGCTTTCAGTCATATCATCATCTCAACATTCAAGAGGATCTTAGTTGCATTCATTTTGATCCTAGAATCATCATTTAAATCTCATTATCTAGGTTGACATCCAAGAGATCAAGTGCTCTTCCAAGTGAGGGCCACCTTGAATCTTAAGGATCTTTAGGGATAGAGGAGCATGGAACGATTTTGAGAGTTTTTGGTTCATTAACATGTTTTTGTGATTACTAACTCTAATGCAATGTTTCACGTGTATGTTTGAGGTGTTTTCTTCCATTTGCACGACGATCCCACATTTCTAGCACACAATTATTATTATATTTAATTTATTAATAATGACAAATAATAAAAACAAATATCTGCACATCCCATTATTAATATAATAAATATAATAATAAATAATTAATTATTTTATTCATATAAATAGAAGTGAAATAAAAGGTAATATAAAGATTATTATTGTTTATGGTGAAAATGGATAAAACAATGTTGAAAAACTAAATGAATTCAACCACAAAACCCTAGCCTAACAACAACAAAGATCCACCATAACATATGAAGATTACCTAAGACAATGCAAATCAAATGAAATCACAAAGATTATACCATCACATGTCTAATAGGGTTTGAATCTCCATTCTTCCTATCTCCATTGATCTTGCTTCATATATTTGCTCTCAGATTTTATATGTGCACAAGAGCTCAACAAAGAACAGAAATGTGGTTGCAAGTAGGCTTGATTGCATATGAAACTTCGAATGCTAGGATGCTTGATTAGTCGTTGGATTGATAATGAAGGAAGCATCTCCTTATATAGAAGACACTATAAGAAATGGAGGGATAAGATTAAGAGGTGTAGAAGATAAATGGTCGGCTATGATTAGAGGGTAGGTAAAGAAAATAAGAAAATAATGAGAGGGTAGGTAGTGTATGAATTAAGAGATGAATGGCATGTGTCATAGGTAGAAAAGGTTAATGAATTAATTAAATAAATAAAGATTTATTTAATTAATAGAGGAAGTGGGATCAATTAAATAAATAAGATATTTATTTAATTTAGGAAAAGGATAATTTAAATAAATAAAAGTGTTTATTTAAATGAGAAATAAGGCTAGAAGAGGATATATGAATTAATTAAATAAATAGATTTATTTAATTAATAGAAGAATTAGGCTAAAATAATTAAATAAATAAAGATATTTATTTAATTAGACAGGACAATTTTAGGTGTCTACAATTATAATATTTATTTAGAAACTTCTAATTACTTAAATAAAATTTTTTTTAAAAAAAATCCATAAAAGTGGGCAAGCCACTAAACTTTTTTATTAATTTTAATTTTTATACAACGGGTTCAAAAGGCATACTGGCAGGAAAGAACCCGCAAGAAAACCTCTAGTTATCGCCTTAAATATAAACCAAAAATCTAAACTACCCTTACAAAATAGCTGAATCCAGATGATCTGAAATCCCACTTAAATAAAATAATTAATTTAAGAGTGGCACTTATGTTTTTCTAATGCATCCATGCACAACTGAAAAATAAAATAAATATTAAAGTGATAGTATAATGAAATAAATTATAATATCTATCATATAAAAATAAGGGATGAGTTACATATATGTAATAAATATTAAAAGTTAAGTCATTATTGAAACTTTAATATTTAGTCTATTTTCCCCTTATACACACATGCATCGGACAGTGGGTCAATTCAGCAGTAGTTCAGAGGTAGTTTGAGAGCGTTATCAACATATTGAAGCTATTTTGAGAGACTTTTGGAGTTGCATATTGACTGGAGGGCTTTTTGGCTATATTTTTGCATCTTTTCAACAGATTTGGCACCTACTTTTCAGGCTTTTTCCTTGTGCTCAGATTTCAAACTGGAGTTCACCTTTTAGGAGTACAGTTCATTCTTTTATGGTTGCATGCCTTATTATTGTATATAGAAGAAATATTGTTAGCTTTTTCCTCAGTTCTTGCCTTTTCTTTTCTCTTTCCTTAAGAGAATTTCAAAGATTTGTAGCTCAGATATTGATATATAGAGATTTGCAACAATTTGTTTTTTCAGAGATATGTTTTTAGCAAGATTCCATTTACTTGTAGAATTTCATAAGTTTGCCTTGATAATTGTGTTTGTTCATGACAAATTTGATAGGAGTATATTTGTGCTTCATCTGAAACCTTGAATCTTCAGTTTCCTTAGTGTGAATGCATCATTACTTCTTTCAGAATCACAGGTCTTAGTTTGTGTTGCAATTTTTGGTAAATGTGTTGAAAAATTAACTTTCCCTACAAATTTATTAATTGCTTAACCTTTTTGAGAAATGCTCATGTGAGAAGGAAGTTAATTATTTTGTGTAAGTAGAAATTCTGATAGATTTTTTTTGAATCATCACAGTTTTATCATCACAGTTTTGTTGAATCACCTCCTAGAATAGATTTAGTTTTAAGACAATCTAATCTCTCTTTACTCTTTTCCATACTCACCATTAGTTTTAGGAGGTATTTTAAAGGGATCTGGCCCATAATCCAAAGATTTGTTTCTCTTTCTAAGTTTACCCACAACTCGAGTTTCGTTTCCATGTTGCATAGGATTGCATAAGCACTAGTACTTATTTGCTTTGTAGAAGAGGGTGCATCCTTCGGGAAAACAATTATATAAACAAGGATGTTACAAGGGGTCATATGTGGTCCTAAGGGGTCACACATGTGTTATAACACATGTGCTACTCCTTAGGACCACCTATGACCCCTTAAGACACTATTGGGTCCTAAGAGGTACAATATACACATTAGGATGCCACAAGGGGTCATATGTGGTCTGAAGGGGTAACACATGTGTGCCAACACATTTGTGAGGCCTTTGGACCACATATGACTCCTTATAACATCCTACTATGTACATTCTCCATGTTATTGGTTCATAAGGGGTATTTTATATAAACTAGGATGCTACAACAGTTCATATGTGCTCCCAAGGGGTCACACATGTGTTCTAACGCGTGTGACTCGTTAGGACCACATATGACCCCTTAGGAAACTATTGAGTCCTACGGGATCAAAATGGGTCCTAAGGAGTACATTATACACACTAGGATGCTATAGGGGGTCATATGTGGTGCTAAGGGGTCACACATGGTCCTAAGGGGTACATTATACACACTAGGATGCTATAAGGGATCATATGTGGTGCTAAGGGGTCACACGTGTTGTGTGATCCCATAGCACCACATATGACCCCTTATAGCATCCTAGTGTGTACGATGTGCATGCTATTGGGTCATAAGGGGTATGCTATATAAACTAGGATTTCAGAATAGGTGATATGTGCTCTTAAGGGGTCATAAGGCGTAACACCTTAGGACCACACATGACCCCTTAGGACACTATTGGGTCCTATGGGGTCAAATCAGGTCTTAAGGGGTCATTATGAGTCATACGATATTATCTATTAAGGTATTATTATGCTTAATTACAATCATAATAGGTCATTATAGTTAGCATAGATCTTAAGGGGTCTTATTGTGTCATATGGGGTATTATAAGTTATACATGTGAGGATGCTAAATTGGGTCAAAATATGTTTTAACATGTATTCAAGGATCATTGATGGTTTAATAGAGTCTTTGGTTGTTCTAGTATGTGTTCAGGTGTCCTAAGGTGTATGTATGTATGTGTATGTCACATTTATTTAAGTAATTAACCATTTAAGTACTTAAGTAATCTTGTCCTAAGGTGTTGTGTGTTTGTGAATGTGTATGTCAAATTTATTTAACTAATTAACAACTAAAAAAATCAACCATTTAAATGTTCAAAACTAATATGTTATTAAACATTAAAAAAAATTAAAGCTAAAATATTATTAAGAATGAAAAAACTAAACAACTAAAAAAAAATAAACTATACAATTTTTTTTATGAAAAAAACAAAAAAATTAATATTTTACTATTAATACATTTAAAAAACAAAAAAAGTTAAAAAATACTTACCCTCGAAACGCTTCCAGGGAAAACTTTAAGAAACCCCCCCTCGAACAAGGTGTAAAAACCTGGCAAAAGGTGTATAATTGCCGAGGAAAATATTAATTTTACTAGCGAAATTTTGTGGTTTACAGAGAAAAAATAATAATCTCCATTGGCGAATCATTCGTGGTCGCTCAAAGTTTGTGAAAAATCCTGGCAAATTGTAATGTTTTTAAAACAAAAAAAATATTTGCATGGGCGAATTGTAATGTTTTTAAAACTAGAAAAAATATTTGTATTGGCGATTTCAACCTATTTTCAAACCAAAAAAAATAAAAAATTGGCGATTTCAACGTATTTTCAAACCATAAAAAAAATATATTGGTGATTTCAACCTATTTTCAAACAATAAAAAAAAATATTTGCGATTTCAAGCTATTTTCAAACGATAAAAAAAAAATATTGACGATTTCAACCTTTTTCCAATTGATGATTTCAAGGTATTTTCAAACGATAAAAAAAATATATTGGCGATTTCAAGCTATTTTCAAATGATAAAAAAATTATATTGGCGATTTCATCCTTTTTCCAAAACTTAAAAAAAATATATTGGCACCTCAGCAGTCCCAGTCAAGTCATTCAAACACGTGGCACACAGTCATCAACTCTCTACCTGAAAGACTGCCCATGAGAAAATCTCATGACCTAGCGACAAGCCCTTACGGCTCTATCTCTAGCTCGCAAGCTGAAAATGCTCAGCCTTCATAGCCTCAAGATCTAGCGCCTGAGGGCAACTGAACTGCCACTCACCAATTCTCGACCTCAAAATGTTAAGTCCTCATCACCGCAATGACTTGGAGAGCGATAAATTTAACCCTTGTCGTGTACTCACCAACATAAAAGTGTTTATCTCTTAGCCGCTAGCACTTCACTCACAAGCTCCAGGCTTGATCACGTCTTCAGACATTTAACCTCGCAAGTTGGCAATAACCATAAAAATTAACCACAAACTGTCTAGTCGCTAGCTCGCGCCCTAAAAATACTAACATTAAACAAACATGAGAGCTAGCAACGGTTGTAAGAAATTAGTTACTCACTAAATCTCATGGTTATAAAGCATGACATTAGACCAACTCGAGACCTCGCGACCAAAGCAATTTCATTAACAATCTCCAGCTCGCTAACATAAAATGCTAACACCCAAAAAGCCAGAGACCTCACGATGTAAACCCAAATCAACTTGTTGCCATCTCGCGACTTGATCACATCTTCAAACATTTAACCTCATGATATGGCGATAACCATAAAACTTAACCACAAATTTTCTAGTCGCTAGCTTGTGACCTAAAAATACTAACAATAAACAAACATGAGAGCTACCGACAACTGTGGTGGCAAGCTAATATGTACGAGGAATTTTTAAGGCTTGGATGTCGACTGAGACTCATTCCTAAGGGACTAATTTGGAGGTTTCTCTTGAGTCGAGGTTTATTAGACAAGGACGAAAATTTCAGAGGCATAAAATTATTGGATAGCTTCTGAGTTAGAGATGGGAGATCATGGATTTCTCTGAGAAATCAGAGGTTGCTTGTTGTCAAGAATTCTGAAGCAGAATTTGTACAATCAAGGAGGAATAAAATCTAAACAAAATCATTCACATAAGATGAGCCTTAGTAATATGCAGTGGATTTGATAGGCATGACTTCTAGAGTCTAGAGTCACATTGAAAAGCACCAAAATGATGATTTTTCACTTGAATGAGCATCACCATATGAAGTGTTAAAAATTTATAAATATAATGGAGTGATGAATTAATTGGTAGAAGAGAAAAGAAACCTTTTTCATTTCCTGAGAGTAGTTTTTTCCTCAGAAAGGAAGATGTTGTTTGAGCAGGATCATGAATGGAGTTGTTGTGTGCTCCGTAATACCGAATTTTTTTTTATTTTTATTTTATCCTATGTGAGTTTGTTTATTCTCAAAGGGGTTGTGAAATTGAGAAGGACTTCCAGAGGGGGCATGAAAGCCTTTTATTATCAAGAAAGGCCACGCATGGCACATCCTCTGCTTCTAGTCTGCCACTAGATGGCAGGGGGTTCGAAGAAGGATCCCGCAAAGGAATGAAAGAAGGATTTGTTTGGGTGGGGAGTGGCAACCAGTCATCTTTGTGATGACATGGAAGTTGCGACCCCTTCCTAGCATATTATGTTTACCCTACAGCTCCTCTTTCCACTTTCTCTGATCCTGGGCATGAAGGCTCGAGCGCCTCTTTCCATTTTCTCTGATATTGTGCATGAAGGCTGAAGATCCTCCTCTATTTTAGGGGCGACTTTAATTCTTGCCAGGACCCAGTATCCCTTCCGAGAATGGAAATGATCTTTTGGACAGAACGTAACATATCACACTCCATCCGAAGGCACTAGGGTGATAATGGCATGGCTCAAGCAGTTTTCCTTCAACCAATTTTTAGTCAAAAATTTTGATTCATGGCCAACCCATGGATAAAGAATATTTTTGTAATAGAATTGCATATGGCCTTTTAGGCCTAATTGTTGAGAGTAAATGTTCTGTTGACATGTGTCTCTTGGCCTAAAGTTTTTTGCTCCCTTTTCTTCTATAAAAAGGGAAATCAAGGCCATTAGAAGGGTTCCTTTTTTGGGGGTCTCTTGAGGGTTCCGAAATTCTAGTGCCATTGGGGTTCCTTTTCTAGTTCCAGTAGTGAGTCTAGGTGAAGGGAGAAAGTTGTATAGTCATTTACAGAGTAAATGATAAGAATTTAGTGTCAATCTTTGTGCAGGTTCTTGAAGGATTTATCTGTAAATTTATTTTTTGACAGAAGTAATAATTTTATTCAGTAGAAATTAAATTCTGATCTATTTCTCTCTGATGTATAATTCTATCATCTTTCAAATGAACAAAATCAAGAGTTTTTTTCAATTGTTCCATTGTTATGGTGTATGTAATTTTTCATTTAATTCTTCCTATTATGCCCAGGAATGTGGAATTTCTGTTAGTCTGGAATTATATTAAGGATGCACCTCATTCTAACTGGTGGGCAAATTACTTAAGGGAAGAGGGTTCTGAGGTCCCAGAAAACTTGTTGAACATACCGATGGATAAGATACAGGAAATATTGAATATTCACAGAGGAATATATATACACATATAATGGCAAGGATACAAAGGTTGAGATACATGTTGATTATAGGTATGAGGAAATGCCAACTTTATGGAGGAGGGAAAACATGTACATGGTAGAACACCTCCATATATTATACACAAACATCTGTAGCATATAAATCATAAGAGTATTAAGAATGAAAGGATCAAACACGACAATAGATAGGAACACAAACATCAGTTAAAGGGAATATCTTTTGAGGATCCAATTCCATGATAGATGTTATAGACAAAGAAGTAAGAACGTAGTCTAAGGTTGGGTAGGTGAGATCAAATATATACAACACAATGAAAACCCAAACCCTAAACAAGATGTAATAATGAAACACAAATGAGGGTAGATCCAAAATCTAATCAAATCTAATATAAAAAGAATGCAATCATTAGATCAGATCTCAAAAAAATCACACTTTCATAATCAAAGGCAAACAACAAAATGTATTCACCCATAATGAATCAACTATTATAATTGGAAGGTCACTTCATCAAGACAATATCAAGACAACAAATAAGTGCCTTATCCTAGGGCATATAGTCACTTACAATTCAAAGACAACCTGGTAATAAAATTCAATAAGATTCACTTGTAGATAAACAGGAATGAATATGCCATTACATACACAACCCAGATTCATACAAATGATATAATCATCAAATTTGTTTTAAAAAAAAATGATTTCACTGAAACTGCCCCAAGAACTTTAATTCTTTCCTTGAAAGAAATCCTAGAACAATTCCATAATCTGCCTTGCAGGTCACACATAAATTGAAAAACCCTTGACCATTCAATTCTCAGTGAAAACATAAATTCAACACAAAGACAATTATGTGAAGATCTCAAACTGCAAATGATATTGATATTATATTCATATTGATATCAGAAAGTAAATTCAAAATATGATTAAACTATGCACTTATCAAATTCTTGCACAGTTGAACTATTATAACTGTATCAGAGTTTTCAACATCAATAAAAGTGGCCAACTGGCCATCCCTCTCTACCAATAAAAAAAAAATTAGCCATCCCTCTCAAATTAATCTTGGAATCCTTTTATAAGATGAGGATGCAACAAGCATGGGATTACTTTCAGGAATCTTGGGTAGCAACCTGACATGTCTTCTTTTTCTTTAGCATAGCTTTCCACATGTCCACCTCTTTGTCTGTTGGACAATTAAATGCCTTTACCTCTTCCAACTTTGCAACTGACTATGTCCATCTAGCATCTGTAACTGCCTTGGCCTCAACAATAAAATTTGTATGGTCAATCTCAACCTTGAAGAGTGAATCAAGCATACCGTTAAAGAAATTGACATCAACCTAATCATATATATTCTTGATTATTTCTTCTCACTCCAGAATGAAATCAAATTCATTGGTCCAATCAGAAACTGATTTCAATTCTCCATTACTACCATAAATTGAAGGCACCAATTTACTATAAACTTCCCCAAATGTCTATAATTTTTCATATATAAGCACATCCTTCCCTGTGAAAAATGCATAAGTTGCATTCATTACCCCGACCATGTCTTTAGTGTTACTAATCTTGGGAGGGAACTCGTTACTATACAACATTGCAGTATCCATCTTATCCATTAATCTACTTCTTCCTGACCAAACATTGAACAAAGCCCAAGAAAATTGATAGCCTCAAAGGATTTTTTACTTGCCTCTTTCAAAGAAATGTGCAAATCATATACTACCATCAAGTTTCCTTTCAATACATTAATCATATGTTTCATAATTTCTAACACAATAGAGATAGCCTTGACATTTTGTTCCTTTTCAAGATTTTCAATTTTCTTTGTGTATTCCTCCATTTTTGTTGTCACAACAGCTAGTATTTCTTGTACTTGTTCTGCAATCTACATTGGAGGGGGCTCATTTGTAATTTTTTATTTCAACTCCAATAACTCTTCCTCTAGAGAGGCCTTCTTCATTAGTGTCTCTTCTTATTTTTTAGCTAATGCAATCAATTGGTTATATGTTTATGTGTATCTTCTTGACAAATCCTCTGTATTTGATAAATTTAGGAAATAAACTTGAGTAAAAAATGAGGCAATCTCTATGTCACTTGTGTTCTGCAAATTCCAGATCATTCTATCGGATTTCTTTTCTACTTGGATATTTAGAAGGTGGGGATTTTGAGTGGAAGGTGCCAAAGACCAAGAAGCAAGTGTCTTTGACTTAGGATTAAATTTTGAACCTCTTATTACATCTCCAATATCAAATTCAGTTTTAAACAATGGGTCCTCTTGCTTCCTAATCTAATCAATAATAAAAATAGACTGGATATCCCAGTCAGGCATCACAATCATACCAGTACTCTTAATCGAACATCTTGCTTGATCTATAATTATTTTCTCCCTGTTAGGATCATATTCATGTAGTGACTTGACAATCTCCTCATTCTTTTCTACGTTTCCTTCCTCTATGATCAAATTTTGTCTTAATTAATTTTGTTTCAACCTTCTCCGAATTTTTTTAAATTCATCTGACTTAATAAAGTCATCATCTTTCGTGAACTCATTTGACAACATCACATGCTCATGAAATCCTTGAGCAAAGGCTTCGTTTAGTTCTCCCTAATCTTCATTCTACTTAGCTTCTCTGAGATGTGTCCTTATTTGATGAAAGTAGTGTCCTTGTTATGTAACAATTGCTCTAGCAGGATCTCTCCTAACAATTTCACCCACCTCTTTGGTTTTTTTTTTCTTTGTAGGTGGCACTCTGGTAGATTGAACTTCATCCCCACTCCCTACATCATCAGTAGACACAATAAGTGGTCTCTTGCCATGTGAATATTGTCCATCTTGGGGGTCTTGTTGCTGAGCAACCACTTCTAGAAGTTGAGGCATTTGTTCCATTAGAGTTTCATATAAACTCAGCATTTTGTTAATCCTCTCCAGGTACGGGTTATCGGGGCAAAAATTTGAGAAACTAGGGTCAACATCCTTCAGTTTTTCTTCAACTCTCATCATTTTTTTCATTTTCTTCTCTATTCTTGTACTTCCTCTTTTCTCAGCAAATTTCTAACCACATATTCATAATCCAATGGTTCATGGTTCTTTATTGTGGCCCAAGGTGTCATTTTTGGCAATGCACACTTAATAAATTGTCCAGGATCACAAAATCTAGACACGACATTAACCAACCTATATTATTTAAGGAAATTATTTACTTCATCAAAGGAATTCCTACCAATGGTAAAATCAGACACAACCCAAAGACTAGGAAGAAAATAATCCTTCGTGTGTTTCTCAAGGCATTCTTTTTCAACTAGTGTCAATTGCCAAATAAACTCCATAAATGCAATCCTAATTGGAACAAATTTTGGTAAAATATGGGGAGGCTGAGGACACCCATAGACTCTGATCACAGTAAAGTTATCAAGAAAGAAAAAGTTCCCCCAGTTATGTGAAGTAGACTAGTTTGGAACATACTGGTAAGGTCTCAAAACTCTCCTAACATTAATTGACAATCTTTTCCTATTTATTCCTAGCATTTACATAATTGGCAAAATAATCCAATTTTCAAAGTAAAGGAAAGAAGAATGCGGAGAACTATTGTCCCAAACCTAGTTTCATCTTTGTATTGGCATTAAGACACCAAATTCTTCTTTGAATAGCTCCAATTATTTATCCATGAACTCAACATCATAGAACAAGATTAAATGCATCAACAATGAATAATGCTTAAATGTAGGATTGGGTGCACCACTCTGAATTTCAACTAGAGCATTATGAATGTGTTAAACCATATAGCCCACATAATTATAATCTTTGTTAAAATTTGGGTGTTGAATGTTCATATCCATCATCAGTAATTCAGCTGACACTATTGAATCTCCATTAAAACCCAACACTCTGCATAATCCATAGATTGTACAATGCATATAATGGTGGAAAGGTATGATGTCAAATGGTGGCTTGATACTATATGGAATTCTAACTGGTTTCCCATCTACCCTAGGCATGTATCTTGGCATTGCATGCTTCTTGATAACACCTTTGTATTTGTCATAATCCTCTGTAATCCGATCCAAATCTATATCCGTGCATGCAACACCAATAATCTGGATAGCTTCAATGAAGCTAGCTCTATTAATTGAAACTAGACTGGTTCTTTCTTCTAATTACCCTAGATACTAGGCAATAGCATTTGGCCAACTCTTTGATTAAATCCACATCATCACACACATCTGGTGTAATTAACTTTGCCACATTTAAATCCCAAGGGTTTGACATCAGGACACCCTTAACACTATTATTCCAGAAATAATGAAACACATCAGTACCAAACATATAAAGCGTGGTCGGGTTTCTGCATTGGCTCCATAAATCTTTCCATGTCATTTCATTTGCATTCAAAGCAATGGAAGTCCCTAACAGCAAATCTACAAATTCTTCTTTGTAATTTTTATCCTTCTTTTCCTCAGTGGCTTGGGCTTGGAACCTCCACTTGTCGTCGCCTTGCTCATTTTAGCTATAGGAGAAAAACTTAACCAATTTTCTGAAATTTTCCCACACACAACACTTCAAATTCTCAAACATTGCTGCAGAGCTCAATTCACTAGATTACTTCGAAGATAGAATGCAATTATATAAAATCTCGACTCGATCGTGCAATTTACAGTATTTGGGTATCGTCACTTGTCTCATTAATTGGCACACTTGCATGAACTAGCTACTGTGACATTAATTCAAAGTTGAAGTATCGGAGCAAAATTTGAATTCATGCCCTTCTATTTTATTATCATTCAAAGCTATTACAAAACCCGACAAACAAGTCCACGTGTCAATCCCTGATTGCTTAGTACCCCTTTTTCTCTTTTCTATCTCAGTTAGTTTTTAGAGTGTCACTCATGCATGTGGAAACAACTCACAATCTTGCATGATGAACTACACTTCCTTCAATCTCCTTCGCAAGCTAGCGATCAAGCCATTCCCCATCTTTAATCGCACACTCGCAACTGATTATAACAAAATGGAAAGTAACCAGAAAGTTAGTGATAATTGTACAAAATCCTCTTAATTATAAACCAACCCCGTTTAAAAATCCTCAAAGAATCTTGCAAGTGAGCGACAACCATTGATCTTCATCAAGCCCTTCAGTCGCAATCCCCCAATACCATTTGGAATATTCTTTCTTTACCTGCGAACTGGCGACCACTGCAAATCTAACAAAACAACTTATTTCATTTCAAGCTCGCCACTCAAAACTTAACTTGACTTAAAGTCTTGCGAGCCCGCGATAACAAGACACTTAAACACCATTGGATTCTTGTAACACTTTTTGACTTAGGACTTACAAACCCACGAGCATGTGATGACCACAAAATCAAACCAAAAATTACTTGTTGCCAAATCGCAACATAAAATGCTAAACAACTTAAAACCTATGAGCAAGTGACCAAACCAACTAAGATGTGGTACCAACCACATCGCATGATCGAAAATTAAAATGACTTAACTGCGAACACGTCGCGACCTTGAGATGACATAAAATCACACTCAGTCGCAATCTCGCAACATAAAAAGGTCAAGTGCAAAACATCTTGTGAGGTAGCAACAACTAAAATCTCCCAGTACTCGCAATCTCGTGACTTAAACTGACTTGATGACAAAGGACCTGCAAGCTAGCGATAACCATAAAATCTCAAACTATTTATTTCTTAACCTCAGCGACCTAGCGAGCACCAACAAAAATCGATAGTCGCTCACTCTCCAATGTTTTATGTTACCTTCATAAATAGGCGCAAGCATTGGTGTAGTACCCCTACCCTAATCAATTTTTAATCTCAGTTTTATCTTAGTTAGTTTATCATAATATAATGATTATAGTCAGATGTATTGATTTAGTGCATATTTGTTAATGTGTTTTCGCACTAGTTGTATGCAAGTTGTTTAGTGTTCCTATTTCGTGGTATTAAAATCAGGCTAATGCTTTCATTAAGTTTATATATGTATGCATTTATGACTCTTGGTTGCAGGAGATTTCAGGTACCATGCCGCATGAGTGCGAGGTTTGTCTTCACCTGGATTTGTAGGTTTGAGTGTACCTCTTTAATCCTTAGAGTTGGATTAGGTGGTCGTAAGACCCTAGTTGACCATAGTAGTGCTCAAGTATGCATCGTCAGTCATCGTCGATATTCTTTTGATTGGGTTTGCGAGTCGTCTGTCTGGTTGACCTTCTTGGTTTGCGTGTTTGGTGTGTATGGTTAAATTGATTAATTAGTCCTTAGTGTTTAATTTGATTAAATATCTGTTTGTGCATTAAAGATTAATGGACTAAATTAAACAGGATTTCTTTATGTGATTTATCATTAATCTGAATTGCTCGATTTAAATTGGGAGCGAGTTTAATTAAATGGTTAAATTTAAATATTAAATGTATTATGTTTATGCCTACGAAAAGAAAGATTTAATTTTAATTGAAATAGAATTAATTTTATCTTATTGGCATTTTGGAATAGAAAGGTTAAATTGAATTAATTGAGAAAATCAATTTTGAATTGAAAAGCAATTTAATTTGTTGATATAGTGGAAAATAAAGATTTTTGTGATTTATTTTAAATAAAAATTTTAAATCCAAAAATGAGTTTTTTGGTCAAACTTCTCCATATAACCTAGACTTTTGGAAAATTTGAGGGATGGATATTTTTGGAAGAGAAAAAAATATTTTTTAGGATGTAATTTGGGGGTTTTGGATGGGGAAGGATTCCTTGAGCTACAGATTGGGGCTCTTTAGCAGATCTTGCCAGGAATGCGAGATAAGGTAGGATTCAGATCCATCTCTTTGATTTCTGGTTGTATTGTTCTTGCTTTTTCAAAACCAAATATTGGATATCAATTGGAAATGGTTGTTCATGAGGAACTCTTGTTTAAATCTCCATTAGGTGTTCCCAAATTCAAATTCTACTTTAGAAATTAGATGTTGCTGGAAAGAATGGTTGAATTATTGAGTTTAAATGCCCCATTTTGCTCAAGTATGGGTTTTTTGTTGAAGAAATTATTTATGGTTTGATATTCTTCATATTGTTTGGGGATTTGAAATTTTATTCTTGCTGGGAAAATTCTCATTTTAAGTTTATATGAAGCTGTGTGTTTTAAAATAAATCTTTTTAGTCTCTCGGAGACTGGTTTTTTTTCAGACTGTGTTTTACTTAGTAATCTTTAAAAAAAAAATAAATAAATAAATAAAATAAAAGTGGAAACCCCAACCACGTGGGAGAGTTCCCCACCACGTGGAGGGGTGCTACGTGTCCATTGGGCAGCAGCGCTTCCCATGGGGGTTGTGTTCTCCCTTTGGGAACAGCAGCGCTCCCATGGGGGTTGTGTGCTCCCATTGGGAAGCAGCGTGAGCTCCCAAGCGGGGGGCCATGTGGGGGTCCACGTGGGTACCCTCCCCCATATAAAAATGCTTTTTTTTTTTAGTTTTTAAAAATGTTTTTTTTATGTATTTTTTTTATTATTAAAAAAAATATATATAATATTTAAATATTATTTAATGTTAATATTTTAATTAAGTTTTTAATTTGGATTAAATGTTCATTAAATAATAAATTATCATTAATTTGTTATTAATCAATTGTATGATGGAAAATATACACTTATTAATACTCAAATTCTATTTTTTTTAATTATTAATGAGTATTTTTCTAAATTAAATAGTTGATTGTTAATATTGGGTTTTTAATTATTAATTTGTTATATTTTATTAATCTTGGATTGATAAATATATACATCAATTAATAGTTAATTTAGGTATTTGTCTTATTGAGGAAGAATAATATTTTAATTGGAAATTGTTGAAATAAAATATATTTATTAATTGACTATTTTTAAATAATATTTAATTCAAGAATATATCATTTGAGTAATTGAGAAGTAAATGAATATTTTATCATGGGAAATTTGGATCATTTAAACGATATACTATTGGAAATTAATAATGTATTGTTTGGAATGTTGATGAGTTAATGGTATTTTCAATTTGTAAAACAAATGGTATAGTTATAATCTTCCTCTGTTTTGAGACATAAGCGAATGGACCTTTGAAAATTGTGGTATTGTACTCACCTAGAAACTGTGATTTTTCTGTCAATGCATTTTGAAAACTTAGATCAATCAGAGAATTGGATCAACTTTTATGTTTATATTAATATGGGAAAATATTGTCTTTTCCAGTTATTGCCTATGCGAGTTTAATTTTCTATATTCGCTTTTGCTTAAGTAATGGCAAGTTTTGATTTATTCGATTGGACCCTGTCATATGGATTGTTTTGGGTACCTATTCTAGTCCTCGGTTATGAGTTTGACTATTGTTTTGTGGTAGTGTCGTAATTGGTCATATCCTCTATGTGGGTGTCCAATGATGATTCGTGGTTGACCTTAGTCGGTCAGGTCTCTAGTTAGAGTACCGTCTATCAGTGCACCTCGTATAAAGTCATGTTTGACCAAATGGTGGATTTCTCTATTCTGAACTCCGTTCGTCTGACCATGTGTATTCCTTGGTTTTTGAGTTCGTCTGAGTATAGTCTAGTGTCGTATGGGAAAGTGGCTTTCGATTAGGGGCCATGCCCAAAGTGGCTGCTGGGTAACCCATCGAAAGTGAGTCTAATAAGTGATAACCTAACACTAGATTAGAATGTTAATCTCTAAGTAAGATAACTGTGCCTCACACATGGGACGAGTGCTAACACAGACTCTACATGCCATGAGAAGGCCTGAAATGACAACCCATCATCCTTGTCTTCACGAAAGGATGTGTGGGTCCACATGAGGCTTGGATGGGCTGGAGGTACGGATTAGGTTGCCAGGGTAACCAGTGTATGGGGCCGAAACCTATGAAGACCTGCCATGGTAACCATACCAGATTGTGTGATGACACTTGTCCCTACGTTCGCTAGTGTGTTGTTGTTTTGTCTTGTTAGGAGCACGTTTGTGAGTCGTCCTATTGTCTATGCCCTTGTGAGTACCTGGTTTCATGTTAAGACCTCGGGTGGTGATGACTTAGTTTTGTGGATGCTCCAATTGATCTTTTTTTTATTAGCTTTGATTATGTTCAACTGGATCCTTTTCTTTTCAGGGATCGTTTATGTATTTATTGACCGATGCGGTCGTTTGTATATTGATTATGTTTCGCCTTGACGGCCAGATTGTAAATGATGTAACCTCTTGTATTCTTAACTTTATTAATTATCAGAGGGGTCTTGCAGTTGAGTAGACCCGGAGATGTAGCCCTTTAGGGGTGAACTCTGAGATCATTATGGTGTTATGTGATATTATTCTCTTATGTTTCCCTTATTCAATTTATCATGTATGAATAGCTTATGTTAGAATGCATAAGTGGATAAGATGGAATTAACTTTAAATGCTTGTATGCAGTCCTTTCTTGAATGCAGTAAATTGGATCATGAATGAATGTAGCTTAGTACAATGGAATATATTCAGTTGTTGTTAAGAAAATTAAGTAGGCATGAAAAGATCTCATATGTTTATTATAAAATTCTAGTGTGTTAGAATAGTAGATGCATGGCTTATATTTTAATGAAAAGCTTGAATGTAATGTATGAATGAATCATAATGGATAAACGTTAGCATGTGATTTATATTTCCATCTTTTGAAAGTAATTATCCTTGTTTAAGTATTATCTCGTTATAAGATAATCAACTTATTGGATTAATTGTGTGAGTTAAGTGAATTGTGAAATTTAAGTAATCATGTTGGGAAACTCTGTAGGTGTTAGTTGTTGTCTTCCGCGATGTAATCTGAATTTTGATATCTCGTTGTATCTTAATGTTGTGTTTATCTTTAAAAAAATAAAAATAAAAAATTATTGCACTCTATTCTTGTGTTTTGGCTTAATCCCTTTGGGGTTTCCTGGCGGGGCATTACATTTGGTATTAGAGCCCATGTTGCAAACACTGGGATCTCTGGTGTCACGTGTGCCCTCTATTGGTGTGAGGTGTACTGACCTTATGTGTATGCTTGTCCTCCTTTTGTATGTGAGTGATTGAGAAAACCGTAACTTGTGTGTAACGTGTGTGTTCACACCTTGTTCTCACCTTCTTGATGTTGGTGTTTTTGAGTGATTATACGTGCTTTATGTGCTTATTGATGTCTTGGTCTACGATTACTCATACTCTACAAGAGAGTCGTATGAACCTTCCCTTATTGAGTGTTGTACTCTTTAGACTAATCCATTTGGGTTGGTTATTGCTTGTCCTGAATCTGAAAGTGCGTATCTTACTTGTTTAAGATTATGATCTAGCTTAGTGTTATTCGCTTGAACGACTAGTATGGTACTTATTGAATGCTTATTTTGTAGCAAATTGAACGATTATCACTCTTCCTTCTCTCTCTCATTCTAGAAATTAAAATGATTAGGATATGTGTGCAATTATCTTTGATTCAAGTTTTCTTGTTTGCGAGAGAAAGGTTGTGACTTCTTGAGCCCTTGTTTGAGCCTCATGATGATTATGTGTTTTTGAATAATAAAAAGGGGCTGCGGGTTTAAAAGATCATTTGATTATTGGGAGAAAATTGTATGTGTACATCTAAAGAATTCTCCATGTGTATTTTGTAGGAGTAACATAATTAAATTCTACCTTAAGAGAGGTGCATTAATATGCGAATAGTTGAATTATGTGAAACTACTTGGTTTGTAGAAGAAGTATTAAAAGGAGCATGTTATAGTAGCTTCGAGAGTGTATTAATGTGTTCCACAAAAGATTGTTTGATGTGTTTCAGTAAATCAAGTTGATCGAGAATTTATTTTAGCAATGCTCCATTGAACTTGCTTTTGGATATATATAATTGTCTTATTATGTTTAGGAAGCACGAATGAAAAGCTTGTTTGATGTGCATGCATTAAGATGTATTATCTGGGTGATAGCTCCTCGCTTACCTTTTTATCGTAAATTGATTTTCAATAATAGGTTGCAAATTATGATATGTGTCTGTATTGAATTAAAAATAGTGAGTCTTCTTAAGAGGTCTTGCATTATCGAAAAGATTGCCTGTTTTGATCTCTGTTGGTTGGAAAACTAGAACCTCCTGATGCAACCATAATAATTGGAGATGTCATGTTAGTTGGATTGATACTCTTCTAAAGCGGTAGCGAAATGAAAACCGTGCAATTAAAATGATAGGCTTATAGTGAGAAATTTTATATTATAGTGTGATCTTGCTGATCTTGTGTCTTTGTAGGAAATAGTCCGGTTATCAAACTCTCTTCCCCTTCTCTTTGCCTAGTCATAAGATTTTTTTTAGAAATGCTACAAAGGATGCATTGATTTAAATAGAATGTTTATAAAACATGTGAAATTGTATGTTTGCATTTGGCTTCATAGTGATAGATGAAAGTCCTCTTTGGGAAAGGAATTTGCACAGTTAGTAATTTAGTTATGAATGCTTAGTGAGATTCGAGAAAGCTATAGGAATGATGTTATTTCCTTATGTAATTGTGAATTGTTAATAATTTCAGTACCTAAATCTAGAGTAAACTTTATTTAGTTATTCATGTGGAAAGCATAATTAAATCTTCCTTGAATAGATGTTAGCGTACTGAAAAGTACTCCCCGTATATGTGACTAAACCAGTTCTGGTGTATTTGTGTGTATTGTAAGAAACCAGTACTTATTATATGTGCCCATGGATTGGTGAAGTAATCAACCACAGAGGATATGTTGCTTATGAGTATGGAAAACCATACTGTTCATGTGATGTTGCTTATTTGTGTCCCTACTGAATACCAAACCTCGGGTTGTGGGTAATTTAGTATGTTAAGGGGTAGTATTAGAAGTCACCATTCCTTGAATAGTATGGATTGGCGTACGAGTAATGTCGGTGTGAAGCGACTTTAGCTTCTCTACTTCGAGGAATGATATAGTTGTACTATTAAACTATATCAAAGGTGTACTCAATACTTTCCCTTTTTGATGAATCTATTTATAGGTTTATGTGTGTCAGCCTATTCCCTCCTTTATTTGAGCATATGGATGGTGATTCTTGTGTATAGTGATGGTGTGAGTTGGAGGATCCTTTGCCTTGTCTTCATGAAAGGTAGGTTTATCCACATGAGCTGCCAGTTAGTAGGTGTTGGTGGGCATGTGGGTGGACCCTAGTCATGTATACCTCTGGCTACGACGAGTATCCTTCTAGATACGTCGCTATGCGGGACGTGACCTGCGCGTGCTTGTTTCTGCGAGGTACACTACCATGCAGGATATGCCCATTGCTTTTCTTCTCCGCTTGGGGTATTGCCATGCCACGTGACGACGTGATGCAGGGTGATGTCGAGGTGCACACTGCCATGCCATGTGGGTAGTGTGACTATGTCGCACCACATGATGAGCTACTGCAATAGTTAGTTAGTTGTTCCTTCCTTCCTCATTGGTGGCTAGATGCTAGTCACATAGTGATGTTATGTGCAGTTGTGATATTCTTATTATTTCTTTGGGGACCAGCAATTTATTTTACTTTGACTTTGAAGGTTTAGCCACGATCTTGTGATCTTTTGCATTCTTGATTTGGTGTTGCAATTCCAGATTATTTTTCTTGCCTTACTTATGGAATTGATGATTTATTATCTTTATTAATCTGTACTTTTGTGGCTAAACTAGTTTATCCTTATTGTTTTCGTATGCTGCTCTTGTGTTGAAATGTGAAATTCCTCTCCAAGGACGTATGATACGGATTTGGTAGAGTGTGTACGAGGAAGTGGACGTAAGGAACCTTGAGGATGGGGGTATGTGAGGTTGTGTTGCATCTAGGATCCACTACCTACCTATGTGTGGTGACTATCTCTTGGAGGCTAACCACCTTACTCAACAAGGGATGTTCACGAGGGTCTTGTATGGAAGGTAGCACCGCTATGGTGTGCCTAGCACCATCGAGCCTTTGAGTGAGATATTGGATTTTTATGATCATATTGTTGTTCTGAGATCAGGCATAGAGATGTTGATCATGTATGTTATCTTTGACCAAGCATTAGAAATGCTCACATGCGGCCTTTTGAGTTATGCATTCCAGTTATGTGGATGGTTATTATTTGTATCATGGAGTAAATTGTGTTAACTTGTCACTATGTTATGGGACATAGTCTTTGGAAAGGTTTTTATATTCCTGGCAAGTGTAAACAATTGAGTTATTTATGTTGCTCTTATTTCATGAAAGTTAATTTGGTTGTAGATATTGAATTTTGAAGCTAATTCTATGCGATAAAATTTTACGAAAAAGATGTATTGGTAACAGAAATTGATCATGATGGCATGTTTTCTTGTCATGTTTGGTAGATGAGTATGGTAATTGTTGTTTACCTCTTTGTAATGCATTAATTTGGTGAAATGGAAGGGAGGAAATTCTTGTTTCTCTGCTATGATTGTTGATAATTTCTAGGATGTTATAAGAAATGTATGGATTTAGATGTATCTTGTCAATGGGTAATGGCATTCATAAAGGATTTAGCAGTAATATTTCATTTATTTATGGAAAGATTTCTATGTGCAATTTGATCTTTGTTGAATGAGTTTCAGGGCTGATGCATACGACATGTTCTTCATCTAGCCTTACGACTTCCAGGAGTAAGTCGGAGCCTAGGGGGGAAGAATGTAGTACCCCTACCCTAATCAATTTTTAATCTCAGTTTTATCTTAGTTAGTTTATCATAATATAATGATTATAGTCAGATATATTGATTTAGTGCATATCTGTTAATGTGTTTTCACACTAGTTGTATACAAGTTGTTTAGTGTTCCTATTTCGTGGTATTAAAATTGGGCTAATGCTTTCATTAAGTTTATATATGTATGCATGTATGACTCTTGGTTGTAGGAGATTTCAGGTACCACGCCGCATGAGTGCGAGGTTTGTCTTCACCTGGATTTGCAAGTTTGAGTGTACCTCTTTAATCCTTAGAGTTGGATTAGGTGGTCGTAAGACCCTAGTTGACCATAGTCATGCTCAAGTATGCATCGTCAGTCGTCATCGGTATTCCCTTTTTGTTTGGGTTTGCAAGTCGTTTGTCTAGTTGACCTTCTTGGTTTGCGTGTTTGGTGTGTATGGTTAAATTGATTAATTAGTCCTTAGTGTTTAATTTGATAAAATATCTGTTTGTGCATTAAAGATTAATGGACTAAATTAAACAGGATTTCTTTATGTGATTTATCGTCAATCTGAATTGCTCGATTTAAATTGGGAGCAAGTTCAATTAAATGGTTAAATTTAAATATTAAATGTATTATGTTTATGCCTACGAAAAGAAAGATTTAATTTTAATTGAAATAGAATCAATTTTATCTTCTTGGCATTTTGGAATAGAAAGGTTAAATTGAATTAATTGAGAAAATCAATTTTGAATTGAAAAGCAATTTAATTTGTTGATATAGTGGAAAATAAAGATTTTTGTGATTTATTTTAAATAAAAATTTTAAATCCAAAAATGAGTTTTTTGGTCAAACTTTTCCATATAACCTAGACTTTTGGAAAATTTGAGGGATGGATAGTTTTGGAAGAGAAAAAAATATTTTTTAGGATGTAATTTGGGGGTTTTGGATGGGGAAGGATTCCTTGAGCTGCAAATTAGGGCTCTTCAGCAGATCTTGCCAGGAATGCGAGATAAGGTAGGATTTAGATCCATCTCTTTGATTTCTGGTTGTATTGTTCTTGCTTTTTCAAAACCAAATATTGGATATCAATTGGAAATGGCTGTTCATTAGGAACTCTTGTTTAAATCTCCATTGGGTGTTCCCAAATTCAAATTCTACTTTAGAAATTAGATGTTGTTGGAAAGAATGGTTGAATTATTGAGTTTAAATGCCCCATTTTGCTCAAGTATGGGTTTTTTGTTGAAGAAATTATGTATGGTTTGATATTCTTCATATTGTTTGGGGATTTGAAACTTTATTCTTGCTGGGAAAATTCTCATTTTAAGTTTATATGAAGTTGTGTGTTTTAAAAAAAAAATTAAAAAAAAATGGGGTTTTGGTTTTAAAATAAATCTTTTTAGTCTCTGGGAGACTGGTTTTTTTTCAGACTGTGTTTTACACAGTAATCTTTAAAAATAAAAATAAAAATAAAATAAAATAAAAGTGGAAACCCCAACCACGTGGGAGAGTTCCCCACCACGTGGAGGGGTGCTGCGTGTCCATTGGGCAGCAGTGCTTCCCATGGGGGTTGCGTGCTCCCTTTGGGAACAACAACGCTCCCATGGGGGCTGCGTGCTCCCAATGGGAAGCAGTGTGAGCTCCCAAGGGGGGGGCCCACGTGGGGGTCCACGTGGGTACCCTCCCCCATATAAAAATGTTTTTTTTATTATTAAAAAAAAAATATATAATATTTAAATATTATTTAATGTTAACATTTTAGTTAAGTTTTTAATTTGGATTAAATGTTCATTAAATAATAAATTATCATTAATTTATTATTAATCAATTATATGATGGAAAATATACACTTATTAATACTCAAATTCTATTTTTTTTTATTATTAATGAGTATTTTTCTAAATTAAATACTTGATTGTTAATATTGGGTTTTTAATTATTAATTTGTTATATTTTATTAATCTTGGATTGATAAATATATACATCAATTAATAGTTAATTTAGGTATTTGTCTTATTGAGGAAGAATAATATTTTAATTGGAAATTGTTGAAATAAAATATATTTATTAATTGACTATTTTTAAACAATATTTAATTCAAGAATATATCATTTGAGTAATTGAGAAGTAAATGAATATTTTATCATTGGAAATTTGGATCATTTAAACAATATACTATTGGAAATTAATAATGTATTGTTTGGAATGTTGATGAGTTAATGGTATTTTCAATTTGTAAAACAAATGGTATAGTTATAATCTTCCTCTGTTTTGAGACATAGGCGAATGGACCTTTGAAAATTGTGGTATTGTACTCACTTGGTAACAGTGATTTTTCTATCAATGCATTTTGAAAACTTAGATCAATCAGAGAATTGGATCAAATTTTATGTTTAAATTAATATGGGAAAATATTGTCTTTTCCATTTATTGCCTATGCGAGTTTAATTTTCTGTATTCGCTTTTGCTTAAGTAATGGCAAGTTTTGATTTATTCGATTGGACCCTGTCGTATGGATTGTTTTGGGTACCTGTTCCAGTCCTCAGTTATGAGTTTGACTATTGTTTTGTGGTAGTGTCGCAATTGGTCATATCCTCTATGTGGGTGTCGAATGATGATTTGTGGTTGACCTTAGTCGATCAGGTCTCTAGTTAGAGTATCGTCTATCAGTGCACCTCGTATGAAGTCATGTTTGTCTAAATGGTGGATTTCTCTATTTTGAACTCCGTTCGTCTAACCATGTGTATTCCTTGGTTTTTGAGTTCGTCTGAGTATAGTCTAGTGTCGTATGGGAAAGTGGCTTTCGATTGGGGGCCGCGCCCAAAGTGGTTGCTGGGTAACCCATCGAAAGTGAGTCTAATAGGTGATAACCTAATAGTAGATTAGAATGTTAATCTCTAAGTAAGATAATTGTGCCTCACACACGGGACGAGTGCTAACACAGACTCTACATGTTGTGAGAAGGCCTGAAATGACAACCCATCATCCTTGTCTTCACGAAAGGATGTGTGGGTCCATATGAGGCTTGGATGGGCCAGAGGTACGGATTAGGTTGCCAAGGTAACCAGTGTATGGGGCTGGAAACTATGAAGATCTACCATGGTAACCATACCAGGTTGTGTGATGACACTTGTCCCTACGTTCACTAGTGTGTTGTCGTTTTGTCCTGTTAGGAGCACGTTTGTGAGTCATCCTATTGTCTATGCCCTTGTGAGTACCTGGTTTCATGTTAAGACCTCGGGTGGTGATGACTTAGTTTTGTGGATGCTCCAATGGATCTTTTTTTTATTAGCTTTGATTATGTTCAACTGGATCCTTTTCTTTTTAGGGATCGTTTATGTATTTATTGACCGATGCGGTCATTTGTATATTGATTATGTTTCGCCTTGATGGCCGGATTGTAAATGATGTAACCTCTTGTATTCTTAACTTTATTAATTATTAGAGGGGTCTTGCAGTTGAGTAGACTCGGAGATGTAGCCCTTTAGGGTTGAACTCCGAGATCATTATGGTGTTATGTGATGTTATTCTCTTATGTTTCCCTTATTCAATTTATCATGTATGAATAGCTTATGTTAGAATGTATAAGGGGATAAGATGGAATTAACTTTAAATGCTTGTATGCAGTCCTTTCTTGAATGCAGTAAATTGGATCATGAATGAATGTAGCTTAGTATAATGGAATATAGTCAGTTGTTGTTAAGAAAATTAAGTAGGCATGAAAAGATCTCATATGTTTATGATAAAATTCTAGTGTGTTAGAATAGTAGATGCATGGCTTATATTTTAATGAAAAGCTTGAATGTAAAGTATGAATGAATCATAATGGATAAATGTTAGCATGTGATTTATATTTCCATCTTTTGAAAGTAATTATCCTTGTTTAAGTATTATCTCATTATAAGATAATCAACTTATTGGATTAATTGTGTGAGTTAAGTGAATTGTGAAATTTAAGTAATCACGTTGGGAAACTCTATAGGTGTTAGTTGTTTTCTTCCGCTATGTAATCTGAATTTTGATATCTCGTTGTATCTTAATGTTGTGTTTATCTTTAAAATAAAAATAAAAAAATTATTAGACTCTATTCTTGTGTTTTGGCTTAATCCCTTCGGGGTTTCCTGGCAGGGCATTACAACTGGCACATCATGTCCATTAATGACTTACTCTCTAACTCTCGTGGTTATAATGCATGAAATCAATCCAACTCAAGACCTCACGACCAAAGAAATTTCTTTAACAATCTCCATCTCGCTAACATAAAATACTAACACCCAAAAAGCTAGAGACCTCGTGATTTAAACACAAACCTACACTCGCTAACTCACCACTTAAATTGTTAAACATGAAATTTATCTGTGAGTTAGAGATGAAACATTAAACATGTCTTATTTTCTGAACAACTCTCTAACCATACTTGACATTGACATGGACAAATAAAGAGAGGACAACTCATATTTTCAACGCACGACAACTTTGGTTTACTAGCCAACTAAGACAAAAAAACAAACACAAAACCCTAATCATCATGAACATGACCAGAAACCATGAAAAGATACTTCCATAAAACCATAGGATAAACCCACGACATGAATCGAAGCTCGACATGACTTAGCCAAAAAATTTGCATTCCTAATAGGAGTTGGCATTTTGGAAAAATGGAAAAAATGTTGGTTTACCATCATGTTAAGCATTTACTATAGAATAGTAGAAAGGTTCTAATAGTTATGCAATACAAATAATGTAATGGATCTTGTGACACAAATTGTTGCATTTCATGTTCAACATAATGTGGAACCAATTTACTAATAATTCAATTGTTTACTAATAATTTAGAAACTAAATTCTATTGTTTACTAATAATTCAAATTCACAACTAAAAATATGAAATAAGTATTTCTTCTGATTGACAAATTCAAGAAATACAATATCAAAAATCATCAATGACAACTATATTATTGAAAATTGTAATATGACTCAAGAAATGTAGTATAAATACCTATAAAATGACTGCTAATTCACTTCAATGACTCAGTCTGAGGCTTCTATATCCCAAATGGACTCAAGATCCTGAAAATGACTAGTACTAACAAGTTCATCTCCATTTTGAGTCGGGTATTCAAAAATTTCTTCGTCTTCATGTTGACTCTGAGTCTGTGATCCATCATTTGTCTAATATTTGATTTAAAAATCCCTAATGCACTAAAAAATCTTTCATCTTCCACCGACCCCAATATCATTATTTGACTTAAATCAACAAGTTTGAAATATTCTGGTATTGCATTATGTAATACTTCACTCCGATCTATCCTTTTCCAAAGCCTTGTGATTGATCTAGGTTCAAATAGATTCTCCAAGTTATCCAACTACTGTTTCATACACAATGTAGAGCATTTACATTATTTTTTAAGATAATCTGAATTTAAAATTCCTTCTATTGGTTGTCCATTGCAATATGCATCTTTTGAAAATGTCAATATCAATTCCTCTAGTTTTTTATGAAACACCTTTGCGTCATTTGGATTATCTCCAATTGAATGCCAAAATTGAGGATACCCACAACCCGTGGCTTCAAGTATTTCTTCTCTGGGGAATTTTTCACGAATCTCAGTTGAAAGTTCGTATGCAATGGACTTCAAATTATCACTAACAAATTTAACAATCCTGTCAAAATCTTCCTTTTATCTGGTATTGCTCTGCCTCGCTTGCCTGTCTTAGATTGGTGCATTGGAATATGAAATCCTTTTGCAAAGACACATAACTCATTTATTGAATTGAAATGTAAAAAAAAATTCAGCATGATTCAAATCTATAATTATCTGGTACCTAAAAATTTTTGGGCTTCACCCTGTTAGATCTTAATATAGACCATCCAAGCCCAAGCATGTCATTTTATGTAGAGTTCTATACTCATTGATATACATAATTCTGTCTTGGGCTTTCTTAACAAGTTTGTTCATTGAATCCAGTATGGGAAGAAGACTAGCTAAAGTTAACAAAGTCTCTATATCACTTAACTTATGTAAGAGATCAAGAGATTTGTCTACTGTGAGGTGTTGCTCGTACATTAGTTCGATCAAGGATTGATATTCTATTAGACGTTGTTCCGCTGGTCCATGCAACGAGATCCATCTGGTCTCAACATC